>NC_053491.1:173573535-173908178 GCF_905171775.1 Rana temporaria
TATGCATAAAATATTCTGAAGTTACTACTTGGCCTAAGTTGTAAATTGATTTTTAATAGCAGGACAATAAATTATGCATACAGAAAAAGTCAGAAGAGGGAACTAACCTTGACCACCATGTACAAACCCATATGGGTTTTCAAACTTATGTATTCAAAAAGTGAACCGGCAGTGTTGGATAGAGTTGGGCCATACACCCCCCCCCCAATTTGGTTCGCACTAGAACTCCCAAACATGTAAAAAGTTTGGAGCTGAGCCACAAAGTCTATGGGACCCAAACTTGAAAAATCAAAAGTCTTGAAGGCTTGCATGCAAGTTATTGGCCATAGGAAGGGTATGGGGCCCAGGTACTTCCCTGGGGCACATGTATCAATGCATTTAAACCAAAAAAAAATATCATTATTACATGGGCAGTGATTTTATTGATGCTTAAAGTAAAAAAATAAAAATAAAAATTTCTTTAAATATAGTGCCTGGGGGGGTCCCCTTAGTCTGCCTGTAAATAACCTGCTTGGGCAAAACTAACATATATATATTTTCCCAGCTGCAAGCCATTGCTGGCAATGCAAAAATGTTTTAAAAAAATGGCCTTTGGATCTGGTATTGATTTTAAGGGGGACCCCACACCATTTCTACTTTTAAATAGTGTGGGGTCCCCCAAAATCCATTCCAGACCCTTATCTGAGCAAGTAGGTCAGGAAAGGGGGGGTGAGCGCCCCCTCCACCCCAAAGCACCTTGGGCCAGATTCACATAGTTACACCGCCGCAAGTTTTCATCGCAAGTGCCTGATTCACAGAGCACTTGCGATGAAAACTACACCGGCGGCCTCCGGCGCAAGGTGAGCCAATTCAAATGGGCGTGTGCCATTTAAATTAGGCGCGCTCCCACGCCGGACCTACTGCGCATGCTCAGTTGCGCAATTCCCGTTGTGCTTTGCGCGCCGTGACGTCGTTTTTTTCGGACGGCGACGCGCGTAGCGTACTTCTGTATTCCCGGACGGCTTACGCAAACGACGTTCATTTTTAAATTTCGACGCGGGAACGACGGCCATACTTTAGACAGCAATACGTTTGCTGACTAAAGTTAGGGCACCTAAAATGACGACTAACTTTGCAACGGGAAACTAGACTAGCGGCGACGTAGCGAACGCGAAAATCCGTCGGGGATCCGCCGTAACTCCTAATTTGCATACCCGACGCTGGTTTACGACGCGAACTCCCCCCAGCGGCGGCCGCGGTACTGCATCCTAAGATCCGACAGTGTAAAACAATTACACCTGTTGGATCTTAGGGATATCTATGCGTAACTGATTCTATGAATCAGTCGCATAGATAGAAACAGAGCTACGACGGCGTATCAGGAGATACGCCGTCGTATCCCTTTTGTGAATCTGGCCCCTTGTCCCTATGTTGATGGGGACAAGGAAACTAAAAATCAATAATAGGAAATTGGGCTTCATAGGCACACCCATAGAGATTTGTTGAAATATAATATATTTTTATTTGAATAATGTTAAAACAGCATGTGCATACAATTGATTAAAAAACGTTCTAGTTGTAAGGTCGGTGGTTCAACTGGACCTGGACTTTTTAGGACTTCTGGATGTATGGAGCCCTCTGATGCATCGTGAGTCAGGACACACACAGCAATATGGTGAATCCAAAACTAGACTTAATTTTTCGTGCGCACAGTACCTAATCAAAACATACAGGAAAGGGAATGCCCTTAGCTCAGCCAATCGTATTTAAGTAATTAGGTTATACAAGTAATACAGTACGTCACAATTATACAACGTGCAACCCTCTGTTCTGAGAGCATGAAAACAATCTATTTTCTGTGTATCCAGCTAAACCTTGTGTCTACCCGCACGCCTTATCTATGTTATTGTTCTCTGCTCAGTACATAATAACATTTTGCAAGGTTGTTCCTAGCTTCTGTGTAATCACTCCTAATGGCTCTGGGTTAAAGGATACATCTCATACAATTATTGATATTATGGGGGAACTCTAGCAAGTCTTACAATGCATTGATATTATGGGGGAACTCTAGCCTTACACTAGTGATTGACCTAGATAGCACTCATACCACCAGTAATACCGGTTATTCCCAAATATAGATACAGTTGTTTAGATTGAATATTAAATATTCCACTGTTTATCTTTAAAGCAAACTAATGCTGAATATATAGGTAGAAGGCAAGCACTTCGAAAGAATCCCCAGGTGCTTGTATGAAGTTTAAGCTTCATTCCAGGGTGGCCTGAAACCTCTGAAATTATAGTCTGCTAATATTAACCCTGCATTTGCGTCATTAAGACAGACAGTCAAGTTGATGGGTCAATAGTGAGTTGTGAAAGAAGGTGGAGCTAAACACAAATTTCACGCTAAAAATAATATTTGCAGATTATGATGTTTGGGCCCTGCGGAGCAAAGAAAAGCAATTGCAGGCATCTGAGCATACCTACTGTTGTATCCATGTCTCAGTCTACTACCTTTAACTGTAATGTGAGCACAACTTAAATCAAAACTTTACCCATAACATTTTGATAAACAATAATGTTCTTTATCAAGGAACATACAGTATGCTACCAAAATGAGTGTGTGCTGTAAATTGCCTCCAGCATTGCTCCTGTTGCTTCTTGCTGGAGGCTGCCATTTTGCTGAAGCCCAGAACCCCTGAACAGCAGTAAATCATAACGTGGAACAAACCTCATAATTTTAATGGTTTCACATAACGGTTACATTCCTGAAATGCTGGAATTGCTAACTGTCACATTTGTGTCCTCAACAAAACAGTCAAACCATAAAATGACTGGTGTCATAACTGATTACATGTGCAGCACCATGAAAGTTGCAGATCAAACAAAAGCACCTTCCTTGGCAGAAAAGTATAGAAGGGTTTAATTCTGTTTTAAGGCCTGTCAGCAAATTGGCCTCTACACATTTGGTAAGTCCTAAAAATGGAGATCAACTCAGCTTGTGCAGAGCAGGATGAGACAGCGTATTACTGGATTTTAAACAGTATAGACACTTATATTTAGACTCTGTACAAGGAAGTTGGTCTAGAGCAGGAATTTACATTGGAGAAAGCACAGTCACCTGTATCCCCAACTCCTCACTGGCCACATCTTCCTCAAAACCACCAGAAATCCAAAATATGGTGTTTCTGAAACTGTTCTGTAATGCCACATACAGCTTGAAGACATCTCCCAAACAAACGTAGGGGGGTTATAACCCCTCTGTCCCAGAGGGGAGATTTCCCTTTACTTCCTGTCCCATAGCCAAAACAGGAAGTGAAAAGAAAGCCCTGCAAAATGAGGCAAACCCAGTATGTCACCTGCTTAACCGGGAACTTATGTCTCCTTTGGAAGATTTCCTCTCTATTACTGTTCTGTTGTCAACCCAAAATTTGGGATTTTATTTTACTTTCACTATTGATGATAACTGTAAACAGGACAAATAAAGATGGTGAATCTCCATAACAGGAACACAGATGGCAATAAAAAGTGAAAGGTGTTTCAATATATCTCCACTCTATCCAAAACTAAAATAAAAATGTTGCCTTTA
Source organism: Rana temporaria (assembly GCF_905171775.1). Taxonomy (NCBI): domain Eukaryota; kingdom Metazoa; phylum Chordata; class Amphibia; order Anura; family Ranidae; genus Rana; species Rana temporaria. The sequence continues at coordinate 173,577,101 of NC_053491.1, forward strand.
GTTAAATTTGAATGGAGTAGTCCTCTGACATCTCTTACAAAATATTAAAGCAATGTTCTGCATTTTTAAGGCTACACAAACATCACTTATATCATCACATCAAGTATGCAAGAATCAATTGCCCCTTGTTTGTGTACCTATTTTTTTTTATAGTAAATCTGGGGACATTGAAACTAGGGATATTAGTTTTTGTTGGAAGTTAACATTTAACAATGTTTGGTGCATGCTTTCATGAAAGCAGAACATTGTTTGATGTTTGTAGACAAAATGATTATTGAATGAATGAATGAATGAAAAAATTTATATAGCGCGGCACATGCGAACTGAATCGCCTCTGGGCGCTTGTTGTTTGTGTCTCATGCCTATCAGAAAAGCAGGGTTTTGATCTGCCTTCTGAAGGACAGGTGGTTTTGCTCCAACCGAATGCTGGTTGGTAAAGCATTCCAAAGCCTGGGGCCCTGGAAAGCAAACCTTCTTTCTCCTTTGGACTTGTATTTGGTTTTAGGAACCTTGACCAGATTTTGGTCGGTGGATCGCAGAATGCGGTTGCAATTGTGCGGTTTGATCTTGTCGCATAGATATCTAGGAGCCTTCCCATGGATGCACTTATGTGTCAGGCAGAGTGCTTTAAATGCAATTCTGTCTTTCACTGGCAACCAGTGAAGGGATCTCAATGAAGGTGAGATTGATTCCCAAGATTTTTTCCCAGTCACCAGTCTGGCGGCCGTATTCTGTACGACTTGAAGACGAGCGATTTGGTACTTGGGGAGCCCGAGGTAAAGGGCATTTGCATAGTCCAGTCTGGAATTCACGATTGTTCCCACCACGACTGCTACGTCTTCTTTGGGGATAAATGGAATCAGTCTGCGTAGTAGGCGCATCAAATGGTGCGCCCCGCTGACTACTGACCCTATTTGTGCGTCCATTGTCATGAAGGTGTCAAACGTGACTCCCAGACTTTTGACTTTGGAGCTAGGGGAGATGATTTGTCCCAGGATGGGAGATGGTGTCCAGTTTGTTGTCGGTTGTTTCTTCCAACTGGCATCGAAGATAAAGAGTTCAGTTTTAGCGCTATTGAGTTTGAGATAACTCTTAGTCATCCAGTTTTCTATTGAAGAGAGACATTTCTCTAATCTGAGATGATGATCCTTTTTATGGCAGATGCGAAAATACAACTGCGTGTCGTCTGCATAAGAGTGATAGAGTAGTTCTTGGCTACCGATAATATCAAAGAGAGGACGAAGATAGATATTAAACAGCACCGGTGATAGGGGGGATCCTTGGGGGACCCCACATGGCACCGTGCGTTTTTCTGAGGTGAAGGATCCCAGTTTCACTGTTTGTGATCGGTTTCCGAGAAAAGAGGAGAACCATGGTAAGGCATCTTCTGAGACTCCGGCGACTTCTGTTAGTCGTCTCAGTAGCAATTTATGGTCTACTGTGTCAAAAGCTGCGCTTAGGTCCAGCAGAACCAGGAGACACGATTCTCCTTCGTCTGCGGCCTCGAGCGCATCGTCCCATATTTTCAGTAAGGCCGTTTCTGTACCGTGTCCGGGACGGAACCCGGATTGAAATGGATCGAGTAGGTTGTGGGTGTCCAGATGCTGTTGCAGCTGATTTACCACCACTTTCTCCATTATCTTGGACAGAGCATTTAGACCTGTTATGGGACGGCGGTGAGTTGGGTCCATAGGATCCAAATTAGGTTTTTTCAAGATCGGCAGGATTGTGCCCTCTTTCAGCAGGGAAGGCACTATGCCTTCCTTAAATGACTGATTTATAAGCTGCGTGATCGGAGGCGCCAGGATGTCGGCACATTCCTTCAGTAGCTTGGTGGGAATGATGTCATTGGGTGCTGTGCTGTTGCGCAGTGCACCAATGAATTTTTTTGTGGTATCGATGGAGATGGGTTCCAAAGTGAACTTAGTTGATTGTAGAGGCGTTCCGTCGGTGTATTGATTGAAGAGGGGGCTGAGTGGAGTATTGTTTTGCCGAATACTTACCCGAATTTTTTCAATTTTGTTGATGAAGAAATCCGATAGTTCATTGCAGAACTCTTGGGTGTCTGAAGTGGGAACTTCAAGACATCCCGGATTCATGGTCTGGGTGACCATCCTGAAGAGTTCGCGTGGGCGATTCCTTGCGCTGTTAATTACCATAGAAAAGTGCAGTTTTTTGGCTTTGAAAATTTCCTTGTGATATCGTGTTGTTACTGCTTTGTAGAAGTTGAGGCGGTCTTCTGAAGGACTTCTTTTCCAGGCGGCTTCCGCCCTTCTGCGCTCTTGCTTCAATAGCGACAGCTGGTTATTGAACCAGCTGGACTTTTTTGCCCGGCTGCGGAGTTTGCGCTTTGGTGCTGCTAAGTCGGCTGACTGTAGCAGAGCTGCATTTATGGCATCCAAAGTATCTGAGGCTGCTAGCTGAGGAGGAATAGCCCCAATTCGGTTTCCCAGGGTAGATCTGAAGAGTTCCGAGTGGAGCTTCTTCTGAGATCTAGCCCAGTGTGTTGTCACCGGCTTGGGTACTTTCATGACTAGTGAAGTTCTGGGAATTATGAAGCTAATTGCATGGTGGTCTGTCCATGGCAAAGGTTCATTTCCCAAAATGTTTATTTTCAGATTTTGTCTGAAAATTAGGTCGAGTGTGTGACCTGAGGCATGCGTGGGACCGCATACAAGTTGCTGAAGTCCTAATCCTTCCAGGTGGTCGATGCAGGCCTCCGCGATGGGATCCTGTGAGGAGTTGGCCCACAAATTGAAATCCCCGAGCAGCAAAAGATGATTGCTGTTAAGGGAGTAAGTGGAAATGAACTCCGTTAATGCTGGAATCAACTGCGATTTGGGCCCAGGGGGCCTGTAGCAGAGGAGAATGTGAACGGTCTCCTGAGAGTGAGCTTGAAGTTGAAGCGTAAGGGTTTCCATAAAAGGTAGAGGATTTTGAAGGACCGGTTTAGTGATTGCAATACCGGTTTTGTTCTTTCACAACAAAAGATGTCTTTGGCTAATACAAGATTTTGCTTTTGTTGAGATTACTCAGTACCAAACATAATTATAGTCAGCTTTTGAAAGTACTTTTAAGTGTGAAGTTGGAGTGTATTTTTGGAATGTCTCTTTCTGAACATGCTTTGTTGTGTCTTAATGCTTCAATACCCAGCTTGTTGTATAGCGTTGTGATTTATCTTGTTTAATGACTACAGTTATATGCCTCTGGTTAGTTATTTGAAATACAGTCTTCTAAATCAATGACTCGTTTAAGTAGAGGCAGATTATAACCACATAATATTCACTTTTTTTATTATTTTAACTGTAACAGTCATCGTCTACAAATGATAATTATGATTTTACTCGGCTAGGTTTTTTTTTTTTTTTTTGCCAATTATATTTTAAAATCAGAACAATGTCTTAAGAAAAACACATTTAAAACAATCATGCAAATTAAATATTGCCATAACTGCAGTGGGCTTTTCATCTAACGTAGCAGTTGAAACAATACCAGAAAATACAAATAAACATCCCTTGATGTGTGCTTAAGCTGATTCATTTTGTTGGCAAGGCTGCATTTGCTATTGCTTGCTTGCGTGAGCCAAGTTAAATTTTGCAGATCAGTGTGTAAAATAATGATAATGGCTGCTTCAGTAATTCAAATGTAAGATGTTAAGAAGCTACAAAATTCATTGTTTGTGTTTAACCTATTTTAATAAGGCTGGTTTAGACTTTAACGGCAGTGAAAGGATAATCTTTTGCCTTAATTTTTCAGGACTGTTATGTGCAAAATGTGATTGTTCCATGAAAATTTCTGGTAAGCTGCAGACAGGGCTGGCACAAATGAAGCCATGGCATATGAGGAAAACATGCTCACATTTATTTACACAGCAAAAAAAGGTGCTGCACTGACATTTATTGTTACAAAGCCTGACTGTTCTCTGTATAATTGGGTATGTCTATTGGCATCATCACTTATACAAGGGGTGGGGGGTGGTAACCAGTCGCCTTCTAATTTCAGCTTGTTCAATTAAGCTTTGACAATAAAACTTAGAAGCTTATTGGTTACTATTAGGGATGAGCTTTATGTTCGGGTCAAACATGAGTTAGACTCAAACATTGGCTGCTCGCCTGTTTGCCTGAATAGCGAACAATTTGGGGTGTTTGCGGCAAATTCGAAAGACTTGGAACACCCTTTAAAAGTCTATGGGAGAAATAAAAAGTGCTAACTTTAACCTGTTCCTTACCGAGTCATTGTAAAATTACGTCGGCAGGAACCTTTCATCCCTCCAGTTTTGACATCATATGACGTCCTGGGCTTCCCGAGCAGTTAGGGGTCATGCGTGCTGCATTGCTGCGATTGCCCGTTTTCACAGCAGGACCGTGGATCTGTGTGTGTAAACACACAGATCCATGACCTGTCAGAGGAGAGGAGACCGATGTGTGTTCCCAGTACAGAGGAACACAGATCAGACTTCTCCCCTTGTGAGTCCCCTCCCCTACAGTTAGTATTACTCCCTAGGGAACATATTTAACCCCTTGATCGCCCCCTAGTGTTAACACCTTCCCTGACAGTCACATTTACACAGTAATCAGTGAAGTTTTATAGCACTAATCGCTGTATAAATGTGAATGGTCCCAAAAACTTGTCAAAATTGTCAGATATGTCTGTCGCAATGTCACGGTCACAAAAAAATGCCGCCATTACTAGTAAAAAAAAATGTCATAAAGCCATCCTCTATTTTGTAGACGCTATAACTTTTGCGCAAACCAATCAATATACACGTATTGTGATTTTTTTTTTACCATAAATATGTACAAGAATACGTATTGGCCTAAACTGAGGAAAAAAAATATTTTTTAAAAACCAAATTGTCGCTCTTTTGTTTATAGCGCAAAAAATAAAAACCGCAGAGGTGATTAAATACCACCAAACGAAAGCTCTATTTGTGGGGGAAAAAACATAAATATTTAATTTGGGTACAGTGTTGCATAACTGCACAATTGTCATTCAAAATGCGCTGAAAACTAAAAATTGGTCTGGGCAGGAAGGGAGTGAAAATGCCTTGTATTGAAGTGGTTAAAGGTTAATATGCAATTTATTGTCATAAAAAGTGTTTGGAGACCTGGATATCAGGCCTCATCCCCACAACCCTTGCCTGGTGGTTGTGGGGGTCTGCGGGTGGGGGGCTTATCAGAATCTGGAAGCTCCCTTTAACAAAGGGGACCCCCAGATACCCCCCTATGAGAATTTCACAAAAAAGTGTCAAAAATGTTAAAAACCACAGTACACAGCTTGGGACAAGTCCTTTATTAAAAATAAAAAATAAAATAAAAATAATTCCAGCTATGTAATCCAGTCTCGATCTCCAGCAATGTAAATCTATTCTCGATCCCCCTCGGAAACCTGTGTTGTGTTAGAGGGGGCGGGGTTGCCCATACATGTCACTGGGTAACACCGGCCTTTCCCCATTGCGTCAGAGGGAGCAGGGTCACCAGCGCACTGACCAGTGTCCCCACCCTCAGCTATATAAGAGCTGTCAGGCTGGAGAGCATGGCAGGATCATGTCGGCGTTGTATCCTCGCTGGAGATCGAGACTGGATTACATCGTTGGAAATATTTTTTTCTTTTTAATAAAGGACTTGTTCAAAGCTGTGTACTGTGTTTTTTTTTATCCTGACTGCGACATTATGGCGGACACATCGGACACTTTTGACACATTTTTGGACCATTTTAATTTTCACAGCAATCAGTGCTATAAATATGCACTGATTGCTGTGAAAATGGCACTGGCAGTGAAGGGGTTAACCACTAGGTGGTGCTGAAGGGGTTAAGTGTGCCCTAGGGAGTGATTTTTTTTGTTAGGGCTGTTGTGGCTACATGTGACATGTCACTGATCGCTGTTCCTGATCACAGGAAACAGACAATCAGTGACAGTGTCACTTGGCAGGAACGAGGAGATGCATGTTTACACTTGCCTCTCCCCATTCTGCACCTCTGTGACCCAATCACGGAACAGCGGCGGACATCGAGTCCGCGGGTCCCGTGGGCATGGTCACAGAGCTCGCAGTAGGGGCACCCCCGCGAGGCGGGAATTTCAAAGTGACGTGTATATATACGTCACTTTGCCCAGCCGTGCCATTCTGCTGGCGTAAATCTACAGGAGACGGTCAGGAACTGGTTAAATGACCCCATAAACTCTGATAACACCTCCAGAATAACCAACTATATTGGGAACCCCAATGGTGCAGTATTGCATACACAGTGGCCGCAACCAAATGGGGGTGTAGACGTGGATTAGTTGGATCAGAATATGAGGTCGTACATAGATTCGCTCTACATGTTATGCGTAGAAGTACGCTTCTTCAGGAGCATATAGATCTGGTAAATATATAAGAAAAAAATCAAATGAATAAACAGTTTACATCCATAGCATAAAATAATAACAGTGATAAATAATTAAAAAAGATGTTCTGGTGAAGCCCAAAATACCACAGCAGCCATCCCTCATGGCCACCAGGGGGCAGGAAGCAAAGCCCCTCAGTTGGGGCACATCTATATATACAATTTACATGTTCATGGAAATAGCCATAAAAGGTTGCAGTAGTATGTGGCAAAGTTAATGAGTATATATTCCAAATTTGTAGATAATACTTACATACAGAGCAGATTGTCTAAAGCAACACTGCCAGAGGACTGTAAATGGATGTCAGAGCCAACCAGTCCAGATTATAAAGTCTATAAATAAAAATGAAAAAACTGTATAGAATTGACATATGATAACCCAATTGGATCTCACACATGCATGCCGGCCAAAAGGAGGCATGCATGAGTGAGGCCTTGTAAGTTATAGCCTAAAACGAATGCCACAGTGCAAATAAACATTTATAGATAAAGCTTATATATTATAGAAGATAGGGCTTACCGGGTAGTTATCAACCACATAGATTCAACATTGTAGATTGCTGGTAAGCAACTATATATATATATATATATATATATATATATATATATATATAATGTCCAGCAGAATGAAAGGAATGTAGATCTAACCGAGACGCACATGTCTAGATGAAGACATATGCTGGTAGTATAAACCAACAGATGTTGAGATTTGAGAGATAGTACTGTCCAGTCGGAAGACGGCTTGTAGCTCAAAATAGCCGATACCTAAGGGTAGGAAAAAACACAAAGTGTAACATCAGAGAGCTTGACAAGGCTGATTATATAAAGAAAGTTTAAAAGTAGGAAAGTACGACAGTATTACCTCTATGTTGTAGACGTAGTATAGGCTGTGTGTGCCACCTGGAGTCTAAATGTGATCTGCTGGTGAATGTAGATGGGCGCCATATAAATGTGTCCTGGCCGGAAGTGCGCCACCTCAACCGGAAGTGACGCCGTCTGGTCTCACTGGCTACCGCGCATGCGTTGGATGATGCTGCTGAGGTTACTCTGAGGGAGAGAGAGAGCACTGATTGCAGTAATATTGAAAGGATAATCAAAGCCCTGCACCTCCCATAGTTGACACATTGCCCTTCATCTTACTAATTGTTGACCCAAATGGAAAAAAAAAAACCTGCCTCCTTCCGGAATTTACCGTTACATTTTGGCTCCTCCTGAGACCAACTCTACTCCTGTGTTTCTGCTCTCCTTGGTGGTTCCTATCTCCTCTTGACAGTTCCTCTTTAGCACAGCTATGATATTATGTTCCACTTATCCTTATAATCTTTCTATTTATAATGCAAAAGTTGCACATTTAATCCCTGGTTCTGTGGTTATGTGTAATCATAAAAATGTGGCTGGGGAACAAAACAGAAATCTTTGCTTTACAGGCATCATTAATTAAATACAAATCTTGAAACATTGGTGCAAAAGGCTCATCAAAAGGCTCATCAACTACAAAAATCAACATTCCTGTAGTCATTCTACCATTCTATGCAAAAATGCAGTACAACAATCTACTATAAAGTTACAGCCTTGTGTGTCTGCAGGACAATGACTGTGTCTCTATGAATATTAGAATGTTCCCTACTTGAAGGATTTTACTCTGGAATCTTGATTTTTTGGAGTTGGTAACTTTTTTCAGTTTTAGCAGCTCCTACTCAGGGTAAGATAAGTAAAAGGCAAGGGCTATGATTTTGCTGCACAAATATTTTGTTTTGGCAATCATGATCTTTCTTTGTCCAGAAGGATTACACTTTTTCAATTAATAAATATTACACAGAATACAGAGTATGTGTAAGAAAGCAAGCAAATAGCTAGCTATACCACTAGGACTCATTATGAACATTTTTATTTTACTATATCGGTACTACATAACGGTATGTTTATAAGAAAGCTAGATGGGTATTTCTACTGTGCAGTTCTCTTTCTATGAAAAGTGGCTAATTTAACACAACATAAAACAAATGTACAAATATTAATTTGAATGGTAACAAAGAAATGCTGGTGCGAAACTATTATGTATACTCTCAGGGGTAGATTCAGAGAGAAGATACGACGGCGTATCTCCAGATACGCCGTCGTATTTCTGAGTGTGCGGGGTCGTATCTATGAGCCTGATTCATAGAATCAGTTACGCATAGATTTCCCTAAGATCCGCCTGGCGTAAGTGTCTTACACCGTCGTATCTTAGGCTGCATATTTACGCTGGCCGCTAGGTGGCACTTCCGTATATTTACGCGAGGAATATGCAAATAAGCTAGATATGGCGATTCAGGAACGTACGTCCGGCCGGCGCATTTTTTTACGTCGTTTACGTTAGGCTTTTTTCGGCGTATAGTTACCCCTGCTATATGAGGCGTATCCTATGTTAAGTATGGCCGTCGTTCCCGCGTCGAGTTTTGAAAATTTTACGTCGTTTGCGTAAGTCGTTCGCGAATAGGGCTGGGCGTAATTTACGTTCATGTCGAAAGCAATGACGATTTGCGGCGGAATTTCGAGCATGCGCACTGGGATTTGCATGCGCCATTCGTAAAATCATCAAATACGCGGGGGCACAGTTAATATACATAAAACACGCCCACATGATCCACATTTGAATTAGGCGGACTTACGCCGACACAGATACGTCACGCTACCGTAACTAAGGGCGCAAGTTGTTTCTGAATACAGAACTTTCGCCCTAAATTACGGTGGCATAACGTATCTGAGATACGTTACGCCGGGCGGATAGATAGACCATTCTATCTGAATCCAGCCCTCAATGTATAGTTTTAAAGCAACATTGCTAAAGTATGTTGCTGTAGTTTGCAATGTTATGCAAAATCAGAAGGAGTTCTTGCATTGTCATTAGGACAAATCGGCTGAATGTAATGTTAAAAATTAATTTTTTGGGTGAACCTCCACTTTAACCACTTAACGACCACCGCATGTACATATACGTCCACAGAATGGCACGTACAGGCAGATGGGCGTACATGTACGTCCCTAACTTTCCGCGGGTCGGGGGTCCGATCGGGACCCCCCTGGTACATGCGGCGTTCGGAAATCGTGTGGGAGCGATCCGGGATGAGGGTGCGGCTATTCGTTTCTAGTCGCCCCCTCGCGATCGCTTCCCGGAGCTGAAGAACGGGGAGAGCTGTATGTAAACAAGGCTTCCCCGTGCTTCACTGTGGCTGCTGCATCGATCGTGTGATCCCTTTTATAGGGAGACACAATCGATGAGATCAGACCTACAGCCACACCCCCCTACAGTTGTAAACACACACTAGGTGAAACATAACTCCTTCAGCGCCCCCTGTGGTTAACTCCCAAACTGCAACTGTCATTTTCACAATAAATAATGCAATTTAAATGCATTTTTTTGCTGTGAAAATGACAATGGTCCCAAAAATGTGTCAAAATTGTCCAAAGTGTCCGCCATAATGTCGCAGTCACGAAAAAAATCGCTGATCGCCGCCATTGGTAGTAAAAAAAAATAATAATAAAAATGCAATAAAACTATCCCCTATTTTGTAAACGCTATAAATTTTGCGCAAACCAATCGATAAACACTAATTGCGATATTTTTTTTACCAAAAATAGGTAGAAGAATACGTATCGGCCTAAACTGAGGGAAAAAAAATTATATATGTTTTTGGGGGATATTTATTATAGCAAAACGTAAAAAATATTGTTTTTTTTTTCAAAATTGACACTCTATTTTTGTTTAAAGGCGCAAAAAATAAAAACCGCAGAGGTGATCAAATCCCACCAAAAGAAATCTCTATTTGTGGGAAAAAAAGGACGTCAATTTTGTTTGGGAGCCACGTCGCACGACCGCGCAATTGTCTGTTAAAGCGATGCAGTGCCGAATCGCAAAACCTGGCCTGGGCCTTTAGCTGCATTTTGGTCCGGGGCTTAAGTGGTTAACATGCCCATGGAAAATATAATGTCTAATTACTTTTTTGTACATTCTGAATTATTGATGAAAAAGTAAGACTCTAAAAATCTAAATTGTGCTTGAAAACAACTAGCCAAATGTTCCCATGCCAAAGGATTTTAACAGAAAACTTAAGACTGTAACATTTACCCAGCAATTCAGCTTTTAAATATAAATCTATTGGATATTTGCATGATTTAAATGAATATACAGATTACACATTTTTTTCTGCAGAGCATCTCATTTATTTAATTCTTTTGTGCTAAATGAATTATTTGTGACTTGTTTGTAAAAGGTGGATGTAATGAATTTAAATTGCCATTGTTACATATTTTGTGTAAAAGGAGGTTTAGCTGTTGTCCTTTAATGAGTTTACGATTTATGAAGGCTATTAGAACACTTGCCGTGCTTTTACACATGGCTCAATTTTTCTTATGTAAATTCACTTGCAACAATATTTATCAAAGAATTACAACTATACAGAAACAAACACTTTGTTCCATGAAATCTTAATCGTGGAGCACTTTCTAAAGACTTAACTATATTGAAAACTAGAAAAGAAATCTAAATAAAATGGCTATTGCCGTAGAACATGACTGATTATTTTGTCATGTATAGAAACTTTGTAAGAAAAACAATACATAAAGTCTGCCACAAGCTATAAAATACACTATCAATTCAGAAATCACTTCTTAAGTCTGTGGCACAGCGAGGACATGCCACTGTGTGATAAGGCACTCTTGGACAGCCTAATAATGGCACAGGTGCATGTTGTTGTTTTAGGAAAGACAGGATTAGAGGTCAGTGCTCCTCCTTCCCAAAGGGGTCAGTGATTTTAAGGTAGACAAGGATGCATGTCTGCACCAGGCTGTCAAGACGGGACAGGCCAAGAAGCCGAGAGACAAGGTCTCACCAGGGGGTCAGAGGTGCCCCAAGCCAGAGGCCCGAGCGAGAGCCCATGAGGGACAGAGCAGCTAGGGAGCTGCAAGGAAAGATGCAGAGCTGTGGAGCAGTGTATTTTCACAAACATTAGGATGTGTTTGATGGTCAGGAGGACCAAACTGTGCTGATGGTCAGGAGGACCAAAAGGTACTACCTGGAGCAGTAAAGCTGCCAAAAGAGCCAGGGGGCTGAATGTTATATTTATTCATATTGATGGTGAAAACCCCCTGAGTAGGAAGACATACCTTCTGTGAACTTTTTGCTTTCCTTTAACCACTTCAGCCCCGGAAGGATTAGCCCCCTTCTTGACCAGGCCATTTTTTTGCGATACAGCGCTGCATCGTTTTAACTGACAATTGCACGGTCGTGCGACGCTGTACCCAAACAAAATGTATGTATGTAAAAAATTTTCACACAAATAGAGCTTTCTTTTGGTGATAGTTTTCCAACTCTGCGGTTTAAATTTTTTGCGCTATAAAAAGCGACCATTTTTTAAAAAAAAACTATATTTTGTCGTTTTTGCTATTATAAATATTCCAATTTAAAAGAAAAAAAATATATTTTTCCTCAGTTTAGGCCAATATGTATAATTCTAAATGTTTTTGGTAAAAAAAATCGCAATAAGCATACATTGATTGGTTTGCGCAAAAGTTATAGTGTCTACAAAATAGGGGACATTTTTATTATTATTTTTTTTACTAGTAATGGCGGCAATCTTTTTAATTTTTTATCAGGACTGCGACATTGCGGCAGACAGATCAGACACTTTTGACACTATTTTGGGACCATTGACAATTATTCAGTGATCACAGCTAAAAATATCCATTGATTACTGTGATCAAGGGGTTAACTGTGTTTCATAGGTGTGTTCTAACTGTAGGGGGGATGGAGCTGACTAGGGGAGTAGAGAGATCTGTGTTCATAATTGGTACGAACACATGATCTGACTCCTACTTGAGAGAACCGGGATTTGTGTGTTTACACACACAGATCCCGGTTCTAGCAATCGTTGGTGTCCGGCAGTGCGTGCGCCTGCTGTGACATCTAAAAGAAGCGACGTACAGCTACTGCAATTTTGCAGCTGGTCAGCTAGCAGTTAAATAAAAATGGTCAGAAAAGCCCTGATTACTATCTCTGGCGTGAAGTAAACTCACCGTTTTGGCACTCCCACTGAGCTACAAAACCCCAATGTGTCACAAGTTACATACATATTTATGCTTTACAGTAATGAAATAAAAAGTACCAGGAGATGGATTTATTTTAGATAAATAAGCACATCTGTCTTTAGCAAGAGTACCAACGGGGCAAATCTATACTTCATGCCCCCTTGGCCAACACGTTCCTACCCAAGTTGTCTACTTTTGATTTAGTATGACACTAACAAGATCAGATACCAAAAAAGATAGCTTGCTTACTCTTCCCTGAAAAAATCTCACCGTGGCAACTCATTCAATTTGGTCTCTGTATGCTATTAGTTAGCACAGTGGTCTTCCACAACTGTTTATTGGCTACCAGGACTTGATTTGTATAGAACAGCCAGGGTTCCATGGAATTCTAAGGTTTCTGCAGAGGTTGCTAGAGGTTCCTTTAGCAGTGAGCAAATTATGCCTCTCCGATAAGTTCCCACTGACACCATTGATCTTTTTTAGCTATCTGTAAAGGGTCATTTTTTTCAAATGACCACAAGTGAAAGGGGGATTCCTCCCACTGACTATCACACCAATGTATTATGAGATGTAGTTATTTTAAGTAGGGGTACCCTGAGACCAAAATGGTTATTTCAGGGATTCCTCTGTGTTGAAAAGGTAGAGAAAGACTGGTATAGAGGTTATACATTCTCACAATGTTTGTGTCATCAAGATGTTTGTTTCACAGTCCAAAAACATATTGATAGGTTGTATGACTTTTCCCTATGTTGTCCTTCGAATGTGTGTTTATACAATTGTTGTAGAAACATTACCTTTAACTTTTGGTGAAGGCCAGAGCTGCCTTTTTATGAGAAGGTTCCAGAACACGGCATTCTTTGTTGTGGGCTACAGTTGACTTCACCTGCAGCAGGATTTCCCTCTCATGGTAGTTTTAAAACCTGGCTGATATGAATGTTTTTTGCCCAAACAAAATATCCATGTTGTGTAATGACCATTTAAATTGTCATGTGAAGTAATTTTATTAGTCTTTTGTAAGACTATTCTTTTATCCCAGCTGTTTGACATCCTTGCATATATCAGAAGTTAGAAAGTTTAAGACTGTGCTTTTTGGTTATTATGTAGTGGGCATTAATGTTAAGGGTTGTATGTTCTGCAAAAATATTTTGCTGCTGTATGAAAGAATATACTAAACAATGTTTGTCTTCACTCAAAGCTCAATCATTTTTTTCTGTGTTAAATGGTTTCAAGCAATATAACAATTAGTCAAAAAAGACTTGGGCTTCAATACTTGCCCCCTCTTGAGAATTGTCTCCTGTAGTACTTTTCTGCCACAAGTTGTCTTCAATCTTAAAGGTTGAATGACTCCCATTGTCATGCAACCTGGAAGACTAATAAAGCCCCATACACACTATGAGATTTTCTGCAGATTGTTGTCTTTAGATTTGCCAAATAATATGAGGTCAAACCTTAAAGCGGAGTTCCACCCGAAAGTGAAACTTCTGCTCATTGTACTCCTCCCCCCTCTGGTGCCACATTTGGCACCTTTCAGGAGGGAAGGGGGGACAGCATACTTGTCTTCCACAGGTACAGTATGCTTTCCCCACTTTTGGGACCATCAGCCACGGGTATTGACATCACGGCTGGGGCTCCCTCCTCCTCCCCCGACCCTGTAGGAGAGAGGAGCAGAGCCTCTTGCATGCGCAGTAGGGTTCCTGGCATGAAGCCATAAGGCTTCACTTCCGGGTTCCCTTACTCGCAATGGAGGCGTCCGACAGCTGATAGAAACATCAGCTGTGGTGCCAACATCACTGGACTCTAGGATAAGTAAGTGTCCGATTATTAAAAGTCAGCTGCTGCAGTATGTGCAGCTGCTGGCATTTAATTTTTGCAGCAGTGGGTGGACCTCCACTTTAAGAGTTTCAATTTGTATGCAATCAGGCAGGCCCATTGCACTACATGGTTTTGGTAAACCTGAAGAAAAAAATCTGCAGAAAATCTAATAGTGTGTATGGGGTCTAAAAACATACAGTGAGCACAGGGTATTATGGAACTGCCCACCGTGCCACTGTCTGCATCAGCAAAGCTTGCCTATTACTGGGAGGAAATCCAAAGGTGAATCTGCACATCACATGACTAGCCTGAAGACTTCTGGAAGAGGTAATTCTAAACAAAATTAAAATCCTAATATACAGCTTGTGGGGGACCCCCAGGAAGGGGAAAGGAAGCCTGAAGTTAGATTTTGAAAGATAGAGATAAATTAGCTTGAACTAATGCCATCATTATATCTAGTCACGTATACTTATGGTATAATTTGCAAGATAAATTTATGCTTATCTTTACTACCAGGAGCCCTGAAGTTTTTATTACATTTTGGCATTGCCTCCAGTCCAGACTTAGAATGATACTGCAAGGCAATAATGAATCATCTTCATAATCTTGTAATTCAGGGATTTTTTCAGGATTTTGTTTTGCATTACATTGCTGCTGACCTCCTCGTTCCTTTTTGTAGCCTTCATGCAGTGGTTGCATGGCATTTCTCATTTCCTGATGATGATGAAAGCAGAACATGCCTGTCCAAGGAGTGTCAGTAAAGCAATGTATAATCTTTAGGCTGGGTTCACACTATTGCAAATTGGATGCAGGTTTCTCATGACAGGAGAGTGTAAAGCCCTGTACACACGATCGGTTTGTCCGATGAAAACAGACCGATGGTCTGTTTTCATCGGACAAACCGATCATGTGTGGGCCGGTTGGCTTTCCATTGGTGAAAAAAAAATAGAACATGTTTTAAATTTTTCCTATGGATAAAAAAACAATAGAAAAAAACGATGGTCTGTGTGGAAGTCTATCGGTCAAAAATCCACGCATGCTCAGAATCAAGTCGATGCATGCTCGGAAGCATTGAACTTCATTTTACGCAGCACGTCGTAGTGTTTTACACCCCCGCGTTGTCACCCCATAACAGTAAGTGTCTGAACAAGGATTAATGGCAGGTTTCATTGAAGAGGACTGCTTTCACTAGATTAAATAAATAGGGAAGCAATAAACTGTATCTAGAACTTTGAGCATCAGAAATAGACACAAATGTGTGGCTGTACTCCATTGATTGCTTGTAATGACATAAAGATCCCTTTCTGTAATACAGCAATTATGTTTTTCCTACACAATGCAACAATGAAGACATTCAATAGGGTGTCATTTGCTTTAAATCTTTATATCGATCCTTTGTCCATTGTCTGCAATATTGCTGGATGTCACAGTTATTCTTGTTTGCTATTTACCATCATCAATAAATCATTTTCATAGGGCATTCAGGAAATGCTGCCTTGTGCAGCCGATTCTCTGTTCTCCACAGAGAAATACCCTTTATACTATTATAAGTACTAACATGATTTATATTTAACTACTTGATCTTCTATGTACAGTATGTTTGACTGTCCCCGTTTATTGCAAAGACTGCTCCTTAGAACTTGGTTCTCATCTCTTGGGAGGTAATGCTGGTCTTTGGATATTAATTCCTATACTGTAAATAGATGTCTAGATGAAAAATATACTTTGTAATTATTTTTTTTTCCTGTAGAAAATATATGCTTGTGCTGTAGAGGTTCATACAAATTTTACACCTGCATTAACTAATGGTACAAATCTCTCCATATCTTTTTCAGATGACGTGCAATTGATATTGCATAGGGTGTTTCCATGCAGACAGATTCGTGTTTCTTTATAGGCCCCTTTTGATGTGTTAACACATGCATACAACATAAAGTGATGCACCACATGTGTTACCAAAGCACAGGTGTGAATGGTCCTTAAGGGTTGGTAGTTATAGTAATAAAAAAATTAAGTAAAATAATATATATGTATGTATGTATATATATATATATATATATATATATATATATATATATATATATATTGTAAGTGGGTTAGCTCAGGAGCGGGTGTGTGTGACCCCCTGGGTGGGTTCACTACATAAAACTTAGGCACAGCAAACGGTCAAGGTAAAAACATAAAGGTGTGGTTTATTTACACTACTTACAATGGTCCAAAAACAGCAAAACAAAAAGAAACATGAAAATAAATCCTTACCATTTTGGCCACTTACTATATATGCAGGTACCCTGGCCATCAGCTAGGTGCAGCCTTGTGCTGTCCCCAGCACCTATCTCCCTATTAAAGATATGTGAAAAAGGAGGGCGCTAGAAAGTGATTATAAGAAACACTCATAAATATTAAATATACTAAAGTGATAAAAATACAAATCATAAAATTCTCCCAAGTGGATAAACCAGTGATATACAATTAGTGGTAATCTTTAAAATAAATCGCCAAAAAGTATTGCACACATAATATAAGTCCATAAAAAAGTGTTTGACTCATTCTAAGGAAAAATATACAAAGTAAACAAGATAAAAAATTGTTCCAATTGAAAAAAACAAACAAATAATGTGATTAATTTCCAAAATCCATCCACCAACAAAAAACAAAATCTTGCTGTAAAAGGATTGTTGTCGAGACAGTGCAGACTTGTTCCTTCACCATACGCAAGGATAAGACACCCAAAGTGCACAGAAGGGGAATGTGCTTACCAGACTTAATGGATCTTTTTGATTAGAAAAAGATCTCATGCGCTTAGCAGGAGCGTGCCTGCACACTTGGCCATAAATGGGAGATGTGGGTATTGGCTCAAGACCTCCATTGCAGAGATGGAACATGGAATGAAAAAGCCAAAACTTCCATAGTGCAAACCATTTAATAAAATAATAAAATGACAGAACAAAAAAGGACAAATGGCCGCCTACATTAAAAGGGGCTGCAGACTCGTAAGGAAAAGCACTCGTGGTTCCTCCACTTCCTCGACGGCGTGCATTCCACTAGTCGGAAGCTCAAGCCAGATTGCCGGATGTGACGTAGGGAGTACATGTGACCAGGCTGCGCCGCGACGTACGTTTCTTAAAATTAACGTCTTCAAGCAGGTGTGCCTGGTCACAAAAAAGTCACGTGATTTATACTCAGATGGAGGGAAGAAGAGTTAGTGTGAGTCAATAGTAAATCTTACTCGACTGCAACCACAGTTCCGACCTGAGCAAACCACCGGGTAGACACACAAATGCCTTGGAAAAATCTCCTAATTGTACACATAAAAACATTTAATAAAACATTACCTCAGCGGATGAATAATTAGTTAGGCAGGCATTAATATTATACGGGCAATAATATTGGAAACAAACCATACATTTACATATAAAAAACTAACAAGAGAGAAAAAGAGAAGAAAAAATTTGAATATGTAAATATCCTCAGTACTCCCATTATTCCACCAGATGGAGACCTCTAAATGGATACTAATAGGAATACTAGAAATACACCCAATAATTTTACTAACAATGAATATGAATATTAAAGGTTCCTATAATTAATTGAACCCATATTAAATCTAAAATGGGTCAAAATTAATTCCATATGGTAACATAGAAAATGCAGAATAATTAGTTCTCCATTTTACTCTCCCTAATATGTAAACACAGTGGGGCAGATCCACAAAGATCTCCCCCGGCGCAGCGTATCTGAGATACGCTACGCCACCGTGACTTACTTGTCCTCGGTTCGAATCCTGAAAGAATTTGCGCCATAAGTCACGGCAGTGTAGTCTATCTCTGGCGGCGTAACGGCGCGTAATTCAAATCGGCGATTAGGGGGCGTGTTTCATTTAAATGAAGCGCGTCCCCGCGCCGAATGAACTGCGCATGCGCCGTCCCTAAATTTCCCGCCGTGCATTGCGCTAAATGACGTCGCAAGGACGGCATTTTTTTTAACATGATTCACGGACGACTTATGAAAAAAAAAAATTTCAAAATAAACACGGGATACCTAAATACCTAACATGGCAAGTCTAACTATACGCAACGAAATACCATCTTTAACTATACGCCGGAAAAAGCCGACTAGAGACAACGTAAGAGAATGCGACGGCCGCGCGTACGTTCGTGGATCGTTGGAAATAGCTAATTTGCATACCCGACGCGGAAAATGATGTGAACGCCACCCAACGGACGACAAAGCCGTACGCCTGTCGGATCTAACCCAGATGCCGTCCTATCTTGGTTTGAGGATTCAAACCAAAGATACGACACAGGAAATTTGAAAGTACGCCGGCGTACTTCCTTTGTGGATCTGCCCATATATATATATATATATATATATATATATATATATATATATATATATATATATATATATATATATATATATATATATACATGTTGATAAGTCCACACTCAAAAATGTAAAATATATTAAAATAACCATCTAAAAAGATGTTAATTTATACCAAACATCATTCATGGGATAAAAAACAATTTAGATCCATTTCGATATTTAACCCATAGGGCTGCATACTCTGAAGTTTATATAGCCACCTGGTTTCATTTTGGGAGACGGCTCTAGTCATATGTGTTCCTCTCCAGTGGCTAGAAATGTTGTCTATACCATAAATGTTGCACAAACCAGGGTCACTCTGATGGTGGCTTTTAAAGTGTCTGGACACACTGCTTTGGAAATCCCTTTTTTATATTCGCTAGATGTTCATTAATTCTTACTTTAAGTTGGCGTGTGGTTCGGCCAACATACTGGAGTGAACAGGGGCACTCGAACGTATGTAACATGGTCAGAGGCACACGTAATCAAAGGTTTAATTTTAAATTGTTCTTTAGTTATAGTATAGTATAGTTAGTGATCTTTTTAGGATCTCCTGATTTTCTCGTGGTTTTACACGCCTTACATCTAGTGCAATGATGGAAACCAGACCCATCTAAAAAGGTAACCAATTTTCTAGGAGGATCTGGTACATTAGGGGCTATTTGGTTCCTAAGACCAGGGGCTCGTCGATAAATGAACTTAGGTTTGGAGGAGATGGTCGATTTTAGGTCATTATCTTTAAGCAGGATGGGCCAACACTTTTTGAAAATAGCTTCTACTTGTCGGAACTGTCTATGAAATCCCGACACAAAAGCCAGTTAACCCCTAAATTTATTTTTCAGCTTAGGTACCAGCAATAATTCCCTATCCATTAAGCAACCTGAGATTTAATTTTCCCCAGTAATTCAGCATTATAACCCTTTTCTAGAAATGTACCCGTCAGGATATTTGCTTGCGACTCAAAATCATCATTGTTTACACAATTACGTCTCAATCTCATGTACTGCCCTTTAGGAACAGCTCCAATCCATTGAGGATGGTGACAGCTCGAGGTAGGTACAAAGCCATTGCGGTCTGTAGTTTTAAAATAAGTTTTGTTCTCAAAGTTATTACCTTTTTTACTGATGGTGAGATCTAGATAATTAACAGTATTGAGACTAAACTTCCCACAGCAAGATTACATTGTCTATGTATCTCCCGTAAAAGGATAAAGACGGGTTCCTATTTTGAAAAATACTTTTATGTTCCCATTTATTAAGTACCACATTTGCAACACTGGGAGCATAACGCGCTCCCATAGCTACTCCGCTAGTTTGTCAATGGTACTGGTTATTGGCCCAGAAAAAATGATTACTCATGGCCAAATCCAAGCCTCTAATCCAGATATTTAATCTGACTAAGTTTGAGCTTAGATTGTTTAATAAGTGCCCACTTCAATGCATCTAGTGCATCCACATGTCGAATGTTTGTATACAAAGATTCGATATCCACTGTGACCATGAGTGTCGTCTCACTGGCTCGAGTGGACTTAAGTGCTATAATAGGGTCCCTACTATCTTTGAGGTAGGAGGGACTCAGAGATACTAGAGGTTTAAAATAACCATCTAGATATTCTCCCAACCGTGAAAATAAGTACTCAATCCCACTTATAATGGGTCGCCTTGAAGGATGGTCCCTATTTTTATGTACTTTCGGTAATATGTACATTACTGGCACTTTGGGAGCATATCTATATTATAATATATAATATACAGTGTGTTTAAATATGTGCCACAAGGAAGGTAAATATCAAGTAAGAGGTAATATGTGGGGAAAGGGAAATTTAGAAAGTTGGGATATAGGCCCAAAAGTTAACAAAACTAAAAATTTACAAAATTACATAATACAAACAGTGAGCATTAGAAGATTTGTTTGAGCAAATCTAGTGTACTATGTTTTTTTTTCTCTTTCATAAACTGTCAGTCTCTATGACTCACTCCTTTATAGAGGTGAGTCCATCTTTAAAATCTGAATGTTTGTGGCAAAACAAGGATTGTTATAATGACCATTGTGCAAATTGGAAACAGTTACAAGAGTAGCCACTGTATAGAAAGAAACATTATACTAGCGCCTCAAACAGGCTGTGTGCAAACTTCATATTCTTGCATAGCTCTGGGCACCACTGCTATCCAACAATTCTGTCTGCTTCCTGTATTGATATACTGTAGGGGTCAAAGTGAGAAACCACATCACCCCCTGATACACTACATGACACATTGTGAATTATTGGATAGCACCGACACCCGGAGCGCTTCAAGAGAGTGATATTTCATGGCCCTACCTGCCAGACAGTACTGTACATATCTTTTCTCTAGGTGTCTTCACAGAGGTCCAATGATGCCAGATCCTAAATGCTTCTTCTTTTACAGAAGCTACTCTGGTAAATATTTCAACCTGGCAACAGGGATGTTTTACTAATGTGCCTGCCTTAAAATTATTCAAAATCCATTTTGATGGACATCTTAGGTTAGATCTCTTAATAATATTGGTATATTGAGTAACTATGATAAATCTTGTGGCAGTAGAATTATGTAACAAATTTGCTTTGACTTCCACTAGTGATGATTATGGGCATTTATATTATTATGAAAAGTGGAGCTTTGAGACATCGGAATATACGTGTAAATGATCATTCCTGTGAGTGGAAATCAATGTTGGCTAAATCATTTTGGAACCACTATTTAAAACAGTCTCCTGATAGCGCTCAATTCATATTCCCATCCCATCACACAGTATCTTGGCAAGTATAATATATGTTCACAAGTGGCACCATGGTTGGGGCTCTGATTATACCACACTGCTATTATAACCGGTGACAGGGAAAAATCATGATACAATCTACTCACACTCTAAATGTATCAGTCTACAAAACATATGTGGCGGCCAAATCCAGGCCTCAAGGTTATTTCATGTGTAAAAAAGGGGGGGGTGCAGTAGCGCTTGCTAATAAACAATAATCATCTAATCCATTAGAAACAAAGGGCCAGATCCACATAGATCGGCATCTAAGATACGCTACGCCGCCGTAACTTACTTGGCTTTGTTTCAAATCCACAACGAATTCGCGCCATAAGTTACGGCGGCGTAATTTATCTCTGGCGGCGGAATTAAAATCGGCGATTAGGGGGCGTGATTCATTTAAATGAAGCGCGTCCCCGCGCCAAATGAACTACGCATGCTTCATTTCTAAATTTCCTGCCGTGCATTGCGCGAAATGAGGTCGCAAGGACGTCATTTTTTAAACTTAGACGTCACTTACGTCCATCCCGATTCACGGACGACTTACGCAAAAAAAATAAAAAATAAAAATTTTGACGCGGGAACGACGGCCATGCTTAACATGGCAAATCTAACTATACGCCGCAAAAAAAGCAGCTTTAACTATACGCCGGAAAAAGCCGACTAGAGACGACGTAAGAGAATGCGACGGCCGCTCATACGTTCGTGGATCGTCGGAAATAGCTAATTTGCATACCCGACGCGGAAAACGACGCAAACTCCACCCAGCGGACGCCGAAGTATTGCATCCACGATCCGAAGGCGTACGAAGCCGTACGCCTGTCGGATCAAACCCAGATGCCGTCGTATCTTGGTTTGAGGATTCAGTACGCCAGCGTATCAGTAGATACACTGGCGTACTCTCACTGTGGATCTGGCCCAAAGTGCTCAATAATACCACACAAAGTCATAATAATGATAATAACTATCCAGATACAAACTTGATGAATAACGTGAAAGTGTTTCACTAATTTCTTACTGTCCCACCAGACATCAACACCAATGATGGGGGGGGATGAAACAAGTGATATTAATGAGATCCAAAGTATATATTCATAACCATCATCCAGAATAAAATAATAAATAACCAAAGGTGGGTAGATAAAGTGAAAGTCCCCTAAGTAAGTGGAACCACAAGGTCCAGCAGAACAACTCCACGTGATAAAAAACAGAATAATTGTGAAAAATATTTCAGTGCACACTCGTGCAAATAAATCTATATATATAAAACTCAACGTGTGTATGTATGTTCCAGCATCACGTCCAAACGGCTAAAGATATTAACATGAAACTTGGCACACATGTTACTTATATGTCAGCAACAAACATAGGATAGGTGGTTTAACCCTTAATCACCCCCATTTGCCATGGTCTGGGTTTTTCTTTAAAGTCCCATTCAACTCTATGGGAAATACATGTTACTTCATAACTTCCAAACGGCTGTACATATTTTGATAACACTTGGTCACATGTTACTTACATGTCCACTTAAACTATAGGATAGTTAATTTATCCCTTAACTACCCCCATTTGTGAGGGTCGGGGTTTTTGTTTAAAGTCCCATGCAAATCAATGGGAAATGTATGTTCCCACATAACTTCTGTACGCCTGGAGATATTTCAATAATACCTGGTACACATATTACTTATATGCCAAATAAAAATATATGACAGTTAAATTAACCCTTACCTACACCCTTATATAAAAGATGGGTATATTATATTACTATGATTTTCCTCCCCAAAAGGTTAAGATAGGAAGACCGGGGCAATGCCGGGTATTCAGCTAGTAATATATAAATAAGGTAAAATATTAAAGGTATTAATTATGATCAAAAAGTGCTTCAGTAAATTCATCAAAGTGCAAAAAGTGCTCCAAAAACAGTCCAAATAAAAGTGCTTATAACAATGATCCCAAAGTGCATTTGTGCTTAAAGATGATATCTGCAATCCACCGCACGATGCCTCAGTGTAGCTGTGCAGAATAACACACAAGTGTTTTGTTTTCACAAGCCCCTCACCTCAAGAAAGGCTAGATTAAGCCTAATATGCTGCTGACTTGTGAGGTACAGCAGAATCCACTGCAGATCAGCGTCTCCCGGCCAGCCTGTTTCTCCACTCCCCCAGCTGCAGGCTCACACATCCAGGCACAGGCGCTCCCAGGGTGGATGGATGGCTCTCAATAGACAAACAAGGGAGACCTCATAGTGCAATCAGCATCAACAGGTGTAATAAACAAATTAAAATACACTCACATGAGGGCAGTGTAAAACAGTCGGTATTATCAAACAGTCTGTGTAGCAGGATATCTCCGCCCTCGGCCGCGGGCGGAGATGACGTCACCGGTGGCTCTCCTCCTTCCTGGCGCGTTGCGTGGCTGTACACGCCACTTAGTCATAGGATATTTCATGTGGCCCTCCACCTTTCCTTAAGTTGCAGAACCCCCTTATCTCCACCCCCACTTTGTCTCAGCAGTCAGCAGAAAAGAGGAGGACAGACCTCATTCTACAGATCCTGCACCTCTCTGTGCAGCTGCAGCACCCCCTCGTCCCCACCTCCCATGGTCTCAGAGATTCGACAGGCGGTGAGGAGGTGATAGGTCATCTCCTTGCAAGCTTGTTTTAACCCTGTAAATTCTGCACTGACATTTCAATGGGTAATATTTAGTGGTGGTACTGAATATGACTTGGGGGGTAATCTGAGGCATGTGTACACTCCCACAGCTGTCTTTTCAGCTTAATAGGGGTCTTTTCAGCTTGGGGGAACAGTAAAAACATTGCTCCATTTCCACAGGACCCTAAATGCAAGACTAAACAAGTCTGTACAGTTCCCCCCCCCCCCATTTCAAGTTAAACTGGAACGTGTTTTGGGTTCTCATCAATTACCACTGGTTCCTTTACAAATGTAAAGATTAAATTGAGAAGATATTCCTAAAAATACCTGTGCTCACTAAAGATGAAAGAACTGATCTGCACTAGGGATGAGCCAAACACCCCCCCGTTCGGTTCGCACCAGAACCTTCGAACGGACCGACCGTTCGCGCTAAAATTTAGAACCCCATTGACGTCTATGGAACTCGAACGTTCGAATTCAAAAGTGCTAATTTAAAGCCTAATATGCAAGTTATTGTCGTATAACATCTTTGAGAACCCGGGTCTTGCCCCAGGGAACATGTATCAATGGAAAAAAGTTTTAAAAACTGTCTTTTTTCTGGAGCAGTGATTTTAATGATGCTTAAAGTGAAAAAAAAAATGAAAAATTCCTTTGAATATCGTACCTGCTGGGTGTCTATAGTATGCCTGTGAAGTGGCACGTGTTTAGAACTGTCCCTGCATAAAATGAGATTACTATAAGAAAAAAGTAATTTAAAACTGCTTGCGGCTTTAATGTAATGTCTGGTCCCTGCAATATGGATGAAAATCATTGAGAAAAATAGCAGAGACACAGACAGTACACACACCACATAGCTTTAGGTGCACACTGCAGAGGACACAGGCAGTACACACCACGTAGCTTTAGGTGCACACTGCAGAGGACACAGGCAGTATACCATGTGAGAATACTGCAGCTAGCACAATCACCTGCCTGCCAGTAAATTAGGAAGTGCGGATCTAGCTAAACTATACAGTGTATAAATATATATACAACACCTGGCATGCATATATATCCTCTACACACTGTAACTTTAACTGACTAGCCTGCCTGCTCTATCTACCTACTAAAAATGACACTCTCTCTCTCTCTGTCTTCTCTCTTTTAACCACCGCAACACACTACCCAAGGCCGACCTGCAGGCGGCCTTTTATAGTGTGGGGGCGTGTTTACCAAACCCCCTGAGCCATAATTGGCCAAAGCCACCCTTTTTATTGTTTTTTTATTGGTTTTATCCATAACTGTTTTTTGTTTATCATTTACTTATGTATCTTGTGAATATCTCCAGCCCTTTATTCCCTTGGATCACATCCATCACCTATATACTGTACATATCTTTTCTCAGTGTCTTCACAGAGGTCCAATGATGTCAAATCCTAAAACGCTTCAGAGAGTGATGCCATGTAATGAAGTAGAACTGCTCCTGCAGCATTTCTCTGTGAGGCTAGGTTGGGCAGGTCAGAGGCTTTTGTCTTGGGCACACATAAAGTGGGTTAAATCATGCTGGGGATCATTCAATATGGAAAAGAGGGGTGATCATTCAACAACTTAATCAGAGAGTATGAGGGGGACCGAACCAGAGATCAGTTGAGTATAGCAAATGGAGACCAGTTTAAAAAAAAGGATCTCCCCATCAATGTCTGAATAGCCCAAACTATAAATGAGGTTTAATCCACTTCCATTTACTGTTAGTTGTCATTGAATTTACATTTATTTTTTAAACAAGTCCTTGGACAGAAAGTGACAGTAATGTTAACCATTTAGACCCAGTTGCATTACATAGAGCTGTTAATATTTACATTAACCGCTTGCTGACAGAAGGCGAGACCTGATTGGAGGTTGCCAACCTGGAAATATTATTTGGCAGAATGCCTGGATTGTAAGGCTTGCTTAACACATTTACAAATCTTTTGGCATATATGGAAGTTTACATATATGCATTTCAGCTTTATATTATTTATTTGCCTAGAGAGCAGTTTTAAGTACAGTAACTAAGAAAAATCATCATATTTCATTGATTTACCACCACTATTTTAAATGTGTTTGTTGAGAATTAATGAACCATGTACATTCTCATTGCTTTTCAAACCATATCAAGTAAAGCTAAATGTCTTTGGCTGTCTATACGGTAGGTGAATTGCTCCTTCTGAGTTTCTGAGGTTTTATTGATCAATTTCTTTATATACACTGAAGCTCTGTTTGTTAACTTTCCATTGATCATGTATTCTCTGATTAGTATCAAATCTTTTAAGTTCTGTACATAGGTTTTACTTCTAACTGTAGTTCATTGATGCCTTCCTCTTTGCTTTGTTGAATATAGAAGCTCATTATTAATCATCCCTTTTTAATTCCTTTGACTCCCACTATATAGTTCCCCCTTGGAATTTTCTTTGTGTACCCTCCATTATAAAAACAGCTGCTAGGATTTTCACAAATTAAAAGAATTGCTTACAACATTTTGTGAAAGGCTCATGCTTGTGACTTCTCATCTTTTAGTGTCATGTCTATATATTGTATTTCATTTTGTATGATTTTTACTAAATGATGTTAAATGATGCTTTAAAAAGTATTCAATGCTACTTGTATATATTTTTATATAATTTATAAAACATGGAGACAAATATACCACTTTCTGTAGAATTCAGGTTTCTGCATAAATACTGTAACTGAGCCAAGTGGCTCAAGGACATCAGGGTCTCCTCAACATTTGGACCATTCCTATGTAGCAAAAACACTGATCATGATGTCAACTCTGGCACCAATCAGTATGGGGCATATATACTTATATACTGTATATATATATTTTTTGATCATCTAAAGCCGCCACGGTTGATGATATCAGCTTTTAAGCTGTAGATGACTACAAATTGGTTCATGGTGTCTGGAGCAGCTTAGCTCCCTATTTGCAGTAGTGATTTGGCAGAAACCAGATTTAAAGGACCTTAAGTGCTTCTGCTCTGAGGATAAATTGTTTCAAAGTCTTTCAATCCTGTACTCTCGGTAACTTAGTTCACTTTCTTCTCCCTCTGAGAGCACATTTTCTGCATTTACATTATACAGTAGCTCATAAGGCAACCAAATCCCTACCGTAAAAGCACTGAGCTGCTAAGAGTTTGACTTAAACACTTTAATGCTTTTTCTGTGAATGTGAGGATGAATTGCTCCACAGTGCCCACCAGCAGCTGCATAGATCAGTGAGGCCCCGTACACACGACCAAACATGTCTGCTGAAACTGGTCCACGGGCCAGTTTCAGCAGACATGTTCGGTCGTGTGTAGGCCCGAGCGGACAGAATTCCAGCAAACATTTGCCCGCCGGGCCTTTTCCCAGCGGACAAATATTCCTGGACTTGTTTTAAAACAGTCCGCTGGAATCCTGCCCGCTCGGACATGTTAGGTCGTCTGTACAGACCTACCGTACATGTCCGAGCGCCCGTCATCCCTCGCATGCGTCGAATGACTTCGACGCATGCGTGGAAGCATTTAACAGGCAGGCCCACCCACGTCGCCGCGTCATCGTCGCGGCGACACCGCGGACACGCCCCGCGTATTGTTTACGCGCGGATTTCTGTACGATGGTTAGTACAGCCATCGTACAGAAATCCCCGGGGCAGACATGTACGGTGAAAACGGTCCGGCGGACCGGTTTCATCGTACATGTTTGCCCGTGTGTACACGGCCTTAGTGTTTGCTTTAGCATTTATTTACTGCTTGTTAAGAATATATAATTGCATGAATGTGTTTAGCTTGGCCACAGATCCACTTTAAAAAATATTTTGCTGTAATCATTCAATTTATTTATGTAAAGTAATTTTAATGAATTTGGTGCTATTGTACCGTATATACTCGAGTATAAGCCGACCCGAATATAAGCCGAGGCACCTAATTTTACCACAAAAAAACTGGGAAACGTATTGACTCGAGTATAAGCCTAGGGTGAGAATGCAGCAGCTGTGGAAAAGAGGGTCAACAATGCTTCACTTCTTCTTGTGCATACATTTAAAATTCATCTCTAAGTCAAAGATCACACATGCACAATGGTGTGTGCCTCTTTAATAAATCAGTAAGCCTTCTGATGCCATGGTGGAGATGGTTTGCAGAGTTTAGACTTGAGGCTGAAGTCAAATCGTGAATGCTCAGGAGATTTAGGAAAACAATAGGAAAGAAACCTACTTCCCAGTGCCTGCGTATTATGCTGTTTTAATAACTTCTCTGTGGAATAATTATCACCTTACGAAGTAATTATTTTTAGCTATAGAGTATAGGATATGTTACAAAGCAGCTCAGTTCCCCTAAGTGCCTCCTAATACCTTTGTATAGGATTTATGCTGTCACATTTACCCTTTCTCTGTTTCTTCTAACTGGTTCTACCACTTGTCTTTCAGATTCAGCATGTGTGCAGCTCAGGTCTCTGGGTCTCTAGAAAGTAGTCTGGCGTTTATACCCGATTATCCGTCACATGCAGAGTCAGATTGCGGGAGTCCAGTGTTAAAAAGCCGTGCCTCCTCCTGGTTCTGTTCAGTGATAGGCGGAACACTCAGTTTCCCAGCAGATACTGTGTTCCGCTTTTCACAGATGTGCTGTCGTCCTCGCACAAGGACGAGAGGACGTCCGTGATAGGTGCAACACTGAACACAGTATCTGCTGGGAAACTGAGTGTTCTGCCTATCACGGAACAGAATGAGGAGGCACAGCTTTTTAACACTGGACTCCCGCAATCTGACTCTGCAATCTGCATGTCACGAATAATCACAGGTACACAGACACGAGTATAAGCCAAGGGGGCATTTGCAGCACAAAAAAAATGTGCTGAAAAACTTGGCTTATACTCAAATATATACGGTATGTTCTTAATCTCATCTATAATTTTAGTTTATTTTATTAGTTAAAATTATTTTGCACAAAAGTATTTGTGATATTGGTACCATTTCCCTTCCTTATACCAACATAATAGCAGAGCCTAGCCTTAAAGGGCGAGTGTGTCATTTAAATAGAAAGGAGGGGGGCGTGTCCGGAAGAGCTCCTGGACGGACGTGTCCTTGCACAGCTCCACCAGACTTGGCATAATCCACTGCCATCCTCCGCGATCCCTGCTCCGGTGGGCTCCTGGAGTGCTGCACCTGTTTTGGGGCACCCCCTGCACAGATCCCGGCGTATCCTGCGGTGCCTGGTTGGATCCCTATTCTCCCGGGCCTCCGGCCGGCTCCACGCGGCCGAGGCCCGCCGCCATCTTGGGGCCTACGAGTCCTCCGGCGCCTCCCGGACTGGCGTGCTGCGCTCTGCGGGGCGGGCG
The DNA here is from genome assembly GCF_905171775.1 of Rana temporaria. NCBI lineage: Eukaryota > Metazoa > Chordata > Amphibia > Anura > Ranidae > Rana > Rana temporaria. The sequence goes on from NC_053491.1 coordinate 173,606,494, forward strand.
GCTACCCCTCCTCCTCCACCATCCGCAGCACCTCCGGAAGAAGCGGCCGAGTCGTTCCACGGCCGGGACCCGTTGGAGAGCCCCTGACGCCCGGCGACACCTTTTAGGACAGTCCGCGGCTCCGGCCTAGTCCCGGAAGACGGCGCCCAGCATCCAGCGCTCGGGATCCCTGGTGTCCTACTCCTCCTTCCACCCTGTGGCCTAACCTCCTCCTCACAAGCCTGGGGTCCCCTGTGGCTGTCACCGCTCTCCACAGTGCCTGCAGCAGCGACTTCTGGGCCTCAGTCTCCACACAGTGAGTAGCCACCATCTTTGCCCAGTTAGTCCCCCACAGACTCTGCTCCTCTCCCCTTCTCTGCCCTACACACTTCCAATTCTCTTCTCACATGGAGCAGTGAGATGGATTTTATCCTAACCCCCTAAACCCCCCCAACTCTACGGGACATATCTCTTTTGGAAACCAACCCAAACACCGGCACATGGGGAAAGACAAGCAAAAAACGCACAAGGGAACCGGTGGGGACCGTAAGGGGGGAGATCTAGAGGACTATTTTGCCCGATCCTGAGCCGCATCACAGCGCCGGTCTGAAGTTCAGATGGCGCAGGCACCCCCATCCCCGGCCCGATCTGAGTCGTCCCTACATTCTCAGACGAGCGTGCACAATCATCCCCCCCTTTCTGGGGACTCTGACTTTATGCTCACCAGAAGCCGTTCCACGGCCTCCTTGGCATCGGGAGAGGGTTGGGACCTGGAGGCACAAATACGCTCCCTACACAGCTATATCAGATCTTTACCTACCAAAGCTGACTTTGAACACTGTGTCCAAAGGATCGAAAAGACCTACAAAAAAGAACTCTCTGACTTCAAAAAAGATGTGAGCGCTCGTTTTGAGGACCTGGACGCTACCACAGACGGTCTTAATAATACGGTGCAGTCACATGACAAAATTCTGAACGCCCATACTGTCATGCTACAGCAACTGGCGTACCAACAAGACGATATCGAAAACCGTAACCGTCGTAACAATATCCGTATTCGCGGAATCCCTGAAACGGTAGACGTCAAAGCCCTACCAACAGCTGTGACCTCCATTTTCAACCAATTACTGCAACGCCCTAAGGACGACCCAATTGAGCTAGACCGGGTCCACAGAACCTCTGGCCCGCGGACCCAAGACCCCTCCTTCGTCCGTGACACCCTGTGCCGGGTCCACTTCTACAAGGTCAAAGAAACCATCATGAGAGCCGCCAGCTCGCAGGACACTATACTGTTTAACGATACCCCCGTGATGCTTCTTCCGGATCTGTCACGTCAAACACTGATGATGAGAAAGGCGTTGAAACCGCTTACCCAACTGTTGATATCCAAGCAGATGAAATACCAGTGGAGATTCCCGTTCCATTTGCGTGTGTACCACGAGGGCAAGACGGCCATCTTCCGCACGCTGGGGGACCTGCCTACTTTCCTCAGCACCCTGGGGCTTTCCACAAGTACCTCTCCCAGATTGGCCATTCACTCCGACCACTCCAGGTTTACCCTTTGCCTCTCCGTGGCAGACGCAAGGCCGCAAGCGCAACCCCAGGCCTCCACCTCGCCGGGACTCTGAAGATTGAATGCACTCTGGTCGTTCTAATCACACCACTTGCTCTGCCTTCCCGGGGGTTTCCCCCCGGAGATGATACCGGGTTGAAGCCTCCCCAACATATACTTTTTATTTTACTTGTTTTTTTTCAATTTGTTTTCTCGTTCTTGGGGGCTCAACCTACCGCTCCCCCGGACATTATTTCGCTTGTTGGGATTGTCCCTCTTGAGTCCCGGACTGCCTTAATGTTGATGTCACTGTTACGGCCTTAATTCTCTTTTCAGGTGGTTCGGGCTCCATGTTCCAGTCCGGGAGACACTCGCGGATGGTTCCTAAGTATCTTCAATTATATGACTTTTGATGATATGTTTTCACTCTGCTGCTGTATTACCATTGTGTTCTCTTTCATCGTAATCGCATTTCACTGTTGTTTTTGCCTAAATGATCTGTTTGGTTTCCTATTTCACGTGCTTAACCAACTCGTTTTGTTTTTTTTTCTTCTTTCGTTCGGTGTACCGCTATTTTTTGTAACACGTGTTGGTTTTGCTCCATGATTGTTCTCCCGTGGAGTTGGGGGACGGGGGGACCGCCCTACCTGGAGTGATCCCACCGCGCCCCCCCCCCCCCCCTCTTTTTTTTTTAGGGGTTTTTCTTTTTCTTACGGTGTCACTATGGATGCCGTTTGGCTCATGGCTACTAGCCATGCTGTATGTTTTTTTTTCTTTTTCTTTTTTTGTGTAGCCTTTTGGAGCCACCCAGTGGCCTTTTTTGTTATTGCTCGGTTTTTTTTATCATTACTCAATTGGTTGTTGTGGTCTCCCTCCCCGCCACCTCTACCTAGCTGTCTCCTGCTACCTTTATCTGGTGACGAGAGCGGTGCGGACGGAGTCCATGCCCAACACATGTCTTTTTATTTTTTTTATGTCTTTTTGTTTTTTGTTACCGCCCGCTCTTGCCCTCCCCTCTGTCTTTCCCCGCCTCTCCTCTCTTATGCTCTTATTCCTATCTTCCTTCCTTCCTTTCCTCCCCCAGGCTCTTTCTGGCGCTACTTCTATCTCCGAGAGTTGCTGATGCTTGATATTGCCTATGCCCGTGCCCTTGCTTTGTACTCCCACCACTCATGCCTGCCAATAACATGGCTCCTGTTTGCCCGATAGCCTTAGCGTCTTTTAACTGTAGGGGATTCAACACACCAGAGAAGCGGAGTCAGGTCCTTTTCCATTTTCATAAAAAGCGTTCTGACATCTTGCTACTCCAGGAAACGCATTTCCGTACTGATTCAGTGCCGGTTCTTCGTAACAGGTACTATTCACAATGGTTCCATAGTACTAATCCCCAAGCGAAGTCTAAGGGTGTATCCATAGCCTTCCATAAATCCTTTAAACCTGAGGTCCTAGACACCCTTATTGATACTAATGGACGATTCATTTTTCTCAAACTGAAACTAAACAACTTTCTTTTCACAGTGGCCAACATATACGTTCCGAATGTGGGTCAGGCTCGGTTCCTCTCATCGGTCCTCACCAGACTATCCTCTTTTGGGGGTCCCTGCTACATCATTGGGGGAGATCTCAATGCCGTTATGTCCCCGTCTGCAGATACATCCTCGGGTAAGTCCTCTATCCCACACTCTACACTAAGGCCCCATACTCACGAGCAAACATGTCTGCTGAAACTGGCCCGCAGGCCAGTTTCAGCAGACATGTTTGGTCGTGTGTGGGCGCGAGCGGGCCGAATTCCAGCAAACATTTGCCCGCCGGGCCTTTTCCCAGCAGACAAATATTCCTGGACTTGTTTTAAAACAGCCCGCTGGAATTCAGCCCGCTCGGACATGTACGGTCGTCAGTACAGACCTACCGTACATGTCCAGGCGCCCGCCGTCCCTCGCATGCGTCGAATGACTTCGACGCATGCGTGGAAGCATTTTAAAGGCGGGCCGCGCACGTCGCCGCGTCATTGTCGCGGCGACACCGCGTCATCGACGCGGCGACACCGCGGACACGCCCCGCGTATTGTTTACGCGCGGACTTCTGTACGATGGTGTGTACAACCATCGTACAGAAGCCCTCTGGCAGACATGTATGGTGAAAACGGTCCGACGGACCGCTTTCACCATACATGTTTGTCCGTGTGTACCCGGCCTAACACGCATCAGGGCTCTCCTACATTCCTTCCGTCTGGTGGATGTATGGCGTGTCCAGCATCCCACAGACAAGGATTACAGTCATTATTCTGCAGCACACAACTCATATAGTAGGCTAGACCATTTCCTGATATCCCAGTCTCTGCTAGATTCCCCTTTACAAACGTCCTTGGGCCAATTGCTCTGGTCGGACCATGCCCCGGTCTACTTGACTCTTGCACGCCCCCCCGCCTCACGTAGAGGTGCACACTGGAGGCTTAATGATAATTTACTGCGGGATTCTGTATGTGTGGCTGAAGTTTCTGCCGCTATCCGTCATTTCGTCTCGGATCACTCCTCGGACACTACCCCCCCTCTCGTCCAATGGGAAGCCTTTAAATGTGTGATCAGAGGCGTGCTCATCCAACATGGCTCCCGCCTCAAGAAGATGCGATCGGGTGACATTCGCCGTCTCCTCTCCACCATTGCGGAACTAGAGCCTCTACACAAACGTAATCTAGACCCCGCCATTTTTGTCCGTTTATCGAACGCTCGTAGGGATCTCCTTCAGCTTCTTGACTCGCATTCCTTGATAGCTCGAGATAAGGCGCGCAACTTCCATTACTCACTTGCCAACAAATGTGGTAAGCACTTGGCACGGGTCTTGCACCCCAGGACGCCTCGTCGCTCCATTAGCTTTATTTCACACCCTGATCAAACTAGATCGTACAACCCAGATGGTATATCCTCTGCCTTCCGGGGATACTACTCGCGACTCTATAATCTGCAGTCCGTAAACCCGACCAGGTGTTATACACCCTCGGGTGATGACATGCGAGATTATATTGTTGAGACGGCACTACCTCCTGTTGATGCGTCGGATGTGACTGAGCTAGATAAACCCCTCGATACGTCCGAGTTTTTCGGTGCCATCAAAAGTTTACAGGTGGGCAAGTGCCCGGGCCCGGATGGATACACTCCACGTTTCTACAAGACCTTTGCCCCACTTTTATCCCCGTTGATGGCTAAGGTCTTTAATACAATGAATGACACCCCCGCACCGCCCAAGGCGTTGTTATCCGCTAACATCTCTGTATTACCCAAGCAAGGCAAGGACCCCTCGCAATGCAGCAGCTATAGGCCTATATCCCTGCTCAACGTGGATCTAAAGTTGTTTGCGAAGGTCCTGGCTAATCGTTTGTCTCCTCTACTCCCAAATGTTATCCACAACGACCAGGTGGGATTTGTCCCGGGCCGGGAGGCGAGGGACAATACCACCAAAACGATCCACTTAATCTCTTACATCCAACGCAAAGGGCTGAGGGCTTGTCTCCTCTCTTTCGACGCCGAAAAGGCATTCGATCGGGTCAACTGGGGATTTCTTCGACTCTCATTGGAACAATTGGGCCTGGGAATGCCCTTTATTTCCAAAGTGATGTCCCTTTACTCGCAGCCCTCAGCCTCGGTCTTGGTGGATGGTTCTACCTCTGCGCCCTTTGACATCTCCAATGGTACCCGGCAGGGCTGCCCACTATCCCCACTCTTATTTGTCATTGTAATAGAACACTTAGCTTGCGCCATCAGACAAAATGTCTCCATTCGCGGTATCCAAACGCCTTCCTCCCATTACAAACTATCCCTCTATGCTGACGACCTTTTGGTATACCTACAGGACCCCCATATCTCCCTGCCATCCCTCTTTGCGGAATTTCGTCGTTTTGGCACATTTAGCAACTTCAAACTCAATCTGTCCAAGACTGAGGCTCTCAACGTCTCCCTCCCTGCCGCTACGATGACTAGGCTCAAAGCCAATTTTTCTTTTAAATGGCAAACGAGGGGAATCTCATACCTTGGCATCCTTATTCCTTCTAATCTTTCCAACCTTTTTTCTTCGAACTATGTTCCCCTGCTTTCACGCTTGCGGAAGGACTTGGAGGAGTGGGGGGGGACTTCCCTGCCGTGGTTCGGGAGGATCAACACCCTGAAGATGGACACTCTACCCAAACTCCTGTATCTCCTTCAAACGGTTCCCGTCTTAATCCCCAAGTCCTTCTTCAACTCCTTACGCTCCCTCGCCATCAGATTCCTGTGGCGGCGGGGGCTCTCTAGAGTGAAGTACAATGTGCTCACCCGCCCAAAGCTGCGGGGCGGAGCTGGCATCCCTGACTTTGAGACCTACTACAAGGCTGCGCACATTGCGCGTGTCTTGGAGTGGTTTCCGCGTCCTTTCTTGAAGGCCTCCGTCGCCCTAGAGCAAGACTTGTCTCACGTTGACCTGCGAGCACTCCTATGGGGATATAGAACTGAACTGACACACATACCTCCCCCCTCCCCGCTTACTCTGGCTTCTCTCAGACTATGGTACAACAGGGGGTTATGTTCCCTACTGTCCTCCCACCCCTCTCCGTTATCTTCCCTATTCGACAATCCCTCCTTCCCCCAAGGATTTGGTGTATCTTCGTTGGGCCCCTTCAAAAGGACTGAATGGCCCCAGGCACGCTCCTTTGTGCATCCTACGCTGGGGTCGCCAGCGACCCCGGCAGGCGCTCATGATTGGCTCACTACACTACACTTGTCCACACTTACAAAGCACTTACATTCCTCCTCTCAGGTACACCGCCCTCCCACGGAGTTTGAACGACTGTGTTCCCTCTCGGAGACGCCCAGGCACCTACTCTCGGCCATATATAACCTACTGCAAACACTCACCCACACCGAGTTACCCTCTTACACTAGGATGTGGTCTGCAGATCTGGGGGAGGACATCCGGCAGGCAGACTGGCAGACTTCGTTTTACTTCACTCACAAGTCCACGATCTCCTGCTACGCACAGGAAAAAAACTACAAGATTCTATCAAGATGGTACAGGGTTCCCTCCGTGTTGCACAAAATATTTCCGTCCACCCCGGCATCCTGTTGGCGATGTTCCACTGCTGTGGGGACTTATCTACATGTCTGGTGGGATTGTGAGACGATCCGCCCCTTCTGGACTCAGGTATTTGAATGTTACAACAAAGTCTACGCTAAATCACTGGTTCCCTCACCTAAAATTGCTCTTCTCTCTATCCTGCCTGGTTCTGTTCCATCGCAGAGACGGAGTCTCCTCCGTTTCTTCATGTCTTCAGCAAGACAGCTCATACCCTCCTACTGGAAGTCGACCGCAACTCCTCCATTGTCACGCTGGGTCTCTATTATGAACGATACCATGAGAATGGAGGAGATGCTGGCTCTTGACAACGACACCTTTGATAAGTATACATCGCTATGGCTCGTCTGGCTCCACTTCTCTTCCTCTGACTCCCTGGCGAACATGTTGTCCACCCAACCATGATCACCCCTGATCGCCTTCGTTTATGTCACCTCCTTAAGATAAACTAGGTTCTCCTCCCCCCACTTTATTTACATTATTTCTTCCATTCGCCCCCTCAGCAACTCTCACAGTCCCCCATGATCCTCCTCTGGTTTTCTTCTCTCTCCTCTCCTTTCCTTCTATTCTCTCTCTCTTCTTTCCTCTCCCCTTCCTCCCCGCCCTCTCGTGCCCCTGATTCTTACCCCCCCCCCCATTTTTATTCCTAATTTTTTTTTTTTTTTTTTTTTTTTTGGTTTTCGGCCTTGGTTCTTTTTTTTGTCTTCTGTGTCATTTTTTTTTTTTCTTTTGATTTTATTGTTTCCTTCCTGGAGACTCTGGTTGTAAGGTTGTCACCTACTAAGAGGCCATTTTGGCCGCTCACAATTTTTGTTTCGGGTTCTTGTCATAATTGTTCCTGTTGTGTTATATGCTGGTGGGAGTCCTGCTGTGGGCGATAGCCATTGGGCTGACTCTCTACCACTACCTATTTATGACTGTATCCTAATTGTGACACCTCATGCTGTTCATGTATAACATGTTAAAATTCTAATAAACATATTTTCAACTCTAAATAGAAAGGAGGCCCACTCATTAATTCTGGCTGAGTTTGAATCTGCTCCTTGTATACTTAGATAGCAGAATTTTCTAGCTATCCAATTTATTTGGATATTTGAAAACTCTATGAAACTATCGTTTACTTGCTTAGGAAAGGAGAATTTTACTTCAGTGACAGGCTCTTGCAAATTGAAGAGAAGAAGGCAATTATTACATGTCCTGTGGTATGGCAGATATTATACTCAATTACAGCTAACAAGCCCATCTTCATATTTGCAAAAGTATTAATCAATAAAAAGTTATTTTACTTCTTGTCAAGCATATTGATCTGAGTCGCCACAATTTCCAATTTTTACTGAGTAGAGGTCATGTCTGAAGAATAAAAGAAGGGCATACCATTAAATAAAGTGCAGCATTTTATCTAGCATAGAACATATTGAACAATACATCAAAACACTTTAGTCAGCATTTTAGCTACTGACAGCCTCAGAGATTATTTTAGTGTGGCATTTTAATGTTTGGAAGAACTTTACCATCACTGAACTCAATGTAGCAAAAACTATGTTATTCCAATGTGGGCAAAGGATAATTTATCATTTTAAATGTACATACTTTAGCTAGCAAGGTCTGTATATACAGTAAAAATAAATTGTGTGTGTGTATGTGTGTATGTGTGTGTATATATATATATATATATATATATATATATATATGTGTATGTGTGTGTGTGTGTGTGTGTGTGTGTACAAATACTAAGGTACTCCATTCTCCAGTCAGAATTGAAAGCTAAACCTGAGATGTATACAGGGAGTATAGCGTATCTGCTTAGTATTGCTTACCTGCTTAGTAATTATCCAGGGGTAGGGCTAAATCTCAATTTAGAAATATAGCACCCCCTTGTGTGCAGCCTGGACTTTAATCAAGGCCTGTGTCTTAAAGAAAACATTTTCTTATTTCTACAGTACAGGACACAGTAATTTGCCTAGATGCTTTAGGCACTGGATCTTGTATTGGTTCTCACCATGGCATGCAGTGCATCACATTAAGTTGGATGCAGGGTGCAATACAGGTCCAGTTCCCTGGTCTGCCTTTCCATGAAGACCCCTTTGAGTTTATGCCCAGCATGGATAGTGAAACCATGATGGGGTCTGGTGCCTTTAATCCTGGCCAGAGGTTAAGACATCTGCCACTGTAATTAAAGAGCTCTTAAATTATGTCTCTGGGTGCTGGTATATATTTAGTCATTTGGATTTTATATTAATTGTACACAGAATAGAATAAAAAAAAATGTGTATAAAAACATGCTTAAGGTGCGGGAAAGTAAATCAGTCTGTTATATGAAACCTTCAGTAGATGCTAATAAAGACTACTTATCATGGAAAAATGATGGGATACAAATTGCAGTAAAATCTTAATAGCTATTAGCTCACAATTAGTTTCAATCCAAAAAACAAGATCTGTTACTGCCAGTATATTATATATTGCACATCAAATATTGTATATTTAAAGTTAATCTATGTTAGCATAGGATGATTACTTCTGATACTTCATCTGTGTGTTATACGCAGTGTATGGTGCAGCCTGTCTGTAAATTTGATAGAACGTGACAGAATCGCTGATCATAACTGCTTAAGGGGAAAATAGAGCTTGATGCCCAGTGTACAAAGAAAAACTGCCAATCATGAGATATAGCTATGAATAATACATGCAGCATGTGAGTTCTAATATGTTATCTAATTTGTAACAGCTTTATCTTTATTCACTAAACATAGAAAAAGTCCTGATTGATCTGGATAGCAAACATTTACAGAATTGCTTTAGAGAATGAATATATCTGGAGAATTTAGAACTTTAGTACCTGAAGTCCATAGTTTCAGCAAAGTTTCTATATTAGGAGTTTAATTCCTTCTACATGGGCTAGAAGTGTGATCTTACCTTCAGCTAAGTCATTATAATATTTAAAGACAGTCTCAGCAAGCACCATGTGTAATATTTACATACTATCTTTACTTAAAGTGTTACTAAACCCAGGATCCTGCATTCACTATATCTGGTCTCCCACAGTACACAGAACATGGAAATGCAATTATTTTAGCAAATACAAACTGCTAAATACCTTTTCTCATCAACAGTATATAGCAGTCACGTGACTTCTATTAGTTCTTGGTAAAGCTTGTAGAAGGAGTTTTCATACTGCACTAAGCTGTCCTATCAGGATCCAGGACCCCTGACCCTCTGTCCAGACAGTGCTGATTAGCTCTCTGCTGATCACATGCACTCCCAAGGAAAAAACAACTCTCTAGCAATACACACCAAACTGACATGTGCAGCCTGACTCCAAAGCACATGTTCTGCAGTCATTGGAAGAAGAGGAGCATCTGTGCATTCAAAATCAAATATCCTTTTTACGCAATGCAGAGGATTAACCCCTTAGGTTTCACAGTAAGTATAACAAGCATGCTTTACTGCATATACACACTGATTTTACTGCTATGGGTTTAGTAACACTTTAAATTGCTTAGGCTTTCAAGGTCCTAATGGTAAAATGTGTCTCTGTTTTGAAATTAAAATCTTGAAAAAAGTTGTTTTATGGGTACAACACTCTGCTGCTTCATGCAAATCACTGTGTCACATGCCTTCTCAAAGGTAAAAATAACCATCTGTGTTGATGCACATTGATGCCCAGGAATATGATGCCGTGTACACACGACCGTTTTTAATGTCATGGGAAAAAAAACTGTTTTTCTCGATCCGATTCTTGTCAAGCCTGCCTTGCATACATACGATCGTAAAAAAAAAAATGCTCAAGCAAAGCGCAGGGACGTACAACACGTACGACAGCACTATAAAGGGGAAGTTCCATTCGAATGGCGCCACCCTTTGGGCTGATTCCCAATCATTAAAACCTACACACGACTATTTTCCACGACGAGGAAAACGACGACGTGAAAAACGTCGAGAAAAAATAGAGCAGGTTCAAAATAGATGGACAGATTTGGAAAGCTCCCAAACCCAAAACAATAGCTTATATCATCTCCTTCTTATAAGTAATGGCAGCTCCAGGGCAGATGGCCCCTTATCTCCCACGATCTTGGTGTCCCTGCAGGCATGTGGTTTTCTTAGGGCTTCCCCTTTTCAACAATCCATAACCTCTTCATTGCCATTTCCACTGCTCAGTCTAACTGCTGCTATCCCCGACCTGAATGTTAAAAGTTGGATTACAAAGAGGCATAGGGGAGATTGAGGACTTAATGACAGGGTCTGCCTTTAAGACATTTTGAACTCTTCGATTAGAGTTTGGCCTTGCTTCCCATGAATACTACACCTATCTTCGAATTAGCCACTTTTTACGTCTCCATCCAGTTAGTGCCATATCCCTCCCATGGAGAATAACCCAATTCTTTTCTAATCCTATTACCCAACGTAAGGGTATCTCCCTATTTTATTCGCTGCTTAATAACAAAGAGGTGTTTACTAAGACTTTTTCTTTTATATTATGATAGATAATTTTACGTTGAGTAAATTGATACCCAACATGTCACACGTCAAAATTGCGCCCAATCGTGGAATGGTGGCAAACGTTTACCTATAAAAAATCTCCATAGGGTGTATGTTTTGAGTTACAGAGTAGGGCTATAATTATTCCTCTCACTCTAATGATCTCAGCAATACCTTGCATGTGTAGCTTGAACACTGTTTTCATATGCGGGCACTTCTCACATATGCGTTTGCTTCTGTATGCAAGCTTGTAGAGACGGGGCGTGTTTAAATATTCTATTTTCTTATTTTTTTTACCTTAAATATTTTATTTTTACACTGTTCTTAAAAAAAAAAAAAAATGGTGCCACTTTTATTCCTATTACAAAGAATGTAAACATCCCTTGTAATCGAATACAAGCTTGACAGAACCTCTTAAATATGAGATCTGGGGTCAAAAAGACCTCAGATCTCATATTTACACTAAAATGCAATAAAAAAATAAAATTAAATGTCATTTGAAAAAAAATTAAAATAAATGTCTCTTTAAGAGCTATGGGCGGAAGTGACTTTTTGACGTCGCTTCTGCCCTGCAATGGTACAGTATGGAGACAGGTGGCGGCTTCGGTAAGCGGTGGAGGGCGACCCTCTCCCGCTGCCGATAAAAGTGATCTTGCAGTGAATTCGCCACAGAGACCATTTTTATCTGAAAGAGGACCGCCCGCTGAAGAAGAGGATACCAGGGTTATCCCACTTGAAAGTACCTATGTATAATGACAGCGGGTGGTCCGTGAGTGGTTAACCAGTTCTCATCCATCCTGACTGGACTTCATATGACATGCTTCAGGATGCACCGCTAATGTGCACTCCTGGGGGCGTGCAGCAGGGCGATCGGTGATGGGCCCTGACACAGCCTATCCCTTATCAGGTAAATTGGCTATTTACCATGTGATCGGCTGCATCCAATCACAGCCGGACACACCAGTAAATACACAGCGGTTACTTACTGTTCCTGGCTTTCTTGTCCTCACACACCGATCGTGTGAGGAGGAGAACCAAGGATCTGTGAGTGAACTGTTTCTGTGCACCACACGCCCCCCATCCCCTAAAAAAAGAGAACCTGTCAGATCAGCCCATCAGTGATCTGTCATACAGACCTTCAGTGATCTGTCATACAGACCTTCAGTGATCTGTCATACAGACCTTCAGTGATCTGTCATACAAACCATCAGTGGATCTGTCACACATCATATCAGTGGAGATGTCACACAGCCCATCAGTGGTTCTGTCAGAACAACCACTTAGTGCCGCCATAAGTTGATCTGTCATACAGCCCATCAGTGGATCTGTCAGGACAACCCGTTAGTGCCGCCATAAGTGGATCTGTTGCACAGTCCCATCAGTGGATCTGTCACACAACCCCGTCAGTGGATCTGTCAGCGCAGCTCATTAGTGCCACCATCAGTGAATCTGTCAGCACAGCCCATCAGTGGATATGTTAGCATGGCACATTAGTACTACCATTGCTGCTGCCCATCAGCAGCGTACTCATCACAGCTTTACATCAGCTGCCATGTTCAAAAGATATTTTACATCTGAGGAGTCATATACAAGTCTTGTTGTGTCAGATGATGAGAGCAGCGGGGGGGATCTCGCCATCCGATTTTGATTTGGTAATATGAGCAAGTAGAGAGTAGCCCTGCCTACCACCAGCAGCACCATACACCTTAACAGAATCCAGGCCCAAGCTACCTTCCTGATGCCCTGAAAAACACTTTATGGCCGCCTGTAGCTTAAGGTCAGCTACAATCCCCCTTTTCACTACACAGTCAGGTGTGCAGCCCAACACTGAAAATTGTATTTCACTCAAAATTTTCTGCAGTACAGTGGACCAAACAAACATTTTTGCAGAGTAATTTATTGCCACCAACCCCAATTCTATCTATGCCCATATGTTTTATTGGAGACGCCTCACAGTGGAAGAGTTAAAATCGTTTTTAGGCCTTTTTAATATGACGCTTACAAAGAAAAGTGAAGTGCATGCCTACTGGTCCACCAACCCCATCCATCACATGCCAAGTTATTCTGCTATCATGTCCAGGACACGCTATGACATGATCATGTGCTTCCTGTATTTCAATGACAATTCACTGTGCCCTCCCCAAGATCATCCCAACCATGATCAATTATATAAAATACACCCACTAATAAAATCTTTTTCCAAGTAATTTGTAGAAATTTATGTCTAAGACCCAAACATTTGTTTTGAGGAATCCCTTGTCCACTTTACTGGCCGGCTGCAATTCTAACAATAAATTCCCAGTAAGAGGGTTTAAACCTCAACAAACTATGTGAAAGAGCCACAGGATATGTGCATGCCCTGCGTGTGTACAAAAGGCAAAGACTCCCAGCTCCAGTGCCCAACATGCATTGGACCCAGTGGGAACATTCTATGCGACCTGGCATACCCACTGTTAAAAAATGCTAACATAGCTACCTCGACAATTATTAACCACTACCCGGCAGCCGTACGACTTTATACGGCCGCGGGGTGGTTGTGAATCTCTAACAGGCCGTAAAAAGACGGCCTGCGCGCGCATCCAGCGGCGTGGGCGCGTGCTCGCCACATCGCTGAGATGCCGATGCGAGTGCCTGGCGGCCGTGATGTCTGCCAGGGACTCGGGATCGGCGGCTACAGGGACAAGACGTTGAGCTCTGTGTGTAAACACAGAGATCCATGTCCTGTCAGGGGAGAGAGGAGACCGATCTGTGTCTCTTGTACATAGGGACATAGATCGGTCACCTCCCCCAGTCACCCCCCCTCCACCTACAGTTAGAACACAATTTAGGGTACACATTTAACCCCTTCCTCACCCCCTAGTGTTAACCCCTTCAATGCCAGTCACATTTATACAGTAATTAGTGCATATTTATAGCACTGATCGCTGTATAAATGTGAATGGCGTCAAAAATGTGTTTAAAAGTGTCCGATGTGTCCGCCGTAATGTCGCAGTCACGAAAAAAATGCTGATCGCCGCCATTAGTAGTAAAAATAAAAATAAAAAATAATAATAATTCTGCCCCCTATTTTGTAAGCGCAATAACTTTTGCGCAAACCAGACGCTTCTTGCGATTTTTTAAAAAAAATGTCCCCAAAAATATGTAGAAGAATATGTATCGCCTAGACTGAGAAAAAAAAGTTTTTTTTAAAAAAAATTGGGCTATTTATTATAGCAACAAGTAAAAAATATTGCTTTTTTTTCAAAATTGTCGCTCTATTTTTGTTTATAGCGCAAAAAATAAAAACCGCAGAGGCGATCAAATACCACCAAAAGAAAGCTCTATTTGTAGGGAAAAAAGGACGTCAATTTTGTTTGGGAGCCACGTCGCACGACCGCGCAATTGTCAGTTAAAGTGACACAGTGCCACAAGCTGAAATTTCACCTGGTCAGGAAGGGGTATATGTGCCCAGTAAGGAAGTGGTTAAACTAGTCTGCCCCCTCTCTGCCACCTGTACTGTGAAAAAACCTTGGCCTGTGGTACCACCAGAAAAAACAAAAAGGGTCTGCCACAAAACTTAGTGACAACAAGGCTACAAAGGGGGAATCGGCAAGTCTGAGGAACAAGGAATTGTTGGCAATGAAGTTGAGGGATAAGAGATGTCCTGCTCACCATCCACAATGACAACTCGGTGGAGATTCCCGAAAGACACGGTCTCATTGTAAATCCTAAATGAGTCCATGATTATAATCTATTCATGGGGGGGTGGATTTAAATGACCAGAGGAAGTCCCTATACTGGCATACCAGCTCCCCCCCCCCGGGAAGCATTCATTCTGAGTCGTCCTCATGAGCAACTTTTTCCTGGAAACATACCCCCCACAGAATAAGGAAGAAAAAAGATGCCAAAAGAAATGTTGTGTATGCAGCAAAGGAGGAGTTAGATGAGACACCTGTTAATATTTTCCCCAATGTTCCTCCCAACCTGGAATATGCATTGGATAATGAGACGTTACCACACATGCTATGTGTTAGAAATACTGTATCTTATAAATTCATTCTTTTGCACATTTTCCAAAAACGTGTGGAAAAAAATGGCTTGCCCAAAAGACTCACAATGCCTCATAGAATATACCTTAGGATATTTGCTTTCTAAAATTGGGTCATTTTGTGGGTAATTCTATTGTCCTGGTTCTCAAGGGTCTTTAAAAAGGTGATAGGTAGTCAGGAAATTAGACGTGTAATTTATGCTCCTAGAACGCCCAGATGTGCTACTTGGATTTTGGGCCTCTGTATGTGGCCAGACTGTCAAAAAGTCTCACACATGGTATCCCCATACTCAGGACGAGTAGAAAAATGTGTTTTATAGTGTAATTGCAAGTATCAAAATGGTGTTTTTAGGGAAAAGGGTAAGGGGAAAGTGCAAGTTGTGTCACTTGTTGGATAGGTGTCTTTAGTTAAGTACACCTATGGGAGGTCATCCGACAAATGGCGGTGCTGGTACTGTAACCTTATTGGGCTTAAGATAAATTGAGGAAAATAGAGAAGTTGGGGGATGGGGAGTAGTCTAAGAGGAGACTATAGAATCTAGATAAGAGGGTTACTATTAGTAGCAGTAATTGACCAAAAAACTTGATTTAGAAATGTATCAAAGTGAAATTTATTTAGCACAGGTTTGTGCAATTTGACAAGTAATCAGATAAGAAATCTAATTAGTGTTTAAAAGTTCCTGAACACATAAAACAAGACATACAAGACTCACTGGACTACAAGTAACGGCGCCCGACTACGCGCGCTGAGAGTTCACACAGCAGTGACATGCATCATAAAATGGTTACAATTTTTTGATGCCCCGATCGTAGATCATGGGGACTGTATTTTAGGTGGTTATGTGTGGGGAACAAAGGATCTCACCACATATAGAGTACTATAGTGTCTGATTGATGCAATACCTGGTGGGTGAACCTATGGCTAGGGAGGTGGGGGGAGGGAGGAGGTGTGGGTAATGTTGTGTGTTGTCAGAGCTCAAAAATAACTTTGGAATGTTTTTTAGAAAAAAATATATATATATATTGAATGTATATACAGATTTAATGGAAGTCCATGATTAATATAAGTCCAAAGTTTGATGAGTTTGATACTAAGTAGCTATTGAAAATTCTGACTGTATTAGTATCATACAAAGAAAATAATAGTGATACTTTGTTGGTATAGTTAATTTAAATAGTGTCAGTATTGATTAATCAATCAAGGAATTTCCATAGATGTTGCTAGGAGTTATCGTTAGACTCAATTTTAGAAGTTGATTTCAGATAATTCAATAGTATTTATAATATGATTTTGTGACAACAATAGACCATGCTACCGGCATCATGAGGAACTGCTAACCATAGCCTGTATTAGGGTTCCAGTATGGTAGAGTTGCTTGCTATGTATTTTCTCATTTGTTACCTTGACTTAAATACAGTTGCATCTTTGATCATCCGATCTAGTATAGGTAAAATTACCGACCTGTATTTTTTGTGTGTTCGTCTTGTTGGTAACAGCGTCTATGGCTATGTAATAGCAAGTTTACCGGTTGTGTTGAGTTGGTCCGTGTGGTCACGTAAGGACCTTGATGGACTGGTTGCCGTAATTCTCCCAGATGTTTTTTCCCCGTCTCAAAGGAGGCTGCACAATGAGCGCTGGGTAGCGTGTATGTCTTAATGCAGACTTGCGGACAGTCTTACTGTCACCGAGCGCCTCCTCAGCTCCACGGCTTGTAGGCTGTAGTTCAATGAAGCCGGTCCTTCGATCTCCCTTCGGTCAGCTGAGCGCTGATGTGAACGTAGCGGGCGTCGAGTTGTGACGTCGACGCGTTTCGCCGTGCTTAGTGGCGTAGCTTCTTCCTGGACGTACTGCACAATTAGTCGGTGGGTGTTTTATATTGTTGTCTTGATTGGTGTCAATCGAGGATAACAATCGTTCTAGGATTTATATCAGAAATTAACTCAATATGATACACCAGTGTAAAGGAACTTATAATTTGGATGAAAAAAGCCCTGGTTTAATTTTGTACTACCAAATCAGAGTTATAGATGTCCTATGTATAACCGTTAGAACCGGCTATGTTGCCGCTCTGTAATATCAATCTTAGGTAGTGGTTTTCATCGTAAGAGTTTGCGCCATAGTTGGCGCACCAGTACAAGACTTTAAAGATATGGTATATTGAAAAAATATAAAGCAGAGAGACGAAAACAAGGATTAGAGGTAAAAAATGAATAGTAACATTGTTGGTTATAAGGCATAAATAGATATCTCTATGTTACCAAAAATAATTTTCCTATGAGTATGTGTTGATATCGGGGAATACAATAGGGAATTTACAAAGAGGACAGTGGACATACAATAAGGTGGTGCAATTGTATAAACGATATTTTGGAAGGAGGTAAGAGGTGAAAGAACTATTATTATGATATTTTTGAAGAAAGGAGAAATATCAGCTGAATTATTATATGATCAGTTAATTTATTGGCTTACATTAATTTAATCATGTCATTTTAGGTATTAAGCTGTCATATAATAAATGAACTATGGATTCAAGAAAACCTGTAAATTTAATTCTGTATTTAGGCCGGCCGGCGTGAGCGATTGTAAACGATAGATCCAGAGTTTTTCTTTTTGTAACAATATTTTGTCAAAATCGCCACGTCGGCTCGATAGTTTTAGGTGATAAATTCCTTTTACTGTTAGTCCTCGCGAGTCTCGGTTATGGAATTGAGCAAAGTGTTTTGCTAGGGGCTTTTCTGGGATTTTTACTTTCTCATTTATCTCCCTCAAGTGCTCTCCAATTCGTACCTTTAGAGGGCGTTTCGTTTTCCCAATGTAAATTTTATTACAAGGGCATGTGATCATGTAGATCACCCGTTCCGTAAGGCAATTGATTAGATCCTGGATCTCAAAGGATTTCCGTCCCGTAGAGTCCGTGAATCTGGACGTGCGATCGACATATGGGCAGATGTGGCACTTGGTGCAAGGGAACATGCCATGGGAGCGGGGATAGTTTGTAAGCCATGTGGGATCAGGGGCCCGTATATATTCTGATCTAATCAGTCTGTCACCGATGTTTCGTGCTCTGCGTGCCACTAGCTTTGGTTTGTCACTCACAATTTTTGCCAGTGGTGGGGCATTGGTTAGTATGCCCCAATGTTTTTCGAGGACTGTTTTAACTTCCTCCCACTGTGTTCCGAAGGGAGTAATAATCCGTAGGGGTTCAGTGAAGTTTTGGGATATTTTATCTATTGATTTACTTTTAGTTGTAAGTAATTCATTACGCTCCCTATTTGCTGCTTTTTTGCGGGCATTTTTTATTTGTCTGTGTGAATATCCACGTTCTCTAAAGCGATTATAGAGATCCTGGCTTTCGCGGCGATAGTCACTTAATTTAGAGCAATTGCGCTTAATGCGCAGGAATTGCCCTATAGGAATGCCATTTTTGAGTGAAGCAGGATGGTGACTTGTGGCATGGAGCAGCGTGTTCGCAGCAGTAATTGCAAGTATGCCTTTGCCGTGTGTGAGAAATGATTTAATAATATGACAATTTTGTGGAAAAAAAAAAATCTTAATTTTCCCAAGACTTGTGGGAAAAAATTAGAGCTTCAAAAAACTCACCATGGCTCTTACTAAATACCTTGCACTGTCTACTTTCCAAAAAGGGGTAATTGAGGAGGATTTGTACTGTCCTAATATATTCAGGGCCTTAAGACATTAGATAAGACAGTCAGTACATTGATCAATTTTCAATGATACGTAGAATAGCTTGTTGACTCTAACTTTCACTCACACTAAATAATATCCACTAATTTGGGTTATTTTTTACCAAGGATATGTAGCAGTATAAATTCTGCCCCAAGTTTATGAAGAAAAATTACTTTGTTGCAATTTTATAATAGAAATAAACAAAAAAAAATTCTTCAAAATGTTTTCTCTTTTTTCGCTTAGGCCTAGTACACACGAGAGGATTTATCCACGGATACGGTCCAGCGGACCGTTTCCGCGGATAAATCCTCTCGAGGATTTCAGCGGATTTGGATCCGATGGAGTGTACTCACCATAGGATCGAAATCCGCGCCGAAATCCCCTCACGATGACGTGTCGCGCCGTCGCCGCAATGATGACGCGGCGACGAGCGCGACGCTGTCATATAAGGAATTCCACGCATGAGTCGAATCATTACGACGCATGCGGGGGATCCCTTCGGACGGATTGATCCGGTGAGTCTGTACAGACCAGCGGATCAATCCATTGGGATCGATTCAAGCGGATAGATTTGTAGACATGTCTACAAATTTTTATCTGCTGGAATCGTGAAATTCCCGCGGATAAATATCCGCAGGAATTTACACACCATAGAATCTATCCGCTGAAACCGATCCACTGAGATTTTTCAGCGGATGGATTCTATGGTGTGTACGGGGCCTCAGATTGCAAAAAATGAAATAACCCAGCGATGATAAAATACTACCAAAAGAAAGCTCTATTTGTGTGAAAAAAATATAAAAATGTTGTTTGGGTACAGTGTAGCATGACTACTCGCACATTTTAAAGTGTGAGAGCATTGAAAGCTGAAAATTGGTCTGGGCAGGAAAGGGGTAAAAGTTCCCTGTACTGAAGTGGTTAAAAAATACCAGCCAGCAACATTTAGGAAATATTCCCTGTGAAAGCACAAAGGCAGCATGTCTGCTAGGGTAATAGAAAATACAGGGATATGGAAATGGGTATAGATCTACAGTGCCTGGAAAAAGTATAAATGTAAATAGATTGTATTGGGATTTTACGTAATAGACCAACACAAAGTGGCACATAATTGTGAAGTGGAAGGAAAATGATAAATGGTTTGTCATTTTTATTTACAAATAAATATCGGACAAGTGTGTCGTGCATTTGTATTCAGCCCCCTTTACTCTGATACCCCTAACTGAAATCTAGTGGAACCAATTGCCTTTAGAAGTCACCTAATTAGTAAATAGAGTCCACCTGTGTGTAATTTAATCTCAGTATAAATACATCTGTTCTGTGAAGCCCTCAGAGGTTTGTTAGAGAACCTTAGTGAACTGAACAAACAGCATTGTGAAGGGCAAGGAACACACCAGGCAGGTCAGGGATAACATTGTGAATAAGTTTAAAGCAGGCTTAGGTTATAAAAATAATATCCCAAGCTTTGAACATCTCACAGAGCACTGTTATATCCATCATCCAAAAATAGAAAAAAGTATGGTACAACTGCAAACCTACCAAGACATGGCCACCCACCTAAACTGACAGGCTGGCCAAGGAGAGCATTAATCAGATAAGCAGCCAAGAGGCCCATGGTAACTCCGGAGGAGCTGCAGAGATCCACAGCTCAGGTGGGAGAATCTGTCCACAGGACAACTATTAGTCATGCACTCCACAAATCTAGCCATTATGGAAGTCTGGCAAGAAGAAAAGGAAGCAATAAGAAGTCCCATTTGCAGTTTGCGAGAAGCCATGTGGGGTACACAGCAAACGTGGAAGAAGGTGATCTGGACAGATGAGCTCAACATTTTTAATTTTTTGGCCTAAAAGCAAAACGCTATGTGGGGCGGAAAACTAACACTGGTTAAATGAAAAATGGTGGTGACAGCATCATGTTGTGGGGGTGCTTTTCTTCAGCAGGGACAGGGAAACTATTAAGAGTTGATGGAAAGATGGATGGAGCCAAATACAGAGCAATCTTAGAAGAAAACCTGTTAGAGTCTGCAAAAGACTTGAGACTGGGGCGGAGGTTCTCCTTCCTAAATATACAGTCAGAGCTGCAATGTAATGGTTTAGATAAAAGCATATTCCTGTGTTAGAATGGCCCAGTCAAAGTCCAGACCTAAATTCAATTGAGAATCTGTGGCAAGACTTGAAAATGTCTGACACTCTCCATCCAACCTGAAAGGGCTTGAGATGTTTTGTAAAGAAGATTGGGCAACAGTGTCACTCTCTAGATGTGCAAAGCTGGTATAGACATCCCCAAAAAGACTTGCAGCTGTAATTGCAGCAAAAGCTGGTTCTACAAAGTATTGACACTCAGCCTTACCCTGTACAGAAATTCTCCAGCTTGTGACACAGCATTCTAAGTGCAAGCAGACAGAATTATTGTCACTGGAGGAAATTAACTCCTGGGTTAACCAGTTACACACATAGCAGCCACCACCACATGCTTTAACTGACAAAAACACACCATTCACAACATCTGGTGTTGCAATTTTGACCTTTAAGAAAAGTCTTTGACATTTGCTGCCATGCCCAGACAGGAATTTAGCAGGAGTTTTTGAATAACGTTGCCCTCACAAAGGCAATAATTCTTTAATTCCTGATGACAGTATTTAGAGATATAGCTTTAAAGAGGACCTTACGTCCACCTCTAAAGCCTCGTACACACGATCAGTCCATCCGATGAAAATGGTCTGAAGGACAGTTGTCCTAGGTTAACCTACGAAGCTGACTGATGGTCTGTCGTGCGTAAACACCATCAGTTAAAAAACGATCGTGTCAGAACACGGTGACGTAAAACACGACGACGTACTGAAAAAAACGAAGTTCAATGCTTCCAAGCATGCGTCGACTTGATTCTGAGCATGCGCGGGTTTTTAACCGATGCTTTTGCATACTAACGATCAGTTTTGACCTATCGGTTAGCAATCCATCGGTTAAATTTTAAAGCAAGTTTGCTTTTTTTTAACCGAAGGTTAAATAACCTATGGCGCCCACACACGATCGTTTTGGACCGATGAAAACGGTCCATCAGACCGTTTTCATCGGTTTAACCTATCGTGTGTACGAGCCTTTAGATGACTCTGCCCCCTCTGGCTCTGGTTCTGGCTGAGCTGATTTGCTAAAAGGCTTTCCCTGGTCTTCAGGTTCTGGCAGAATTCTTTAGCACATTAGCAGTTAATTTCTTCCCCTTGTGCAAAGACAGCAAAGGTTTGGGACCTCCCTACTAGACATATTTGTGCATGCACAGGAATCCCTATGCATGTGCAGATGGTCAGGAAAATCCATGAATGCACAGCTATGCCACAAGGCTTGCTTGGGACCCAAAGCCCTGTGACACAAATGTGCCCATGCAGGCGATAATAATTGCAAAAGGAAAAATAAAAGAAATTGGATAAAAAAATGCCCAATTCGAATGGGTGGGGGGGGGGGGGGTCAACATTACATGATCTAAAGTGATGATCTGTTTTAAAATATAATTTTTATTTAAAATAAGTGTTTTATTATGCACCAAAAAAAACACTCCCTTAATACCAGCTATCCTTATATTTCTACATGACAGGGTTTTATGGACAATGGACATACAGTTTTATTGAACAAAATAAAATTATGATTTGCGAGAGACCAAATATGATATAAGTTAGATTCCAGTATTGCTTGGAGATTTAATGTGTCAGTCTTCTGAACACTGTAATATTCGCATGTTTGGGGCCTACATGCTTTTTTCCTATTATATTATATTCTATTACAGCCAGAATTATTGAATATGAACCAGAGTAGAAGGCTTGCGATGCATTAAAGTTCAATTGTAGTTTAAATGAATTCAAGGTCATAGATGTTTATTACTCTAGATTGTTTACGTACAGTTTATAATAGCCAGTTGACTAGTCTTTAGGCTCCATTCACACTTCCTGGTTTGGAATCTCAGACAGGATATTAAGTAAACGCAGCACAATATGTGGCTAGTGTTTGGGTGCCATTATCCCAAATGCCATGCGATTCTGCGTGACAAGATCATGTGGTAATTGTGGCAAAAACCGTACCTTTATAAATCGTGTGAAGCTTGTTTCTCGAAAAGGAGAAGGAGCTTCTTTTCAGGCGCTAAACGCATATAGGGCAGCCTATTTAAGTTATTGGGCTGGGAATTTTGTGAACATTGTGCTGCCCGGCTAAGCAGTAATGTGAACAGGGCCTTACAGATTCTGGCTAAGATGTTTCTGCATTCCTTTATAGCTGATATGCTTTGTGTCAATATTTCTTGAGCTGATTGTTTTCTTTCGTCAAATGTATTACCTCCCAAGTCTGTCTGTCAGTTTGGGATTGTCAATCTTCATTATTCACAAGGCCCATTCACAATTCACAATTCTTCCTGTGTGCTGCATTATTGCCACCCCAGTATACTAATGTACTTATGATGCATTGCAGTAAAGCATGCATTACCACAACACATTGATTCACAAAGGTGTGAATATGCCCTTAAAGTTGAACTTACCTCTCTCAATTAACATTGACTATTTTGAATCCTTATACTGCTAGCATTAGTAAATAGATAGGAAGGTATATTATATGTTTTTGTTTTAAACTTATTTTTTTACATTTCTTCAGTTACTTCCTGGTTTTAATGCCTAGGCAAATTATGCCATACATCCCAGGAGTTTCAGGAGGGAAGGGTGTTTTCTCAGCTAAACACACCCTTGTGCCTGCATGCCTGAGCTAAGGTCAGATGTGTTCCAGGAAGTAAATTCTACACAAATCATCTGCCTGTACTCAAGATGGCCACTGTCAGAAATGCTAGGTGTTTTTCTTAGCCCTAGTTCACATTGATGCTACTTTGAAATCGTGCTACTTCACTTGAAGTAGAGCGATTTCAAAGTAGCAAGGTCAGCGCGATTTCAGGTGCTACTTGATAGACATCTGTGTGGCTTCCCGGGACTGCTGTGGCTCTACCCAGCCCAGTGTACTGCAGGCTGCATCATTACCCTGATGCTCCATTGGGACAAGGTTTGGTCCCTCCCAACAACACACACACCCACCAATGTGGCACAGTTGTACCTCAATATGTGCCACTACTGGGCTCCTGCTCCCGGGACCCCCCCATTTACTATTACCCTTTTTTATCACCCAGACAAGCAGGTCCCTCCACACTTGTGTCCCTGTTGGCCACCGCGGGGTTTCTTGTCTGGTCCTGTCCGCTTTACCCCATTGGCAGACATCTTTTGGAGCTTTGTCCTGATGAAGCGGCACAAATCCGCAAAACTAGTTGAGATACTGTCACAACCCTCAACTCATCGCAATGTTTTCCCCTCCGGAGACCTCTATTTTGGTACCGTTGTTCGGTTGTCACTATTTTAATTGTGTAACTGTTCTGTATGTACTCTGAAATAAAAATGATCAATTTTTTACATATTCCTATTTTATTTTGTAACTTTACACCGGTACCGCGATAGTCCTAATTGGCCCGTATTTTCCCTCCTCTTGGCTCTTCGGTCCGGGGACCCTAGACCCAAGTACCCTATATTCTGATCTCAAGGATGATGGTACCTCCTACTATAATATTATCTTACTTTTCCCCTAAGGCTTTCTTTTTCAAATAGACCTATCAGTAGCATTATAAGTGTGCACAATTATTTTTATCTTGAAACTCAAGGAAATATGGTTCATAATCAACATACATTTTAAAAAAAAACACACTTTTTTTATTTGCAAAATCTCAACCATACAGCTATTTTTTTAAGTAAAGAAGTAATGATGTATTTGTATCAGATCATGCAGATCCTAATTCACTGTATTGTAAAATATATGAGTGCTACATATTTGCCTTTTTTCCTCCAATTAAATCTATTAAAACCACTTGCAACTAAGTTAATTGCCGTATTTATTGGCGTATAACGCACACTTTTCCCCCAGAAAATAGGGGGAAAATTCCGGGTGCGTGTTATACACTGATAGTGCACCTCGGACTCAGAGGGGAATGAGTGCCGCCGGAATTCACTGAGCCGTCATCTTTCGTTTACTCGGCTCTGATGTCACACACACAGTCCTGCCTCCACCACGGCATTGGACCAGTGTTCTGTCAATCACAGGAGCTGGTCCAATGCTGATGGCGGGGGCAGGACTGTGTATGTGACTGCAGACGCCGAGTGAACAGGAGATGACGGCTGTATGAGGAAATGGTGAATCTGCAAATGGGCATCAGGCTGCAGAGGGACACACAGGCTGATGGCGGAGGCGGGACTGTGTATGTGACTGCCGACTCCGAGTGAACAGGAGATGACGGCTGTACGAGATGATGGCTGTATGAGGAGATGGTGAGTCTGCAAATGGGCATCAGGCTGCAGAGGGACACACAGGCTGCAGAGGGACACACAGGCTGCAGAGGGACACACAGACGATTAAGTTTGCATGTGTTGCGCTATATAAGTTTTCATTCATTCATTCATTCATTCAGGCTGCAGATGAACACTGACCATTATTTTGCTTCAAAGTGGTTTATTTTTTATTTTTTTTTAACGTTTTTTTTCCTGAAAATTCTCTCTTAAATTGGGGTGCGTGTTATACGCCGGCATGTGTTATATGCCGATAAATACGGTAGTTCTCTTGTCTAGTGTATTAGAATATAATAACATTTAACCCAGGCATGTCCAAAGTCTGGCCCGCGACCCGGTTTCGGATGGCCCGCCTGGTAATTTTGACATGTATATCTTTTGTGGCCCCCAACGAATCCCTGGGCGCTGGGGGCTACAAAAGATATACATACTTGCTGCCTTTGAGGAGACAGGATGAGTGCCGTACAGGATACAGGAGTATTTCCTGTTTACATGGCATCCTGTGTAAAAGGAAGCCCCTGTCTCCTGCCCTGCCATTGGACAACTGTTCTGTCCATCACAGGAGGTGGGACTTTCAATTAAAGAGGCAGCCGAGAACACAGGAGTTTCTCCTGTATGTCGGCACTTGTCCCACCCCTTCTCTGTCTCCTCTGCAGGCTGCAGATAGACATGAATCAGGCTTCACTGACTTAAATGGTGAGTCTGCATTATTGGCAATGTGGGTGCTGCATTATTGGCAATGTGGGTGCTGCCTTAATTGCAATGTGGGTGCTGCATTAATGGCAATATGGGTGCTGCCTTGATTGCAATGTGGGTGCTGCCTTAATGGCAATGTGGGTGGTGCATTAATTGCAATGTGGGTGCTGCGTTTATGGCAATATGGGTGCTGCATTAATGGCAATATGGGTGCTGCATTATTGGCAATGTGGGTGCTGCCTTAATTGCAATGTGGGTGCTGCCTTAATGGCAATGTGGGTGGTGCATTAATGGCAATATGAGTGCTGCAATAATGGGAATATGGGTGCTGCATTATTGCCAATGTGAGTGCTGCATTAATGGAAATGTGGGTGCTGCATTAATGGCAATGTGGGTGCTGCATTAATGGCAATGTGGGTGCTGCATTATTGGCAATGTGAGTGCTGCATTAATGGCAATATGGGTGCTGCATTAATGGCAATGTGGGTGCTGCATTATTAGCAATGTGGGTGCTGCAGTATTGGCAATGTGGGTGCTGCATTATTGGCAATGTGGGTGCTGCATTATTGGCAATGTGGGTGCTGCATTATTGGCAATGTGGGTGCTGCATTGTTGCCAATGTGGGTGCTGCATTATTGCCAATGTGGGTGCTGCATTATTGCCAATGTGGGTGCTGCATTATTGCCAATACGGTGGGTGCTGCATTCATGGCAATACGGTGGGTGCTGCATTCATGGCAATACGGTGGGTGCTGCATTCATGGCAATACGGTGGGTGCTGCATTCATGGCAATACGGTGGGTGCTGCATTCATGGCAATACGGTGGGTGCTGCATTCATGGCAATACGGTGGGTGCTGCATTCATGGCAATGGGGTGGGTGCTGCATTCATGGCAATGGGGTGGGTGCTGCATTCATGGCAATGGGGTGGGTGCTGCATTCATGGCAATGGAGTGGGTGCTGCATTCATGGCAATACGGTGGGTGCTGGATTCATGGCAATACAGTGGGTGCTGCATTCATGGCAATATGGTGGGTGCTGCATTCATGGGCATACGGTGGGTGCTGCATTTATGGCACTTGTGAGACTGCAGATGGCCACTTATCCTTATTTTGCTTCACAGTTCTTTATTTAAAATGTAAGATTTCCTCCTGAAACTTCCTTTTTGAAAGTGAAGGTGCGTGTTTTAAGCCCATAAATACGGTATATCCAAATAATACGCCCAAGCTCATCTCTTCACCACACACAGCCACAAAGGCAAGAGAATTATTGTTGGGCAGTGTATTAGTGCTCGAACTAACACAATTAGACTGAATTTTACTGAGTTAACGAATGTCAAGCAAAATGGTCGGCCCTCAAGTATGTTCACTTCATGGCCCTCTATGAAAAAAGTTTGGACACCCCTGATTTAACCAATGCTAACAATTACTTCACTCTTATTGTTTTATCCAATATTTATTTGTTGTGAAAGATGAAATGAGATTTCAGTAATTACTTAACATGTTTGTGTGGTAAAAGTATCACTTTTCAGAGTAAAATGATTATTGCTGTGAGACAATACAGAGATTATATAACAGTTTTATGGGCTGAGAAACAGAAAAACACATCTTAATTTAGAATCTGCAGAGATGCACAATTTTGGAATAAAGTATACAATTAATAAAACCCATACCTGCGCTAGATTAAAGCAAATCAAATTTGCTACTATCGGCACATAGGGAAGATAAGGACTGAAAAAAAATGGTAGTTAACGGTGATAAGTTGGATCATTTGAGCCCATACGACTCAACTGTGTGGGCAAGGCCAAAGGAAAATATAGTTGGGGCAAATTGCAAAGATACATTTGCTCCAGTAGCTTTACATGTATTTGCTGCAACCATTGAAGGGTCAGCTATGTCTAATGTTTTGATTAAAAATCCTTTACTACTGTAGCTGTTTACAAATTTTACAAATTCTGCAAGGAGATTGTAAAAATGTGCACATCAACATGAAAAAACATGTTTGGTTATTCTTAGCTAGCTATTCAAAACCTTTGGATCTTAAAATGGATCGAAAGTCCTTATACTGTAACTATTCTTAGTGGGACCATGTGAAAGGCAATTGTGTGCTGCATGCATTTCATACATACTTCTTTAAGAGTGCCATACTAATTAACAATATTTCTAAAGAGCTTTTTCATTCCTTTTGTTCTGCCTCGCTTGTTATATTTATTCTCCAAGCACTTACTCCATAGAATCTATATTGTCCTTATACTTCATTGAATAAGGAAACCAGCATAAAACATCTTACATGCTGTATCTTTCATATAAATGAGCAAATACTCATGGAGAGGTAAAGGGGCATTAAGTGATATTTTTTTCTTTACCTTCAACAATTTATATAATTGGAACAAAACTGTACATTCTAGTAAGGAAGAGAAACTACTAGTAGATGTATTAATAATCAAAATGTTTTCTATCCCTCAGATTCCCCTTTAATCCTACAAAGATTTAAACTGGCTAAGGTGTCTTTCTCTTATATGCCATTTATTGAAAAAAAATGTAAACACGCTTAAAATACTTTTAAATTAAGTCAGCTTAATTCATGTATTAATTTCAGCTGTGGATATATGTATTATAGGAAGATATTACTTTTCTTGCTCTATCAGTCTTACCCATAATTTATATGACAAAATATATGTTGGTGTCAAAGAGGTGAAGCTGAATTGGCGATGCCCCAGGTCATTTGAAACTATTCCTAGCTAAAGTTCAAATTTGTATAGTTTCTAATAATTGTTTTCAATTAAAAGGTGAAAGACAACCATAAAATAACTGAACAAAATGGGTACTTATGCAATCTCTTTGGCTCATTTTAAGAATGTGTTCAATGTAACAATGAGAAATCTCTAAACATTATCAGAAAAAAGCTATCTCTACCTATCATTGTTTCTTGGTGGGAGAATGATGGGTGACTAGTATTTCTATAAATATTCACTTTTTTTTGTTTGGGTCTCTGTTGCATGTATCTTTGTAACAAGTTTAGCTCCGTTTTATTTTAAATGAGACTCATGCATGTTTACAATATTTTGTCTAAGCTAAAACAAAATTCTGTTGACTATTCAGTTTCCTTTTACTTTTTATTAGAGGACAGCTTTAATATAAATCGTCATTATAGGCAAAATTTCCACTTTGTTACAAATATGATGAAGACCATTATTAAAAAAAAAAATTAGACTTGGAAAACAAAAATTAGAAAAGAAAACTGGAACCATTTGCCATTAATTAGATTTTTTTTATATAAAATGCATATTCTTGAAAAATGTAGATGTGAAAGTATCTTTATCTCGGTAATTTAGGTCTGTATTAACAGCGGGGCTTTTCTTGAGCTTTTTTCCAAGTTGCACTTTCAAAGAAGTGTTAAGACAAGCATTGTTCATTTGAATGGATCACATACAATATGCACACATTTTACCCTTTATGTAATGTGGTAAAGCTTTGCTGGAGTGCTGGATGGAATGCTGACACAGCAAAAGTATAACCCAAGTATATTTGTTATAATGAGCACTCCTTGTAATAACTATTGTTTCAGTGTTATTTAGGAAGCAATCATACAAACAGGTCTCATAAAATAAAGCCTTTTTCTCTTTCGTTCATGGACAGACACAGCCTTAATCTTGACAACGTGGGAAATAGCCTTCCTTCAGGAGTGACTAGGCAGAAAGTGTTAACAACTTCAAAGCTGAACCGCCCCGCCCAGGGTGCGGTCCTACTGACTATATCCCCTCAGCCTGCACCAAGCAGTTCAGTTTTTTTCTGTCTAGTTAAGGAGAAGACATGGCTCCCTTTAGGCCCATAGGCTTGGAGGCTTTTAGTTCAAATGTATTTTTTGGATTTTTTATTTATTTAAGTTTTTCCACCGATCTTCGATCAACTGCCGACTGGGTGACAGGCTGGATCCCAGATCCTGCCATCGAGCGTGTGCCGACCATAGCTACGCACTGGGTCATCCATGACATGCCCGTCGTTCTACGGGTGGCCGGTGAGCTATGCGCTCCAGGGCTTGCATAGGACCGGTCTACAGGGCCGAATCGCAGTAGCCTGGCCGACAGCCACCTCCGTTACCATATGGTAGATGCGCTGTCCACGATGATTCCAGCATAAACCCACAGGAAGGGTAAGTAGTTACTACCTTGCTTTAGCAAGAAGACGAGTAAAGGGCTCTATATTCCCCTTCTCCCCTCCTCTTTAGACTCTCTGAGCTAGCTGCTGGGCAGGGGTCCCTCTGGGGAGCTTCAATTGGGGAACCATAAGTCACCTAAATCAGTGTATAAAGCTGCATAAGAGATTCTGCTTACCTGTGTGTCCTGCTCCATGCTATCGGCGGCCGTGTTTGGTGTGTACATGCTGTATTTCCTTACTTGCACAAGGTATAAAGCTGCATAAGAGATTCTGCTACCTATGTGTCCTAATCCATGCTGTCGGCGGCCATGTTTGGTGTGTCCATGCTGTATTTATTTACTTGCACTGGCGACCATGTCCTTGTAGCCGCATCTGTATTGGCCTCTAGCGACGCTCGGTGGCCATTCTCCTGGTGATTTCTGCTGATGTGTACTGACTGCTGCATTACTCTGCTGCACTGTGGTTTTCTGCCCTGTTGGCTTCTAGTGTCAGATCGGCAGCCATTTTACCATGGATCAGACCATCTTAAAACGGCAGATGAACAGATACACGCTGCTGACTGATCAGTCTGAAAGATTGACAAAAATAGCAGCCCCACAAACAGCCTTCAATCCCAGCTTTTGGAGAACACAGATCGACAGACACAATCTGCAGGAAGCAGCTCTGCTAGCTAAACCATCTACACGGTTCCTGGGTGGTGAGTCCTCTGGGGGGGAAACCCTTGTCTCTGCTGCAGCCAGGAGGGGAGTCCCTGTGTCAGGTGTGTGGACAGCATGGCGTCAGAAGCAGACACTTTTTCTCCCGAGACACCTGAGCTGGCAATTGATGCCCCTGCACCCGATGTATCGGAGGACGCTATGTTGGCAATCCTAGATGCCTTCGTGGCCAAGGTGGAAGCATCTCGTGGGAGAATGGGGGCTACAAAAGCTCCCCCTCCCCCCGCCATCTTCTGGGGACAACTCAGAAGCGGAGCCGAGTCCAGCTAGCGCTCATGACCCTGGCTCTGAGGTATCTGAGGATGCGGACCAAGATCGCCCAGACAGTGAGGATGACCTCGGACCCAGGTCAGCATGCGATGGGGCTCTAGTAAGTGACCTATCACCACAGTGCGAGATACTCAAAAAATAGAGGGGTCTGCAGAAGCAGCAGACGCGCCGGTCCCTTTTGGGTTCCGTAAGGCAACCCGCACTGCTAAAGTCTCTCCTTGTGTGTCTTATTTCAACAAACTTTATACAAGGAGTGGGATAAACCACAGAAGGTTTTTTCAGTCCCTAAAGATCTAGCGGTGCATTACCCTCTTGAAGAGAGTTTCTTGAAATGATGGACCTCGCCCCCGATAGTGGACCCTCCTGTGTCCAGATTAAACAAGCTAACCACCATACCAGTGGAGGGGGCTCCTGCCTTCAAAGACCCTGCGGATGAGAAAGCTGAGGCGAAGATGCTGCTCAATGGGTTACAAGCACGTCAGGCTTCCTTGAACGAGGTAGCCCTAGCTGACCAACTAGTACAAGGCCTAAAAGTCATTTGTGAATCAGCCTTGGACACTATTCCTTTGCTGGCCAGAGCTTCAACTCAGGCAGTGGTGGCGGTCCTGGTCACGTGACGTCCTCCCGCTCTGTGTAGCTGTCAGCAAGGATCTCGTGGTGGAGCTACGGCGGTGGCATCCTACTCCCTGAGCCGTTTTTGAACCACAGATTGGCGGTAACAAGTCTGCAGCCTCAGTGCCGGGTAGGCACCTTTTAAAGTAAGAGGCCATTTGGTTTTCCCTGTTTTTTATTGTCATATTTTATTAAACGTTATTACGCTATTGGCTTTTCCTGGTTCTTTCTTGCATATTCACCCCATTTGGAACGCCTGGAGCTGAGATTTAATTCTTCCATGTCTTCATGTGTGCAGGCACAATCCTGCTCATGCTTGTGCAACTATCTTTTTAATTAAAGTAGTCAAAAAGCTCTGGTAAGAGCATTTAATTTACAACACACCTTGGGTGTAAAAGAAGATACAAGTGTGGTGGTGGCATTCTTTACTTCTTTCCATTTAGGAAGATCACAGCAATTTAAGAAGATTTGTTTGTTTTCTATGCACAATATTGGGACTATTTTTATTTCCTTAATACAGTGAACTCTAGTGTTTGTGTTTATTCATGTTGCAGAGGAACCTGCAAATTTATGCACATTTTTTTGGGACTATTACATATATATTTATATATTTTTTCTCCTTAGCACAGTGAATTTGCTCACCTATGTTACTTAGCTATTTGCAAATTTAATGAATTTATTTTTATTTATTTGTTATGATGCACACCTCTGTGGTAACTGGTAATCACATTAGTATGTGTGTGGTTTAGCGCCCTCTATCTTTCACCTTCAGTGGTGTTACGCCGTCTACTTCGGTTAAAGATTTGGTCCGCCGACCTATCTTCCAAGAAAGCCCTGATGAACTTGCCCTTTAAGGGCGACAGACTTTTTGGAACTTCCCTGGATGACATAATTAAAGATGCTACAGGAGGTAAGAGCACACTGCTCCCACAGTCCAAAGAGGGGAAGGAGCCAAGGGCCCTTCTTTACCGCACACAAGCGTTTTTTTTTCGTCCGCCCAGTACGGTGGGTAAAAGACCACAGGCCGATAAAGCGCTTGCTCAGGAACAGAGACGTCCCTGGTTTCGCAAACCCAACAAACCTGCAGACAAGCTACGTCCGCATGAAGGTTTGCCCCCACCCATCTCGCGGGTGGGAGGACGTCTTCGCGAATTTGCGACCCGGTGGACATCTTAGGTCCCCAACCGGTGGTTTTGCGAAGTAGTGTCTTCAGGGTACAAGATGGAATTCTATCTTGCCCACCAAACAGATCTTTTCCCTCTAACCTCCAGCTACAACCTACTCATCGGGAAGCCCTATTTGGGGCAGTTTAAGACCTACTAAAACAGTTTCAAGGGTTTTACTCCAATCTGTTCATAGTACCAAAGAAGGAGGGCGTTCACCCAATTCTGAGCCCTCAATTGCTTCGTGAAGGTACAAAGATTCTGGATGGAATAGGTTCGCTCTGTCGTCACTGCAGGGGGACTTTCTGGCATCCTTGGACATCAGGGATGCCTATTTACATGTCCCCATATGCACAAAGCATCAGAGATATCTGCGCTTTGCGGTGGGGGAAGACCACTATCAATTGTGGCTCTCCCCTTTGGTCGGGCATCGGCACCAAGGTGCTTGCCCCAATTCTCACCCTACTAAGACAACGTGGCATCGCTATCGTGGGCTACTTGGACGACCTGCTTCAGAGGGCTGCTTCAGCCTCAGAATTAGAGGTGAGCATGTCTATAACCTGTCAGACACTTTGGGTGGCTACTGAACATTCAGAAGTCAGTAATGGTACCGACTCAACGCCTAGTATATCTGGGATTGATTCTGGACTCCTCAGAGGCAAA
Source organism: Rana temporaria (assembly GCF_905171775.1). Classification (NCBI taxonomy): domain Eukaryota; kingdom Metazoa; phylum Chordata; class Amphibia; order Anura; family Ranidae; genus Rana; species Rana temporaria. The sequence continues at coordinate 173,639,942 of NC_053491.1, forward strand.
GGTTTTATTCCCTGTGGAAAAGTTGCAGACCCTTCGGGGCTGCGGTGCGGTAGTTGACATCCCAGAAATGGTCGTCACTCCGCTTTTGCATGCGAGTCCTGGGCCTCATGGTGGCCTCCTTCAAGGCGGTACCATATGCACAATCTCACACGAGTGCTACAGAATCAAATTCTGTCCAGATGGGACAAGTACCCATCACCCCTGGATTATCAAATCCAGGTGAGCCACCTGTTCAGGGCCTCCCTAGTTTGGTGGCTGACCTCCCCGGCACTTCTTTCCGGGAAGTCGTTCCTTCCTTATCACTGGACAGTCATCACGACGGACGTCAGCCCTACCGGTTGGGGGAGAGTCTGGGGGGGTTCAGTCGACCTAGGGTCACTGGTCTCCAGAGGATTCCCATTTGCCGATCAATGTCCTGGAATTTCGGCGATCAGGCTGTGCCTCTCCACATGGTCTCAGAGGCTACAGGGGCGTCCAGTCGGACAACGCCATGGCAGTGGCATATGTCAACCATCAAGGAGGAACAAGAAGCTCGGCTGCAGCGTCAGAAGTCGCTCACATCGTAAGGTGGGAAGAAAGGAGATGCTGGACCAAGTAAAATGGTCTCTGCCCCCCGGAGGTGTTTCAGCTCCTTTGCCCAAGATGGGGCACGTCAGACGTAGATCTCCTGGTGTCTCGACTCAATCGGAAGGTATTGAGGTTTGTGGCCAGGTCAAGAGACCCATGGGCGGATGCGACAGATGCATTTCCTTTAAAGCTCCTGCCTCTTCTGCTTCGCAGAGGGGATTCCTATGATCCTAATTGCTCCGGATCGGCCTCGGTGTCCTTGGTACGCCGATCTAGTGTGGCTAGTAGCAGACGTCCCTTGGCGTCTACCGCTGAGAGAGGACCTGCTGTCACAAGGTCCCAAACTGCATCCTGCTTTACATTTGCTGGCTTTAACGACATGGCTATTTAAAGCCAGGTACTAAGAGACTGGGGCCTATCGGATTCTGTGATTCCTACCATGAGAAAGGCTAGGAAGTTATGCTCTAGGAGGATTTATTATCACACTTGGAGAGCTTACTTAACCTTTTGTGAGGAAATTAAGTGGAATCCACGGACTTATATAGTGTTATATAGTGTATAGAGTCCTGCTGTTCTTACAGCGCGGGGTGGACCAAAAAGCTTGCTTTAAGAATGATTAAGGGGCAGATATCTGCCCTGGCTGTTTTCTTTTAGCGTCCCCTGGTGACTCACTCTCTAGGACGAACATTTGTACAGGGGGTTCGGCATGTGGCCCCTCCGGTCCGTCCTCCACTACCTCCATGGGGATTTGAATAGCAGACGCACCTTGGCGTCTACCATTACGAGAGGACCTGCTGTCACAAGGTCCATTAGGTCATCCTGCTTTACAGTCAATGGCTTTAACGGCATGACCTCTAGGTTCCTCAGAAACCACTGTTTAAGAACATTAGGGAAGTTCCCTTGTTGACAGAAAGTGGTCCTTTTGGTGGCTGTTAGGTCAGTTAAGGTTCTGAGCTGGCAGCCTTGTCATGAAAGGCTCCCTATCTGATCTTCCACAAGGATAAGGTAATGCTGCGGCGGCAGCCTTCTTTTCTTCCTAAGGTCATTTCGACCTTCCATCTCAAGGAAGACATTGTACTGCCATCCTTGTGTCCTCATCCGTCGAATCCTAAGACAACGTGGCATTTCTTTGATGTTGTCCGAGCTCAGAGAATATACTTGTCTGTTACTGCTCGGTTCCGGAGTTCAGACTCACTGTTTGTTTCGGTGGTTGGTCCCAAGAAGGGCCCAGCGGTCTCATCGGCCGCCATTTCGAGGTGGATTCGACAGATCCTGATCAGGCTTACACAATAAAGGGTCGGGCGCCTCCCTATCACGATGCATTCGACCAGGGCAATGGTGCCTCTTGGGCTTTCTGACATCAAGCGTCTGTTTCCCAGGTGGGTAAGAAGGAGACCTGGTCGCCGGTCACACTTTCACTAAACTTTACAACTTGATGTGAGTGCATCTTCGGATGCTTCTTCGGTCGCAAAGTTTTGCAGGCGGCTGTTTAGAGTTACAACTCCTCAGTTGAGGAGCTCTGTTTTGGGGTGAAGTTTAATTTTATGCTGTTCCCACCCCTCATTTTGACACTGCTTTGGGACGTCCCACGTTGTCAAGATTAAGGCTGTGTCCGTCCATGAACGTAAGAGAAAATAGGATTTTATGCTCACCGTAAAATCTTTTTCTCTGAGTTCATGGACGGACACAGCAACCACCCCTCTTTTTTTAGGTTTGTACTGCTTACTACGAACTGAACTGCTTGGTGCAGGCTGAAGGAATATAGTCAGTAGGACCGCACCCTGGGCAGGGCGGTTTAGCTTTGAAGTTAACACTTTCTGCTTAGTCACTCCTAAAGGAAGGCTATTTCCCTCGTTGTCAAGATTAAGGCAGTGTCCGTCCATGAACTCAGAGAAAAAGATTTTACGGTGAGCATAAAATCCTATTTTTGTGCTGCTTTAAATAGTTAATGAACCTAATTAAAACCTGGAAACGGTAATCTGCAAAGATTTGAATCTTCATAAGTGGATGTCTGCAGCCATGCAATTGAGAATTGGGCCCTTGTTCTTCATTCAGGCTTCACTTTTTGTCTCCATCATTATAAAACCATTATTGTAAAAAATATAAAATTAGCTTCAGACTTGACCAAATTTTTAAGTGATATAACTAATAATATACTTTCTTTTATATAGTGTTTTTAAATGTACTTTCTCAAAGTGTTTTATACAAAAAAGCAAAACTCAAGGAAAGGAACAAGAGTAATAGATGAAGGTTTGTATAAATCTGGCCATACACTAAGAATTTCGGATTGTTCCTGAGGAAGCTTCCAAAATGAACTTAGTTGTTGGTCGACTCCCACCCAACTTCTCTTAAAAAAATTGAAGGACCCGGTTGAAAAATCAGATGCCTCTGCTGTTTGAATATTTTGACAGCTGGCAGTGCTGGATAATAGGAAGAGGGTCTGTCCACCATAGAGTGTAGCTGGGTTTAAGAGATAAACAATAGAATAGTATTGCCACTAAATGCAACACATTCAGGTTAACAGGGCCTGCCACAACCCCCTGCAACTGTGTGTGATGCATACATTGATATGATGTGGCCTTTTGAGTATTAAAACAGGCAGTGAGGAGGCAGGATATTGCCTCCCAGCTACTTTTCAACCACCTTTCTAAATGCAGTTCCTTGCAGCAAGGGCTACCGCATGTCTGAATGAGCCATTAAGCTAGCTAACATCAATACTCAACCCCAGATTCTTTATTTGAGGTTAAACCCAAGTGCATTGCTATTAACAGATAGAGTTAAAGGATTGATTTGAGTCTTGTGACAGTTAAGTGGAAGAGAATTCTGAATCATCCATGTTTTTATTGTCACAGATACAGGTGGAAAGGAGAGAAACAGCCACATTAGATTATGGTTTAGCATGGATGTGTTTCTGATTATCATATGATCTTAACAGCTGACCAACTGGAAACGTGTACATTATCCACTTAACGCCCGCCGCACGACTATTTACGTCCGCAAAATGGCACGGACAGGCAGATGGGCGTATATATACGTCCTTGCCTTTGCGTGGGTCTGCGTGCGGCGGGCGGATTCCCTCGGGGAGCGATCCAGGACGACGGCGCGGCTATTCGTTTATAGCCGCTCCGTCGTGATCGCTCCCCGGAGCTGAAGAACGGGGAGAGTCGTATGTAAACACGGATTCCCCGTGCTTCACTGTGGCGGCGCATCGATTGTGTCTCCCCTATAAAGGGGATGACACAATCGATGACATCAGACCTACAGCCACACCCCCCTACTGTTGTAAACACACACTAGGTGAACACTAACTCCTACAGCGCCACCTGTGGTTAACTCCCAAACTGCAACTGTCATTTTCACAATAAAGAATGCAATTTAAATGCATTTTTTGCTGTGAAAATGACAATGGTCCCAAAAATGTGTCAAAATTGTCCGAAGTGTCCGCCATAATGTCGCAGTCACGAAACAAATCGCTGATCGCCGCCATTAGTAGTAAAAAAAAATAATTAATAAAAATGCAATAAAAATATCCCCTATTTTGTAAACGCTATAAATTTTGCGCAAACCAATCGATAAACGCTTATTGCGATTTTTTTTACCAAAAATAGGTAGAAGAATACGTATCGGCCAAAACTGAGGAAAAAAAAAATGTTATATATGTTTTGTTGCTCTATTTTTGTTTATAGCCCAAAAATAAAAACCGCAAAGGTGATCAAATACCACCAAAAGAAAGCTCTATTTGTGGGGAAAAAAGGACGTCAATTTTGTTTGGGAGCCACGTCGCACAACCGCGCAATTGTCTGTTAAAGCGACGCAGTGCCGAATCGCAAAACCTGGCCTGGGCATTTAGCTGCCTAAAGGTCCGGGGCTTAAGTGGTTATAAAAAGTCAGGGATAGAACCCTAAAGGAATACCATACTTACCTGTACCATTTCAGACTAGAATCCACCAAGCATGATAAAGTGATGTTAACCAGTAAGATAGCACATAAATAAATTCCAATACATTTCTGAATCTCCAAAAGTGGTTTTACGGTATAAGAGTGTAAATGCTGGAAGACACCAGCCGAAAATTATCCAGTATTGGTCGGTTTAACAGAAACCCGCAGACATTTGGCCAGTGTGTACAGTAGCCTGTCTGACAGTCATGTCCTTTGTTACCAGTGGGGGGTGAAAAAAAAATGAGATAGCTCAAGGCATCCTAGCCAGAAAATCCTTCAGACGGGTACACACTACAGTTTTTTTTTCATGCAACCCGCTCTCAGCTCCGGTCAGTTAGTTCAGCAATATACCCCGCTGAGCTGTTGCGTTGTGACAGGGGGACAGCCCCTTGGCTGAGAGCACTGATTGGAAGTCGGTCAGATGCTGGTTTTCCAGTATGCACGTCGAAAAGGCCGACATACACACCGGCTGAATGTGGGATGTTTTTTTTTAAACTAGGATAGGTTGTCTCCCGTCATTGGCCCGTGTGTACCCGGCTTTAGCTAAACTAGAATACACCTATCAAGGTACCTGTGATAGGTAGTGTCTGAAGTGGAACTTGTGTGCTGAGTCAGGCAGATTAGGTTGGTAACAGGTCAGGCAAAATGGTACACGATCGAAATCCAGAGAATGGTCAGGCAGGCAAAAGTCATACACGAGCTGGAGGTGAAGTACAAAATCAGCAGGCTAGAGAGTAGTCAGGGATTCAGGCAGAAGTTCAACACGATAATCAAGATCACAAGCAGTCGGAACACCCACGGAGCTAATCCACGCAAACAAGCGCTGAGAGATAGCATCACTTTCTATTTATGGGCTGCATTGATTGAAAATTGTCCACAGTTGGCAGCAAGTGGGGCTAGTGAGTCCAAGGTAGTGCTTAATACTGCGAGGACATGCCCAAAAGTCCAGATCTCCACTGTAGTACAACAGGTAACGCTGCAGCTTTGGGAACAGGAAGATCCCGGTTCAAACACACCCAGGTACATGACAGTAGAGGTGAAGCTCAGCTGACTCTAATCACCTAATCAAAAAATGCTGTTTTTTTTTTGCACATGATTGGGTAACTTTTGAAAAGTGAAATTTCACCACATTCACTATGGTTTGGGGAAAAATCTAACAGCTGATTTGTGACTTTTGTGTGAATTTTGAAGTCCCCAAATATAACAATTCTCTTGAAACCGAGGCCTAAAAATAAAAGTTAAGCAGAGAAAGTGCAACTTTTTCCCAGCAATAAAGTCCAATATTAGTAGTTTTTTTTTTTTTTTTTTTTAAAGGAGTGAGTGTTGAGGAGCACTGATCTCTCCTGACATGAAAGTTCCAGTGGAAGTTTAGTAGAGCCCAGACAAGGCTGCAAAATTAGACTGTTGAGATCAGCGTTGATCCGGGATGGTCTTGAGGCCTCATGCCAATATATTGTGTTACAATGTATTTAATACATCAAGCATATAATCCCATTATTCCAACAACAATCCTGTGTCTTTAACCAAAAAATACTACTGTTTTAGTTACAGGTGCTGTGCAGTGAACCTTAGTGGCATCACACAGGGATCCCTGCTAAAGCAAAATGAAAGTGATCCAGTGATCCTGGAAACTTAGGGCCAGATCCACAAAAGGGATACGACGGCGTATCTACTGATACGCCGTCGTATCCCTGTTTCTATCTTTGGAACTGATCCACAGAATCAGTTTCCAAAAGATAGGGAGAAGATCCGACATGTGTAAGGGACTTACACTGTCGGATCTTAGGATGCAGTACCGCATCCGCCGCTGGGGGCATTTCGAGTCGAAATGCCGCTTCGGGTATGCAAATTAGCACTTACGGAGATCCACAAAGCTTTTCAGCTTTGTTTTTTCTCCGTAAGTATTAGTTTGCAATCGTAAAATTAGGGCTGCTTTTACAAGGCCTAAACTGTTTAGGCCTTGTAAAAGTAGACCCTTCTATCCCGCGTCGCCGTCTTTTTTTTTCAAATTTTTTTTTCCCGCTGCAACTCGTATTTTTTTTTACGCCCGTCGCGATTCTCAAAACCCGGCGCAACGTAAAACCGCGCTAAGCACGTCGGGAAAATGACGTCGTGAGCATGCGCAGTACGGCCGGTGCCGGAGCACGCCTAATTTAAATGGGACTCGCCCCATTTGAATAGGAACGCCATGCGCCGGCCGGATTTAAGTTACACAGCCGAACATTTCTAGGTAAGTGCTTTGTGGATCGGGCACTTAGGTAGAAATTTTCCGGCCGTGTAACTTAAATTTAAAAAGTTACGTTGCACCGGGTTTTTGTGGATCTGGCCCTTAATCCAGAAGTGATGCAACAGCTAGTTGGGGTAAATGACCCAAAGTTATAAACGTAAACTTAAGAATTGAAAATTAGGAAATTAAAGTTGAAATTAGTGTGAGGTGTGGCAGCTAAATGCACCAGCATTTCCTCATGACAAGAAGATGGTCCAGGCTTGATACAAAGTAAACCAGTCCCTAATTAAACAAGGAGTAAAGAGTCAGTTACAACCATTGTTCAGCAGATGTACACTGCCAGAATCAACTCTCAAATACTTCCAATGAACATGTCTTTTATAGACAGTAAAGTTCTAAATACATCATACTGTATATTGCAGTAGATGTAGAACCTTTGATTGCGGAGTTGTGATAACTGAGCTCTGCTGAAGTCTTGGAACTTAAAGCAGTCCTCCAGTATTTGTAGATGTAGAAAGCTATCTCAACGTGGTCAAATATTTTGAACTAATACACTTGTCTTTTACAGGTTTCACTTGGCCTTCTGCATGCACAAGCCACCCATATCTTGTGGCCACCCAAACGATGGCAAAGATTGAATCCATTTCTACCTGAAGAACGCAAACCAATCCACGCTGACAATGATTGAATTCTGCTAAATGATCCTGAGTGCAATTTATATATTTAATACTCTTTACTGAGTGCAAATTATGTAATTGTTTCATTTAACATTGTCAATGTTGTAGCATATCAGAGTTCAAAAACAACAAATTTTGTTAATTTGGAATTATTTTTGTTATTTTTCATACTGATTTTTTCACTTTAGTATCCTATATTAAATGTAGAAAATCCTAATCATATGAATTTTCCTCATGTGACTATTAATTTGAACAGTTTACAAATGCAGTATCAATGCAAAAAGTGTCTTTTTCATATGCATGAAATAACATTAATGTTGATATATACACACACACACATCCTAAACCATGCCTACAGTTCTTCCAACACTGTACATCCAGGTTGATTTAGAGCCGGTTCACACTGGGGCGACTCGTCAGGCGACTCAGCCGCCTGACGAGTCGTGTCCCATTCTATGCAATAGAACCGTTCTAATAGGAGCGACGGAAGTCGCTCCAATTTCGAAAAAGGTTCTTGTACGACTTCGGGGGCGGCTCGGGGCAACCTGCATTGACTTCTATACAGAGGTCATTTTTCAGGTCGCCTCTGAAGTCATCTTCAGGACGCCTTGCGGAGTCGCCCCCAAAGTCGTGCCGCCTAAGTGTGAACCGGCTCTAAACATGCAAACTAATGTTTCGATTATGGCAATGATATGTTTGAAAACTAATTTAAAGGTGGAAGAAAGGGACCATGGGACTTTAGATGAGGCATGAACGGGCGTATGAAATGGTTTGGAATATCCACAGTGGATTGACTGACACAGTCCCATCAAGGGAGTCTCTGTGGTCAATTAAAATTGCTAAATAATCCGAGAAAAGAAAGTCAAGGAGTCAAATATAAAATTTCATAATGTAATATGTATCATAATATATAATACAGAGATCATGCTGCCAAAGGCATAATACATGTAGTGATAATCACATTGGCATAATTTATATTCAGAATCCAGGACATGACTAATACAAGCAATCATAATACATTGACATAACAGTAACAAATACAATGAATATAATTGTCCAGAAGAAATTTGTAAAAAAGACCAGTTGGATGAGGGTACATCATTGGACAAGCTTATCTTGGCATCCCTGAGTATAGACTCGACACGTTTCTTGGCGTTTAAAGCCAGTCATCAGGAGTGGGGTGCAAGCAATTTAGCTAAAAAAGAAAAGAAAGGGGAATAGATAAATAGATCGGTGAGTCAATGTGACCTTAATGATTGGATCATAGTTGCAGCGAAACCGCATCAAGAGGTATATTACATTGCCTATAAACAAGCCCAAAATTAGGTAGCCCAGGTGTTCCATGCTGAGGAATGGGATAGTAGTCCTGGATGAACCGTCTAAAGGTGGCCAATAAACAATATGGATCAACATTCTCTTCTGGTACTAGGTATTCACATTCTGCACAGGGGTAAATCTGAGTAACTGATAGTGTATACAACAGATTTGATTGATGTAAAAATATATAGTTGCAGCGCTAAATACATTTTAACATTTAAAAATATATACCATTCAGTGAAATTACTTCAATGAAAAAGAAAATATTATATAGAACTAAATTCGCAAGAAGAAACATAAATGTGAAAAAATTATACACAAATAAGAGACCAATTAGTCCAAATATCAATGTGTATAATAAGTGCTCCAATTCCTGAACATATGGTGCATAAATTCCACCTTAACTTCATTCAAGATGCGTGAATTGCACTGTGAAAATCCACTGTGCCAAAACCACCACCAACACTCTGCATTCTCTGCAGAACATGTGGCTGCCAAAAATTATAAGCAGCAACATCGCTCTTTGTATTCAACCTGAACGGATCTTCACGGTTCAGGGTGAATAAATATAAAGTGTATTTGCCCACATAAAAATGGCTGCCGTTTAACAACTCTATTAAATTAAATTTAGGCGGTTCCCGATCCACTCACATGTATTTACGGGGGCAGAATGGCTCCCCTGCACAAAACCCCATACGGGTACATTGTTCCTTTAAGAGTCACGGGGGACCCAATGCATGTGGTTGGCGTTCACAATCGCCGGTGGCCATGTGCGATCGCCTGCACAAGCAACAGCACAGGGATTTGTGTGTATAAACACACATCCCCGTGCTGTCAGAGGAGAGGAGACATGTTGTTTGTTCCTAGTAAGTAGGAACAGCAATATGTCTCCTCTCCAACCCAGTCCTCTCCCCATACAGTTAGAACACACATTTAACCCCTTGATCACCCCCTAGTGTTAATCCCTTCCCTTCCAGCGCCATTTACACAGTAATCAGTGCATTTTTTTAGCACTGATCGCTGTATAAATGTCAATGGTCCTAAAAATGTGTCAAAAGTGTCAGGTCTGTCCGTCACATTACCACTAAAAATTGCTGATCACTGCCATTACTAGTAAAAAAAAATATAATAATAAAAATGCCATCTTTGCCATAGTTTGCAGACGCTATAACTTTTGAGAAAACCAATCAATACACGCTTATTGCATTTTTTTTTAAACAGAAATATATAGAAGAATATATATTGGCCTAAACTGGTGAAGAAATTTATTTTTTAAACATTTTTGGGGAAATTTATTATAGCAAAAAGTTAAAAATATTGTTGTTTTTTCAAAATTGACGCTCGTTTTTTGTGTATAGCACAAAAAAAAAACCGCAGAGGTGACCAAATAGCACCAAAAGAGATCTCTATTTGTGGGGGGAAAGGGATGCATATTTTGTTTGAGTACAGCATTGCATGACCGTGCAAAATCGACGCAGTGCCAAATTGTAAAAAGTGCTCTGGTCAGGAAGGGGGTAAAACCTTCCTGGGGCTGAAGTGATTAATTGAGATGTGTATAAATATAGGAATTGTTGCAATTAGCACTCTTTGACCCGGCTCTGTTTGGTGAGCATCTATGCCACACAGCCACACTTTATATTTATACACTTTGTCAGTGGATCAGTTTAAAGGGACCACTTCCACGAGAAAGCTGTTGTTTGGGTGATTACAAAGAGCTCTGTTGTTTGTTATATTTTTTGGCAGCCACGTGTTCTGGTGTGTGGAGTGTTGATGGTGGTTTGTGCACACTGGATTTTTACAATGAAATTCATGCATCTTAAATGAAGTTAAAGCGGAGGTTCACCCTAAATATAAACATTAGCTCATCCAGATCTATGTAGTATATACATATACATATGGCTATTAATTTTTTTTGTGGATTTAAATACCGGAGTACAGGATACAGGAGTATTTATTGAGACTTCGGGTATCCCTCCCGCAGGAGTGGGCGTATCTTTTCTCTTCCCCAGCGCCCAAGTGTTTGCTGGGAGGTGTCCGCAATGTCTCCTGGGAGCACAGTATCATGCTTCCCTGGAGACAAGTTAATATACCCAAGTCCCATCAGTGTATGTAAAAATATATGGGTGCAGCGCTAAATACATTTTAATCTCGCGGGATTTCACTCGTCGCGTGACTCATCAAGCGGGTAACATGACGAGGGCATTCACCGCTTCCCGGAAGTGTGTGCTTGTGGGCTTCACAATGCCCACAAGCAAAATGGCAAATTACTGCATTGTTTTTTAAAACTTATTGTTTACTAAGAAATCAGACGGGGGTGATTAAAAGCATCAAACACGTGAGTACTAGCATGGTAACTGAAACAACATTCAATGCAATGTTAAAAAAAAAAAGAACGAGGGACCGCGAAACCTCAACTTTAAGGAGGAATCTATGCACCATTAGGTAGATTCAGGTACAATGGTGTATACTTGCAGCGTAGCTTAGCGTGTTTAGGCTATGCCGCCGTAAGTTAGCTAGGCAAGTACTTGGGGCCAGATCCACAAAAGGGATACGCCGGCGTATCCCTGTTCCCTGTTTCCAACTATGGAACTGATCCACAGAATCAGTTTCTCATAGTTAGGCAGAAGATCCGACATGTGTAAGGGACTTACACTGCCGGATCTTAGGATGCAGTACCGCATCCGCCGCTGGGGGCATTTCGAATCGAAATGCCGCGTCGGGTATGCAATTTAGCACTTACGGAGATCCACAAAGCTTTTCAGCTTCGTTTTTTCTCCGTAAGTATTAGTTTGCAAACGCAAAATTAGGGCTGCTTTTACAAGGTGTAAAGTTAGTACACCATGTAAAAGTAGACCCTTCTTTCCCGCGACGCTGTCATTTTTTTTTTTAAACTTTTTTTTTCCCGCCGTATCTTTTTTTTTCCCGCCGTATCTTTTTTTCTCCCGACGCAACTTTTTTTACCCGGTGCGATTCACAAAACTCGGCGTAACGTAAAACCGCGCAAACCCCTTCGGGAAAATGACGTCGGGAGCATGCGCAGTACGTCCGGCGCGGGAGCGCGCCTAATTTAAATGGGACCCCATGAAATTAGGAACGCCTTGCGCCGGACGATTTTAAGTTACACCGCTCAAAATTTCTAGGTAAGTGCTTTGTGGATCAGGCACTTAGGTAGAGATTTTGCGGCGGTGTAACTTAAATGGAAAAAAATACGTTGCGCCGGGTTTTTGTGGATCTGGCCCTTGATTCTCAAAGTACTTGCCTGCTAAGTTACGGCGGCGTAGCCTAAAGCGGGCGGGCGTAAGGGCGCCTAATTCAAATGTGTCTAAGGGGCGTGTTTTATGTTAATGGGGCTTGACCTTACGTTTTTGACGTTTTCTTTAAACTGCGCATGCGCCGGGCGCCTACATTTCCCAGTGTGCATTGCGGATAAGTACGCCGCACAGGCCCATTGATTTCGACGTGGACGTAAACGACGTAAATCCCTATTCACGGACGACTTACGCAAACGACGTAAAAATTTTGAATTTTGAAGCGGGAACGGCGGCCATACTTTAACATTACTTTTCCATCTACAAGATGGAATAACTTTAGGCCTGATATTGCCTTACGGAAACGGCGTAAATGTACTGCGGCGGCCGGGCGTACGTTCGTGAATCGGCGTATCTACTAATTTACATATTCTACGCCGACCGCAATGGAAGCGCCACCTAGCGGCCAGCCTCAATATTGCAACCTAAGATAGGACGGCGCAAGCCATCCTATCTTCGATATGTTTAAGCGTATCTCTGTTTGAGAATACACTTAAACATAAGTCGGCGTAGATTCTGAGTTAGGTCGGCTTATCTACTGATAAGCCGGCCTAACTCTTTGTGAATCTACCTACATATGTTCAGGAATTGGTGGACCTATTATACACATTGATGCAATATATGTACTATTGATTGGTCTCTTATTTGAGTATAATTTTTTCACATTTGCATTTCTTCTTGTGAATCTAGTTCTATATAATATGTTTTAATGGTATACATATTTAGATATTAAAATGTATTTAGCACTGCACCCATATCTTTTTACATACACTGAGGGGACTTGGGTATATTAATCTCTGGTGCTACAGTAGCTGCTTCTTTTGACCACTAAACACTGACCACTAAACACTTGTTACATTATGGGATAAAAGCCAAAAAAAACAGGACTACAGTCTGAAAACTGGACAAAGTTCTGAAAATACAGTAAATCTTATTAAAAGAAGGAAGACGGTTAGTAATCGATTTAGGCTTTGATATTCTAAAAACCGGGCCAAAAACAAAAATGTTGTCTATAATTCGCCCTGTGTTATATAGTGCCTTGAAAAAAGTATTCATACCCCTTGAAATGTTCCAACCAAAAATGTAAATGTGTTTTATTGGGATTTTATGTGATAGACCAACAGAAAGTGGCACATAGTTGTGAAGTGGAAGGACAACTGTTCCCCTATACAGCTGATCCGTAATGTGGTTCTGAATTCTGCAGTGCAAAACATGTGTACCCTGTTTCTCCCAGAACCCAATCTCTTTCCATTTTCCAACTGTTCTAAAGTAGCAAAGATATAGAGAAAATTAATAGCCTAGATGGAAATAAGTAAAGAACCCTAACTAAATGTTAGTGGAACCAATTGCCTTCAGAAGCCGCCTAATTAGTAAATAGAGTTCACCTGTGTGTAATTTGATCTCAGTATAAATACAACTGTTCTGGTAAGCCCTCAGAGGTTTGTTAGAGAACCTTAGTGAACACACAGCATCATGAAAGCCAGGGAGCACACCAGACAGTTCAGGGATAAAGTTGTGGAGAAGTTTAAAACAGGGTAGGTTATACAACAATATTCCAAGCTTTGAACATTTCACAAAGCACTGTTAAATTCATCATTCAAAATGGAAAGAGTATGGCACAACTGCTAACCAAACAAGACATGGCTGTCCACCTAAAGAAACATGCCGGGCAAGGAGAGCATTAATCATAGAAGCAGCCAAGAGGCCCATGGTAACTCTGAAGGAGCTGCAGAGATCCACAGCTCAGGTAGGAGAATCTGTCCACAGGACAACTATTAGTTTGTGCACTCCACAAATCTGTCCTTTATGGCAGAGTGGCAAGAAGAAAGCCATTGTTGAAAGAAAGCCATAAGTCATGTTTACAGTTTGAGAGAAGCCATGATGGGGACACAGCAAACATGTTGAAGAAGGTTCTCTGGTCAGATGAGACCAAAATTTAACTTTTTGACCTAAAAGCAAAATGTTATGTGTGTAGAATACTAATACTGCACATCTTCCTGAACACACCATCCCCAATGTGAAACATGGTGGTGGCAGCATCATGTTGTGGGGATGCTTTTCTTCAGCAGGGACAGGGAAGCTGGTCAGAGTTGATGGGAAGATGGATAAAGCCAAATACAGGACAATCTTAAAAGAAAACTTGTTAGAGTCTGCAAAAGACTTGAGACTGGGGTGGAGGTTCACCTTCCAGCAGGACAACAACCCTAAACATACAGCTAGAGCTACAATGGAATGATTTGTATCAAAGCATATTGATGTGTTTGAATGGCCCAGTCAAAGTCCAGACCTAAATCCAATTGAGAATCTGTGGCAAGACTTTTTGAAATTTTGAAAATAAAATTGCTGTTCACAGATGCTCTCCATCCAATCTGACAGAGCTTGAGCTATTTTGAGAATTAGAATAGGCAAAATGTCACTCTGTAGATGTGCAAAGCTCTTAGAGACATACCCAAATAGACTTGCAGCTTCAATTGCAGCGAAAGGTGGCTCTACAAAGTATTAATTCAGGGGGGCTGGATACAAATGCTCACCACACTTTTCAGATATATATATATATTTTAATGTTGAAAACTATTTATCATTTTCCTTCAGCTTCACAATTATGTGACACTTTGGGTTGTTCTATCACATAAAATCTCAATACAAAACATTTTGGTTTTTGGTTTGTAACATGACAAACTGTTGAAAATGTCAAGGGGTATGAATACTTTTTCAAGGCACTGTAGCTTAAAAAAAACAAGAAATAGGAATAGATTGACACACCAATTAAAAATATAGGGGCAGATCCACAAAAGAATTACGCCGGCGTATCTATTGATACGCCGCGTAATTTTAAATTTCCCGCGTTGTATCCTTGTTTTGTATCTACAAAACAAGATACGACTGCATCTCGGATTGATCCGACAGGCGTACGTCTTAGTACGCCGTCGGATCGTAGATGCATTTTTCCGCCGGCTGCTAGGTGGCGTTTCCTTTGAATTCCACGTCGAGTATGCAAATTAGCTAGTTACGGCGATCCATGAACGTACGTCCGGCCGGCGCATTTTTTCACGTCGTTTGCATTCGGCTTTTTCCGGCGTATAGTTACCCCTGCTATTATGAGGCGTACTTAATGTTAAGTATGGCCGTCGTTCCCGCGTCGAATTTTTAATTTTTTACGTCGTTTGCGTAAGTCGTACGAATAGGGATTTGCGTAGAATGACGTCACCGTCGGAAGCATTGGCTTGTTCCGGTTTATTTTCGAGCATGCGCACTGGGATAGCCCCACGGACAGCGCATGCGCCGTTTAAAAAAAAATGTTGTTTACGTCGGGTCATGACGTATTTGAATAAAACACGCCCCCATCACATCCATTTGAATTCCACGCCCTTACGCCGCCAAAGATACACTTACGGCGCAAATTCTTTGAGGATTCGAAAAAAAAATAAGTTGCGGCGGCGTAGTGTATATTACATACGCTATGCCAGGCGGATATATGCGCCAATCTACGTGGATCTGCCCCATTATTCTTAAGTGTATTTAAAAGTTGAATGTTTTTTAGTTTGTTTTGTTTTGTTGTTTTGGGTGGAGTAAGGATTTTTTTCAACCCCTGACAGATTTGTTTTTCTGCTGTGCCTCAATGGGGAGATTTATTATCACTTCCTGTCAAGAAGACACATTAGCAAGTTAGCATATCTCAAATGTGAGGGCACTCCTATACAGTTTTCACCTCAACAGCAGTCCCCATTTAAAGAGTTTCCCTCAATTTATATTTTAGTGGCACCTTTGACATTTTGGATTTGCCATCACATTCTCTCTGATGGCAAACTGTAACCAGGACAAACATTCATCTCACCAGCAAAGGAAATAAGCATGCATTAAGACTAGGTTCACAGTGTAGCCGGCCCAGGAACACGTGTAAATTGCACACATTCCCTGACTCACAGGAAAAACACTAATTCATTCCTAATAGCACTGCTACTCATTGGAAAATGCAGCGTTTTTTCAGGTGCCTAAAACACATGGTGCTACTGCATGTTGCAGCTCTGTGTTGCTGTTTTTTTAAAAGGATTGGAGACCAATTCCCTTGTGTTTCCTGCAAGTACAGCAGCCCATTCAAATGAATAGACTGCTGTGTCCTCACAGACCTGCAACAGTGTGAATCTAGTCTAAAAGTCTGTAAATGATTTTAATACTTTCTAACTCAAACTCCATCCAAACATACTGTATATTTCAAAATTAAAAACAAAGGATACATACACTATAAAATCCTTATTTCATACAGTTCTGGAAAAATCATATCCATTCTTTTATGTTTATTAACCTATTAAAATTCATGCAGAATTCATTCTTTGCAAGTAGGGATGAGCACCAGAACCTGCGAACATACCAAAAGTTTGTGTGAACTTTAGAACCCCATTAAAGTCTATGGGACTCGAACATTTGAAATCTAAAGTGCTAATTTTAAAGGCTAATATGCAAGTTATTGTCCTAAAAAGTGTTTAGGGACCCTGGTCCTAGGGGACATGTATCAATGCAATTATTTTTTTTTTAATGGCCGTTTTTTTTAGGGGGCAGTGATTTTAATAATGCTTAAAGTGCAACAATAAAAGTGAAATATTCCTTTAAATTTCGTACCTAGGGGGGTTTATAGAATGCCTGTGAAGTAGCGCTTGTTTCCCATACTTAGAACTGTCCCTGCACAAAGTGTAATTTCTCAAGGAAAAAAAGTCATTTAAAATCACTCGCAGCTATAATGAATTGTCAGCTCCTGGCAATACAAAGAAAAGTCACTGACAAAAAAAAAAAAACATATATTGGAGTTCCCCTTAATATCCATACCAGACCTGAAGGTCCTGGTAATTGAATTTGTTTGGGCCCCCACACATTTTTTATTCTCAATGATTTTCAATGCCTTTTCTCTGTATTGCCAGGAGCCGACAATTCATTATAGCCGCGAGTGGTTTTAAATGACTTTTTTTTCTTCAGAAATTACACTTTGTGCAGGGACAGTTCTAAGCATGGGAAACAAGCACTGCTTCACAGGCATACTTTACACACCCCCTAGGTACGAAATTTAAAGGAATATTTCACTTTTATTGCTTCACTTTAAGCATTATTAAAATCACTGCTCTCGAAAAAACGAGCGTTTTAAAACCTTTTTTGCATTAATACATGTCCCCTGCTTATTTTAAAGGGGTTAAAATGCAAGTTATTGTCCTAAAACGGGTTTGGGGACCCGGGTCTTGCCCCAGGGAACATGTATCAATGCAAAAAAAAGTTTTAAAAACTGAAGTTTTTTCGGGAGCAGTGATTTTAATGATGCTTAAAGTGAAAAAAAAATTGAAAAAATACTTTAAATATCGTACCTGCTGGGTGTCTATAGTATGCCTGTGAAGTGGCACATGTTTAGAACTGTCCCTGCACAAAATAACATTACTATAAGTAAAAAGTAATTTAAAACTGCTTGCGGCTTTAATGTAATGTCTGGTCACTGCAATATGGATGAAAATCATTGATAAAAATAGCATGGGTTTCCCCCCCTCCCCCCAGGTCATTACCAGCCCCTTTGGCCCTATATACTTTGAACAGAAGTATACAGGCGGTGCAAACAAGACAGGGACTGTAAGTTTGTTGTTAAGTAGAATCTGTTTGTAATTTTGAACTGGTACTTTTTTAAAGTGTAGCTCCAGCCAAAACATCACGTGGCTTTAGGTGCACACTGTGCAGAGGACGCAGTACACTAAATGAGAATACTTGCTAATCAGCCACTGTCTGTGGTATTAATATGAGAACAACAGCAATTTTATTCACATAGCTTTAGGTGCACGCTGTGCAGAGGACACAGTGCACTATATGAAAATACTTGCTGATCAGTCACTGCCTGTTGTATTTATAGGAGAACAACAGTAATTGTATTCACGTAGCTTAAGGTGCACACTGTGCAGAGGACACAGTACACCAAGTGAAAATACTTGCTGATCAGTCACTGCCTGTGGTATTAATATGCTTTAGGTGCACACTGTGCAGAGGACACAGTACCTCAAGTGAAAAAACTGCAGCTATCACAATCACCTGCCTGTCAGTATATTAGGAAGAGTGGATCTAGCTAAACTCAATACAGTGTATAAATATATATACAACACCTGGGATGCATATATATCTTCTACACACTGTAACTGTAACTGACTAGCCTGCCTGCCTGCCTGCCTGTTCTATCTAACTAAATAAAAATGACACTCTCTCTCTCTGTCTTAGTCACCGCAACACACTACACAAGGCCACCATGGAGGCGGCCTTATATAGTGTGGGGCGTGTACTAAACCCCCTGAGCCATTATTGGCCAAAGCCACCCTGGCTTTGGCCAATTATGGCTCTCCGTTTTTTGCGCGCTGTGATTGGCCAAAGCATGCGGGTCATAGTGCATGCTTGGCCAATCATCAGCCAGCAAATGTCGCAGTGAATTATGGGCCGTGACACGCCACTCGAATTTGGCGCCAACAGCCCATAACGTTCCAAATTCGACGAACGATCCAACATACGATGTTCGAGTCAAACATTAGTTTGACTCGAACACGAAGCTCATCCCTACTTTCCATGTTGTGGTAATAGGGAAAAAAAACAGCTCACTACTATAGCTGCTGAATATGATGATTAAAGTGCAAAGTGCAAACGTCAGCAGCTTTAGTAGTCTCAATTAATTTATTCATACCATATTACAATTATACATCAGCAGCAGCCATTTATTTTAGTAAAAAATATCATTAAAAGCAACCCTTGGTCTACACTTAGTGGACTGAGAGGTAAAATCTAGAAGAATAATTGCATCAGTCTGCTGCAGAGAGAGAGATAAGTATTTCCCATTGATTATATTAAGTGTAAAATTGTAACTGTGCAGCTAATCATAAGGTGAGGGGGCTCGTGTGTGAGATAACATGCATCGACATATATAAAAAAAAACACAAGTTCTACTACTATATACTATACATGCTTGTATTATATACAGCAAGTGTAGCTCTATTTTACATCCTCTGCTGGCTACTTTGTGTTGGGGTGCCACCTGTGTGGTATTAAGGAACAAAGCCTTCACTTTATCTGCAAGAACAGAATGAAACTCTAAAAAGCGCCAGCGCCTTCACTCATTTAGGTCCCAATTGCTGTCTCAAAGGGCAAAAAATATATATCAGTTACCCATAAACAATAATCCACATGGTACTGTATTAAAAAGTCAATATTTTAAATAATAACATGTAACATCCATTGAAGCATCAAATGCATTCTATACATTAAGGTAAAAAACCTTCTGTGGTGCTGCAGCCCCCGCGAGGCCCCAATTTACTTACCTGATCCCAATCTTTCTCCAGGCAGGAATTAGTACACCAGCTCTAGCTGGTATCTCATGTCCTGATTGGACAGATTTATAGCAGCACAGCCATTGGCTCCCGCTGCTATCAATCAAATCCAATGAAGCGAGTGCCAGGGGGTAGGGCCGAGTCCTGCATTCTGTGTGAATGCATATAGAAGCAGGACTCGGGATCGTGCCCGCATACACCTTAGGAGAGCCTTATCCAATGTGGGCACTTGATGGGAGGAGCCACCAGCACCGCTGGGGGACCCCAGACGAGGAGGACCGGGGCCACTCTGTGCAAAACTATCTGCAAAGTGGAGGTAAGTATGACATGTTTGTTATTTAAAAACAAAACAAAACAAGGGTTTACAACCCCTTTAATAGGTTGTACAATAATCATAGCATGTCTCAGTGAGGTGAAGCTGCATTAACTTCTAGTATGTGCCCAGTGAATAGGGATCACCTTTCCTCTATCTGTCTGTCCATGTTCTCTCCAATAATCCCTCGCTATAAGTAGATCGCACTGATGATCTCATCACAAAGTGCACAGTGCATAACAGTATTTGAAAAGGGCAAAACAAAAACACAGCATTTAAGGTCAGTAAATACAATTAGTAAAACAAGGTAGGGTAATTATCACATCACTGCATTAGACATGCAGGGCTTTCACACTGGAGCGGTGCGCCTGCAGGATCGTAAAAAAAAAAAGTCCTGCTAGCCGCATCTTTGGTGCTGTAGGAGCGGTGAGTACACAGCTCCCAAAGTGCCCCTGCCCATTAAAATTAATGGGCAGCACCACCGAACTGCCAGCAAAGCGCCACTGCAGCGGCGCTTTGTAGGCGGTTTAACCCTTTCTCGGCTGCTAGCAGGGATTAAAAGTGCCCCTCTAGCAGCCGAATAGCACTTCGAAAACGGCAGTAAAGTGCCTACTCTGAAAAAGCTGTATATATACTTACGGCCTACCCTATACACTCTGCAGAAAATTGGGCACACAGAACACTGTAACCCCTCACAGATACTCTTGTTGAGCGCAGGAACGGGACCTGCTGTGAAATATTAGATCAAAAATTTTAATTACATGGCTCTGTTAAACAGGGGCAGAAAAATTGGGCCTTTGGTTTTGGTGGTGCCAGAACACTGTAAGTCCTCACAGTTACTCTTGTTGGGCGCAGAAACGAGCCCTGCTGTGAAATATTATATCAAGAATTGTAATTACATGCCAATGTTAAACAGGGCAGAAAAATTGGGCCTTTGGTGGTGGTGATGCCACAACACTGTAAGTCCTCACAGTTACTCTTGGTGGGTGCAGGAACGGGCCCTGCTGTGAAATATTAGATCAACAATTGTAATTACATGCCCCTGTTAACCACTTCCATACCAGGCACTTACGCACCTTCCTGCCCAAGCCAATTTTCAGCTTTCAGCACTGTCGCAATTTGAATGACAATTGCGCGGTCATGCTACACTGTACCCAAATGAAATTTTTATCATTTTGTTCCCACAAATAGAGCTTTCTTTTGGTGGTATTTGATCACCTCTGTGATTTTTATTTCTTGCGCAACAACTAAAAAAAGACCGACATTTTTGAAAAAAAATACGTTTTAATTTTTTTCTGTTATTTTTTTGTAAATAAGTAAGTTTTCTTCTTCAATTATAGGCACTGATATGGCGGCACTGATGGGCACCGATGAGGTGGCACTCATGGGAACTGATAGGCGGCGCTGGTATGCTGCACTGATGGGCATTCATAGGCGGCACTGATGTGCACTCATAGGCGGCACTGATGGGCACTCATAGGTGGCACTGATGGGCACTCATAGGCGGCACTGGGCAATCTTTGGCGGCACTCATGGGTGGCACCTATGGGTGGCACTAATGGGTACTTATGGGTGACACAGATGGGCACTGATAGGTGGGCACTGGGCATAGATGGGCACTAAGAGGAGGCACTGATGGACACTGGGTGGCACTGATGGCATTGCTGGGCATCATTTTAGCCAGTGCCTATGTTGCCAGTCAGTGCCCATTTGTGGGCACTGATTGGCATCCATTTTATTTTATTTATTTTTTATTTATTTTTTATTTATTTTTACTGGGGGGCACTCCCTGGTGGTCCAGTGTTGGCATCCGTCACATTTGTTGTAGCACATCCTACATGAATGAAAGAATGAGAAAAATGTATAACCCCACCAAAATACATAATAGGCCCTTTAAGTATGGTATGGATTTTAGGGGGATCCCAAACTATACTAGGCCACTAGTCCTCAACATGGGGGCGAGGTTACCTTGCTAGGAGGCCTTACCTGCTAAAGCACCTTTTCCACACAACCTTAGTTGATGGTTGCTAAGGTCTGCAGGCAGGGGGCTAATTAAATTCTGGAAACCCATTTTAAAAATATTGAGGCCCTTAAATCTTGCCCATCCATGTGAATGAGTAAGGGCTATATAGTACCCTTACCCACAAAAAATATGTAACCTAGAAGTAAAGACACCCAAACATTTGACAAGTCCTTTATTTAAAAAAAAAAAGGCCCTCATTGTAATCCATTATCAATCATGATGCCCATTAGCCGCTGAAAAAGAAAAAAAAAGATGTGGGATGCAAGACCAATCCCAATAGTACCACTAGCTAAATAATAGCTCCCAAGCTATCATCAGTTATATAAGAGAAGGGGCGAGGATATTGATGACAATGGTCATAATTGAGTAGTGATATCACTGCTATCCCTGGACCTTTGCTTATGTGGCCGAGGAATATCAGCCATGTATGGCAATATGCCTTGATTTCACCAGTGACAGCAGTAAGCAATAAAAAAAACTGCTGAACAAGAGGCCAGATGGGCAAACATTTTAAGGTTCGTAGGTTCAAATCTAAGGCCCCATACACACGAGAGAATTTATCCGCGAATACGGTCCAGCGGACCGTTTCCGCGGATAAATCCTCTCGAGGATTTCGGCGGATTTTCATGCGATGGAGTGTACACACCATCGCATTGAAATCCGCGCCGAAATCCTCTGGCGATGACGTGTCGCGCCGTCGCCGCGATTATGACGCGGCGACGTGCGCGACGCTGTCATATAAGGAATTCCACGCATGCGTCGAATCATTACGACGCATGCGGGGGATCCCTTCGGACGGATGGATCCGGTGAGTCTATACAGACCAGCGGATCCATCCGTTGGGATGGATTCCAGCAGATGGATTTGCTTGGCATGTCAGCAAATATTCGATCTGCTGGAATCCATCCCAGGGGAGAAATATCCGCGGAAACAGATCCGCTGGCGTGTACACACCATAGGATCTATCCGCTGAAACCCATCTGCTGGGATTTTTCAGCGGATGGATTCTATGGTGTGTACGGGGCCTAACTGTTGGCTCATCCCTACTGACAAGCTACAGGCTTATAAAATGGCAAGGAGAACACTGAGAGCCATGCCCACTACAACTGTTTTCATTCCACTGTAGTACAAGCAGACATAGCTTGGAAGTATGAGGGAAAAGTGATCAAAATAAATTTGTCTACTAACAAGTTATAGTGGAAGAAACAAAAAAATGCATGTCTCTTCTGTCAAATGAAACTGCAAAGAGGAAATCTTTTTTAGTGGAAGAAACTTTGTGGGTTTTTTCGACCAAAAATATTTCCCTGGCCTCTAACAATTTTTTCTTAAATATACTACAGTACCTGTGGTGCTTGTGCAGTGTACACTTTGAACCCATTCCTGGTATCTAAATGCTGATGAGAAATGGGCTGGGTATCTAGAAAATGTACTTTAGTAGTTACTTTCTCCATAGCCACCCAATGGTTGAAAAGATGTTAAACCACTTAAGCCCCACACCATTTTGCTGGTCAAAGACCAGGCCATTTTTTGCGATTCGGCACTGCGTCGCTTTAACTGACAATTGCACGGTCATGTGACGTGGTTCCCAAACAAAATTGACATCCTTTTTTTCCCACAAATAGAGCTTTCTTTTGGTGGTATTTAATCACGTCTGTGTTTTTTATTTTATGCGCTATAAACAAAAACAGAGTGACAATTTTGGAAAAAATTCAATATTTTTTACTTTTTGCTATAATAAATATCCCCAAAAAATATATATAAAAAAAATGTTTTTCCTTAGTTTAGGCCGATACGTATTCTTCTACATATTTTTTATAAAAAAAACGCAATAAGCGTATATTGGTTTGCTCAAAAGTTATAGTGTCTACAAAATGAGGGATAGAATTATGGCATTTTTATTATATTTTTTTTTATATTGTGACTGCAACTTTATGGCGGACACATCGGACACTTTTGACACATTTTTGGGATCAGTGTCATTTTTACAGCGATCAGTACTATAAAAATGCGCCAGTGGCACGCTTGCGTCCACAATGCCGCGATCTTAAAGGGGCCGTATATATACGTCCTTTTGCCTGCGCGTGCCATGCTGCAGACGTATATCTGCGTGCGGTGGGCGACAAGCGGTTAGGATGATGAACACAGAGGACAAAAAAGTAGAAGATGGCTGTGGTGGACAGAGCAGACTAGGAACATGCAGGTGCCAACCCAAAGATAAGTGTGCCAAGCAAGTAAGCTGTGCAAATTTGCATATTGTGACAAGAACCACATAAAAAAATGTAGGCTTGCAATCTGCCACTCAAGCAATGTCCACTAGATTATATGGAAGGTTTTATAGATCAAAGAACTTGGACAAAAGTGGGGCTCGGAAAATTTGTCCGAATATTAAGCCACCTGAAAAAAAAAAATTATTACAAATCTACAACAACTTTCACCCCATATAGGGTGGGGAAGTGAGACTTTAATGTCCCATGCAGATAAAAGTATACATAAAACCATAATAGCTTTATTTTACAGATTCAAGTAAAATGACAAGGGACATTATGTATTTTATAGAATATGGCCATCAAGAATATTAATTCAATTTAACATAGCAGTATTCAATATCTGCAATTTCCAATTGCTTTCACGACTGCTTCTTCAGGATCCACGGCTACTCCATATATGTCAGAAGATCATTTTACAGAATAAATTAAACGTATTAATAACAGAAGTTGTACATACTGCACATCAATGCAAAATCAATTACTCATAATACTATCTAACAGGCAACCTAGTGTTACATGGGTAAAAGTTGAGAACAAAGGGGGATCCATGCAATGAAGTTTATTATGTGGGGGACAAGAAAGGCACAGTCACAAGCTAACACCAAAACAAATCAAACAGCTAATGTAGATAAATTCACCAGAGTTGTACATTTATTACATCCATTTTGTACCTATCTCCTATTCAAATGACCATAGAAAAAAACATTGCTATCAAAAACAATAAGTGGACAAAAGGCTATGGGAGATCCTAATTATCCTACACTGAAATTTGTTTTTTTACTACAATCAAAACCTAATAAAATAAAATATTTATGGATACTCATGAATGGAAACGCCTTCCACATGTGTAGTAACGAGTGTAATGTAGTAAGGAGAAATAATGGAGGGATGGTGCCCATGGAGTTTGTACTTTAATGTAGAGTACATACCCACCCTTTGGTTTTGTTTGTTATATCTTAATTGTCTCTTATATATCAATCAAATGAAAGTATATTGTGGTGCTGTGTGTGCTGCCTGTCTGTAATTCCTCAGCCAAAAATATGCCTGCCAAAGTACAATGTGGCTAAGAAAGTTCCTTAACCACCTGCCAACCATGTCACGAACATATACGGTGGCAGAATAGAACGGCTGCGCAAAGCAATGTGTATATATACGTCGCTTTGAATTTCGAGCCGTGCGGGCGTGTGCGCCCCTGTCGCAAACTCCATGACCGTGCACGCTGGACCCGCAGACTCGATGTCCGCCGGTGTCCCGCGATCGTGTCATGGAGCTGCAGAATGGGGGGAAGCCTGTGTAAACAAGGCATCTCCCTGTTCTTCCTTGTGACAGGACACTGATATTCTGCTCCCTGTCATTGGGAGCAGTGATCAGTGTTGTGTCACAGGTAGCCCAGCCCCCACAAAGTTAGAATCACTCCCTAGGACACACTTAACCCCATCCTTGCCCCATTATCACTGTATAAATGACAATGGTCCCAAAATAGCATCAAAAGTGTCTGATGTGTCTGCCATAATGTCGCAGTCACCATAAAAATCACTGATCACCGCCATTAGTAAAAAAAAAAATATTAATAAAAATGCCACAAAACGAATTCCCTATTTTGTAGACACTATAACTTTTGCGCAAACCAATCAAATGCTTATTGCATTTTATTTTACCAAAAATATGTAGAAGAATACGTATCGGCCTAAACTCAGGAAAAAATATGTTTTTTTTATATATATTTTGGGGGATATTTATTATAGCAAAAAGTCAAATATATATTTTTTTTCAAAATTTACGCTCTATTTTTGTTTATAGCACAAAAAATTAAAACCGTAAAGGTGATCAAATACCACCAAAAGAAAGCTCTATTTGTGGGAAAAAAGGACGTCAACTTTGTTTGGGAGCCACATCGCACGACCGTGCAATTGTCAGTTAAAGTGACGCAGTGCCAAATCGCAAAAAGTGCTCTGGTCATTTGGCAGCAAAATCCTCTGGGGCTGAAGTGGTTAAAGTTATGCTGCTTCTGAAATACAATATTCAGCTTTAAAGCACCCCTTAAATCTGTTCTTTGAAATATTTGTGTATTTTCCATTTCAACCTTGAAGCCACATGAACAGGACCATATTCCCTACAGTATTTTTTTTTTCTGTTAAATTTGGGCCTTGGCAGAGTTTTCCTATGGCCCTATCTATTTTACTATGCATTTTTTTTACAATTATTAGCCTTTAAAATAGCCATAATTTAGTATCAAGTTTGTTCCTCCATAGACTTCAATAGGATTTGCTGTTAAGTTCTGGATTTGTGTATTGAAGACCTGATTCAAGGAAAGATTTGGAAATAGAACCCTTTAAAGGTAACTATGTCACACTGAATCCAAAACGGGAGTGACTATCACTTTAGCAGCCATTTTACAATGAATGCTTCTTTGGCCACAAATAATGCAAAACTTCCTGAGTCTTCTTGTTTTCAATGTCTGGTGGACTGACCCATCTACAGTGTTTTATCCTGTAAATGATTGGAGAGAATAGTTATGAAATGGCAATGGGACAAACAGCATAAAACCTTTTGGTCCAGGTGAGGATGAACTCAATCAAGTCACTACAGGTCAAAAAATGCTTTGTTACTGTTATCATCATTTTGGCCCATCTAACTGATTATGTATTTTCAGTATCACCCTTTGTGTCGCATTGTCATGTTAACAAAGAGCTAGTAATTAGCATCATTTTTTTTTAGTCTTCGTCATCAGTGCAGCTATTCATCTCAGTGAAGCTCCAGTCCCTCACGAAAGCTTGGATGTAAAGAGACATGAGAGCACCACACACATTTATAAATTATGGTGGACTGGAATTTTTTACCGTATCACTTTGCATTAGATATTGAGGTCAATGTTTCTTTAATTACATTTAATTAAAAGTTTTAGAGAAAACATGTCCTCGTTCTAAATGAAAATAACAAAACAAAACAGGAACACTTTGAAAGTTTAGAATTCTAGGGCATCTGTGCTGATTTTACAGCTTTGATATTGCTAGCTCATTGAAAATATAGAAAAGCTATTATATTTGGCCTCTCAGTGAGTTCAGTTTGACAGGTATGATTTAGTATAAAAATGCTAAAGCTTGAACCAATTTTCTATTGTCAGTGATCAATGAGTTCTACATTCAGAATATTTTCAGATGTATGTAAGTGAAAATAGCAAGAAATGTTTTTATGCATAGTATACAGTAAAAAAAAAATTTTTTTGCCATTATACATTGTGTGCATCTCATCTTATATACAGTATATATGCAAACTACAGACAGGAACTATAAATACAGTATATATATATATATATATATATATATATATATATATATATATATATAAAGTTCCTGTCTATAGTTTGTATATATACTATATATATATATATATATATATATAATATATATATATATATATATACACACACACACACACAGGTGCATCTC
Organism: Rana temporaria; assembly: GCF_905171775.1. NCBI lineage: Eukaryota > Metazoa > Chordata > Amphibia > Anura > Ranidae > Rana > Rana temporaria. Next base: position 173,667,360 of record NC_053491.1, read on the forward strand.
CAAAAATGTGAATATCATCAAAAAAAAATTTGTTTCAGTAATTCAATTCAAAAAGTGAAACTCATCTAATTTATATAGATGTGTTACACACAGAGTGATATATTTCAAGCATTTCTTTTTTCTTAATTTTGATGATTATGACTTACAGCTAGTGAAAACCAAACTTTCAGTATCTCAGAAAATTAGAATGATGATTTGGGGAGCCATGTCATCTGATGGTGTTGGTCCACTGTGTTTTAGTCCAAAAAGTCCAAAGTCAGCGCAGCCCTCTACCAGGAAATCCTAGAGCACTTCATGCTTCCTTCTGCATACCAGATTTATAGAGATACTGATTTCATTTTCCAGCAAGTCTTGCCACCTGCTCACACTCCCAAAAGTACCAATACCTGGTTTAATGATCATGGTATCACTGTGCTCGATTGGCTAGCAAACTCGCCTGAACTAAACACCATAGAGAATCTGTAGGGTATTGTCAATAGGAAGATGAGAGATACCAGACGAATGCAGGCTTCCATAACACCTCAGCAGTGCCACAGGCTGATCGCCTCCATGCCACGCCACATTGAGGCAGTAATCCATGCAAAAAAGAGCCCTGACCAAGTATTGAGTGCATGCAATACTGTACTGTACATGTACAGTAAATACTTTTCAGTAAGCCAACATTTCTGTATTAAAAATCTTTTTTTTTTATTGGTCTTATGTAATATTCAAATGTTCTGTAGATACTGAATTTGGGGTTTTCACTAGCTGTAAGACATAATCATCAAAATTAAAAGAAAGAAATGCTTGAAATATATCACTCTGTGTGTAACGTGTGTATATAAAATAAAGTTTCACTTTTTTAATTGAATTACAGAAATAAATTAGCTTTTTATGATATTCTAGTGCTCAGCATAAAGTACACCCCAACAGATTTGTCTGAAAACCTTTACTTTTCTTTCAGAATTAACCTTTTTTTCTGGGACACTATAATAAAAAATACTCCCACAAATGCGGGCCGTTGATTACAACCAAGATATGTTAATTTGCAAAACAAAAAAGTATTTTTCCTAACAAATTAATTCAAGATCATGTTGCAAAAATGAGAAACACACCAATGAAGCGCAACAAAATCCTAATTAACAAGAATTAAACCACGGTCTACAGTCTATTTATTCATTAAACAGCTGTCCAGCAGACAGTTGATTATAAGAGGGCATTACTTAAAAAAGGAAACCCCTTCACATTTTATGCTGTCAGCAATGGCACAACATGAAAGAGAAATGTTACAAGGCCTGAGAAAGAAAATAATGTCTTTACACAAGACAGGGGAAGGCTACTAGAAGTTCAGTAAAGCTTTACAGAAGAGACTTACTTCTGGGACGACAGCCATGCAGAACAGTTTGATGCAGTGTGCGGTGTATGGTCTGAGCACTGACAGGCTGACCCCCCACCCCTCTAAACTCTGCAGAAATGCTGGCATCGCTCATATGTCTATTTCCCAAAGACAACCTCTGGATATGACGCTGAGCATATGCACTCAACTTCTTTGGTCGACCATGGTGGTGCCTGTTCTGAGTGAAACCTGTCCTGTTAAACCGCTGTATGGTCTTGGCCACCATGCTGTGGCTCCATTTCAGGGTCTTGGCAATCTTCTTATAGGCTAGGCCAGTGATGGCGAACCTTGGCACCCCAGATGTTTTGGAACCACAATTCCCATGATGCTCAACTACACTGCAGAGTGCATGAGCATCATGGGAAATGTAGTTCCAAAACATCTGGGGTGCCAAGGTTTGCCATCACTGGCCTAGGCCATCTTTATGTAGGGCAACAATTCATTTTTTCAGATCCTCAGAGAGTTTTTTGCTATGAGGTGCCATGTTGAATTTCCAGTGACCAGTATGAGACAGTGAGATCAATAACACCAAATTTAACACACCTGTTCCACATTCGCACCTGAGACCTTGTAACACTAATGAGTCACATGACAACGGGGGGGGAAAATGGCTAATAGGACCCAGTTTGGACATTTTCACTTAGGGGGTTAAACTTTTGTTACCAGCGGATTTAAACATTGATGGCCATGTGTTGGCTTACTTTGAGGGGACAGCAAATTTACACTGGTATACAAGTTTACTACTTTACATTGTAGCAAAATGTTGTTACATGAAAAGATATAATAAAATATTTACAAAAAAATGTGAGGGGTGTACTCACTTTAGTGAGATACTGTAACATTATGACCAACCACCATAACGTGACAACCCACCTAATATTGAGTAGGTCCTCCTTTTGCCACCAAAACAGCCCAAACCAATCAAAGCATAGACTCCATTAGACCTCTAAATGTATGCTCCAGTAATTGGCACTAAGCCATCAGTAGCAGATCCTTTAAGTCCTGTAAATTGCAAGCTGCGGCCTCAATGGATCAGACAGTTTTTTTCCAGCACATCCCAAAGATGCTCAATTGGATTGAGTTATGGAGAATTTGGAGGCCAAGTCAATTTCTCGAAGATACCTTTTTAGTAATTTGAGCTACAGTAGCTCTTCTATTGGATCGGTGTCACTTACCTGGTCGAATTGATGAGAGGGCTTCCCTTACAGCTCTTGTCCCGTTTTAGTTTCCCTGACAACGCTACCCTTTGCTACCCACGTGTGAGGGGTGTACTCACTTTTGTGAGATACTGTATACTACACTAACTGCACTGTATACTCTGAACTGTATTTAAAATGTACAACACTGACTGACTGCACACTACACGGTAGTATCTAAAACCACCTGTAATAATCTGAATTAAACACTTTGACAGTGTCCTCAGCACAATTCTTCTCTATGGCAATGAACAATAGGACATCTACCGAGAACAACCAAAAAGGGACTCCAGTCCAAAATAAATATTCCATCGTAAATTTAGCAAACACCTTCCTTGCCAGGATATGGCAGACGCTATTATATTGGACACACTTCCAAAACACCAGTCTCAATTCATACCATCATAAATCCTCACAAACTAAAAAGGCCCATAGCAAACATATGCTTCAAAAACTCATTAACATATTGTTCATTCAAACTCCCCAACAATATGGCCTGACAAAATCTCAAATAAATGACATACTGTAAATAAGTCCAAAGAAAAATATGTTATAAAATGAAGGAATGTAATATATTCTCAGAAACATACTACTTACCAATCACTACAGAGGGACTACAGACTAGCCCAATTCCTAGATGTGTAACAAAGCACTAATTAATTCCCATTAAGATTTTCTATTATACCTTTGAAGTTTAGAAAAGCCATAATCTCATGCTGGCTTTTAGTTTATCGTGTCAAAACTATCAATCCATACAGAAAATAGTGAATAGGCTATTATTGACATTTCTTAGACCAATAGTCTACTTCTTCATGAAATTATAGGAGATATATTCATCAGGAACTACATAGACAGAATCTTTAATATGTACTAATATCTAATAATGTACAATCCACATACATACCGTATTTTCCGGCGTATAAGACGACTTTTTGGATGCAAAAAAATGCATCCAAAGTCAGGGGTCGTATTATACGTCGGTGACAGTCTCCGTCTGCTGCGGGCGTCCATGATTTGAAAGCTACGCCTTCTTCTCAGACTGTCCTGTGATATGCGGAACACACATTTTCTGTGTTCTGTGTTCCTCCTATCACGAATGCCTTCTCATCCTCGGACGAGAGGACGTCCGTGATAGGCGGAATACAGAACAGAGGCGCTGCTGGGAAAATTTGTGTTCCGCCTATCACAGGACAGTCTGAGGAGAAGGCGCGGCTTTCAACTCATGGACGCTCGCAGCAGACGGAGACTGTCACCGGCCTGGAAGCCAGAAGCTGCAAAACGTGAGTGATGGCACAGTGGGGGGGGAAGTGATGGCACAGTGGGGGCACAGTGGGGGCAAGTGATGGCACAGTGGGGGCAAGTGATGGCACTGTGGGGGCAAGTGATGGCACAGTGGGGGCATGTAATGTAATGGCACAGTGGGGCATGTAATGTAATGGCACAGTGAGGCATGTCATTTAATGGCACAGTGGGGCATGTAATGTAATGGCACAGTGAGGCATGTAATGTAATGGCACAGTGGGGCATGTAATGTAATGGCACAGTGAGGCATGTAATGTAATGGCACAGTGAGATTTGAAAAAAGCCTGTTTCTGTCAGCGGTTGTTTCTGTCAGCGGTTGTTCTGGCTACCCCTCAGCTTCCAGAAAGACTAGAAGGAAGGGGTAGTCTTATATGGCGAGTATATCCCAAAACCAAAATTTTTCCTGGAAAATAGGGGGTCGTCTTATACGCCCAGTCGTCTTATACGCCGGCAAATACGGTACATCAAATTACTATATAATATCTCCTTACTCACATCATACCCAATGTGATAAATACACCAGTCTTACACATCCTTCAATTGTAGGGTCACAAACAATCTACATGTGTTGGGGGTGTGCTGCAGGACCACCCACCCCCAATGACACACCCACGTACATCATATACTGTATAATCATGCAGTAGGTATAGAAAATAATTTTAAAATAATCAAATTTTGTTACTTTGCAGCCTGACATGAAGACAGACACGGTTTATGTTTTATGCAGCTGTGTTTACTCAACTTATAACATCCAAGTGAAAGATATACCATTAACATGTCAGAAAAAAAAAAGAATTACTGAGTGATCACTTACTTGTGTCAGTATTTTGTTGAACCACCTTTTGCTTTAATTAAAGACTTTAGTCTGTTGGGATATATTTCTGATAACTTTGCACATCTAGACTTTGCAATATTTTCCCACTCTTTTTTGCAGAACTGCTCAAATTCAGATAAATTTGATGGTGATCGTTTGTGGACTGCAGTCTTCAAGTCATTCCACAGATTTTCAATGGGGTTTAAGTCTGGGCTCTGACTTGGCTACGATGTGGTCATTTTTGCTGTGTGCTTTGGGTCATTGTCATGTTGGATGGTAAACATTCCTATTGACAGCTTTCTGGCAGAGAGCAGCAAATTTTCCACAATAATTTTATGTTTTTTTTTTTTCCTTATCTCCTAACAAGTGCTCCAGTCCCTGCTGCAGAGAAACACCCCCATAACAGGATATTACCACCTCCATGCTTTACTTTAAGAATTATGTTATTTGGATGGTGAGCTGTATTAGATTTCATTTGGTGTTGAGGCCAAATAATTAAATTTTAGTCTTATCTGACCATAGCACTTTTTTTCATGTTGCCTCAGAATCTTCAAGGTGATTTTTGGCAAAGCTCAGTTTTGAATGCATGTTACCTTTCTCGAGGAGTGGCTTTTTTCTTGCAAACCTCCCATACAAATCACATTTGTGGAGAATTTGTGATATCGTTGTCACATGCACACAATGACCACTCTTTGTCATAAATTCCTGCAATCTGCTTCAGAGTTGCTGTAGGCCTCTTTGTAGCATCTATGGCCAGTTTCCTTCTGGCTCTTTCATCCAGTTTGAAGCGACATCCTGATCCAGGGAGGGTCTCTGTTGTACCAAATAACTTTTTCTTCTTCTTCTTAATAATATACTTAACTGTGGTTCTAGGCATTAATAATGCCTTTTAAATAGTTTTGTATCCATCTCCTGACTTGTGCCTATTCACAACTTTATCCTGGAGATCTTTTGACAGTGCCTTGCTACCTGATTGTTTTCTACTTGCACATCAGGGACTGAAATGCTCCAGGACAGCTTGTTTCATGCTGAGCTAATCAAAATGACTACATCTGATCACAGTTGAAGGTTAAATGGCTTTGTGCGCCAACGAGAAGGTGATTATCTACACCTGATTACGTTTACAAGACTGGGTAATCCCTATTCCTACTCAGTGATTCCATTTTCTTTATTTTTTTTACATATTTTTTTCTGACATTTTGGTGTAGGCTCATGCACACTGCAGCATAAAAAAAACAACTGCTCTTACATGAATTCAAGCTTTAATTTCTCTGACTATAATAGCTAGATTCAGAATGGCGAGCGCATACTTGCGGCGGCGTAGCTTAGGGCATTGAGGCTACGCCGCCGTAAGTTAGTGAGGCAAGTACATGATTCACAATGTACTTGCCTGCTAAGTTATGGCAGCGTAGCCTAAAGCTGGCGGGCGTAAGGGCGCCTAATTCAAATTTGGCTGAGGGGGCGTGTTTTATCATAATTAGGCTTGACCCGACGTGATTAAGGTTTTTTTGCAACTGCACATGCGCCGTGCGCCTACATTTCCCAGTGTGCATTGCGGCTAAGTCCGCCGCACGGGCCTATTGATTTTGACGTGGACGTAAACGACGTAAATCCCTATTCACGGACGACTTACGCAAATGACGTAAAATTTTCGACGCGGGAACGGCGGTCATACTTAACATTACTATTCCATCTATTTGATGGAATAACTTTAGGCCGCTAATGCGTTACATAAACGGCGTATCTCTACTGCGTCGGTCGGGCGTACGTTCGTGAATAGGCGTATCTACTGATTTACATATTCTACGCCGATCGCAATGGAAGCGCCACCTAGCGGTCAGCCTAAAAATTACACTTTAGGATACGAGGGTGTAAGACACTTACGCCGCTCGTATCTGAGCCTAATTTAAGCGTATCTGGTTACCAGAATACGCTTAAATTAGCGCGTGCGCACATTTAGACTTAGGCTGGCGTATCTACTGATACGCCAGCCTAAGTCTCTCTGAATCTGGCTATAAGGCTGGCCATGCACAGGTTGCAGGAAAGGAATTAACTTGATTCCCTGATCACTGCAAAGAATGCTGATGTGGGAATCCCTCCTGCCGGGCCATTGTCTTTTACTGGCGGGGAGGCAGGGGAAGGCAGGGAAAGCCATCCTCGCCAGAACAAGACAGTGATTATTGCTAGTGGTTATAGCAGCTGCTAGCGATTACCACAAGTAAGTCCCGCAAGCTGATTGTACCCAAGTTGATCGCTCGAATACATGGTTCAAATCTTGTCCAGTTCCTGCTGAACTGGCTGAGATTCGAACCATATATGGCCTTCCTAAGAGCCGGTTCACACAGGGGCAACACGACTTCTAGCACGACTTTGGGAGGCAACTTGGACACGACTTGAGTATAAATCATCAGGCAACTTACAAGGCAACTTCAAGTTGCCTCCAGGACAGTACAAGGCAACTTCAAGTCGCCTCCAGGACAGGAGGCTTTCCAGTGGCCAATTAACCACTTGCCGTCGCCGCACCGTCATAATACGTCCACAAGATGGCACTCCTGGGCGAGATCACGTATTATGACGTCCGGCGCGTGAACGGCGATGGGTCGCGCGCGCGCGCCCCACCGCCGTTCACGATGATCAGATTCGATGCAGAACTGATCAATCACCAGGTCCAGGCCAATAAAATCTGGCCTGGACCTGGTGATCGCTCCTACCAATGGTTGTCTTCCCCTGGCAATGTTTTGTAAACATTGGCAGGGGAAGTACTGCTCTCTCCCTCGTGTCGGTCTTTCCGTTCCAGACCGAGAGGGAGAGAGCATCTAACAGTGAGTTGCACAACACTACACTGACACCAGGTCACGTAGGCACACTTTTAACCCCCTGATCACCCCCCGATCACCCCCCAAATTAACCCATTCACTGCCTGTCACTGTGTCACCCAGTACAGCAATCAGATTTTTTTTTGATCGCTGTACTAGTGTCATTAGTGACAAAAATAAGTGTTAGGGTAATCAGTATTAGGCTCTAAATAGTCTAGGGACCCCCCCTAACCCCCCCCAATAAAGGTTTAACCCCATCATTACCCCCTGTCACCAGTGATCACAGTATAAGTGTCACCGGTGACGCAGTTTAGCTAGTTAATTTTTTATTGCATCAAGGCACCCGCCATATTTTTTGCAATAAAATTTTAACCCCCTGATCGCCCGGCGGGTGATCAAAGTTTGGTTTTAGCGCCAGATAGGGTCTGCGTCGCCCCAGGCAGCGGCCAATAGCGCTAACACCCACGCACGCACCATACGCATCCCTTTAGTGGTATAGTATCTGATCGGATCGATACTTGATCTGATCAGATCTATACTAGCGTCCCCTGCAGTTTAGGGTTCCCAAAAACGCATGGTTAGCGGGATCAGCCCAGATACCTGCTAGCACCTGCGTTTAGCCCCTTCGCCCAGTCCAGCCCACCGAAGTGCAGTATCGATCAATCGATCGATCACTGACACAAAACACAAAAACACATAACTGCAGCGTTCGCAGAGTCAGGCCTGATCTCTGCGATCGCTAACAGTTTTTTTGGTAGCGCTTGACTCAGTCGCTAACAGGTCAGGTGCTTTTTTGCCTGTGAATCTCACCACTGTACCCCTAAATTTAGAGCCCAAAATGGCAAATCGATGGTACAGTGATGAAGAGGCCTACTTGTTTATGAGCCTGACGGATAGTGATGAGGAGGTCACGCATCTGTCAAATTCTTGCTCAGAATACGATCCTGTAGACGACAGTGGCTCCCTGACAGATAGCTCTGACGACGGAGTGGTCCCTGCTAGGGTCAGGCGTACCAGACCCCGATCTTCTGCTGTCGCTGAGGTGCAAGAACCGCAGGGCTCTCGTATGGAGGAGAGAAGTACTAGCGCCGCTATTCCTTCTGGTGAACTGGCAAGCACCAGCGGCCTAGTACATCCTGGTCATATATCCAGCACTGCAGTAACACTTGGTGACGTGGCGAGTCCCATAAGTGCAGTTCAAGCTGGAGAGGTGGCAAGCACGAGTAGTGTCCCGCTGCCACCAAGAAGAAGAAGACGACAAAGACAGGCCCGTCCCCATAGTGCCCTTCCTGCTGCATTCGCCAATCCTGATTGGGTACCCACCACTTCTGCAGCACCCGTACTTCCCCCATTCACTGGCCAACCCGGAATTCAGGTGAATACAGTTGATTTTACGTCACTGGATTTTTATTCGCTGTATTTCACGGAAGATCTCTATAGATCTATTGTGGACCAAAGCAATTTGTACGCTGGTCAATTCTTCGCCGCTAATCCCCAGCTGTCCCTTGCCAGAGATTGGAAGCCAATTACGGTTTCCGAATTTAAGATCTTTCTGGGCCTTTCCCTCATCATGGGCATTACTAAAAAGAGTGAGCTGCGGATGTATTGGTCCACGCACCCAGTTCACCATATGCCCATATTCTCTGCCTCCATGACCAGGACACGATACGAGCAGATCTTGCGGTTCATGCATTTTAGTGACAATGAACTCTGTCGTCCTCGGGGAGACCCTGAATTCGATCGGCTCTACAAAATTCGGCCCCTCGTAAACCACTTCAACGAACGGTTTGCAGCCTTGTATAATCCCAATCAAGTTGTCTGCGTTGATGAGTCCCTGGTTAAGTTTTCTGGCCGCTTGTCATTCAAACAATTCCTTCCCAGCAAGCGTGCCAGATACGGGGTCAAGTTGTATAAGCTCTGTGACAGGGCAACAGGCTATACATCTAGCTTTATGGTTTACGAGGGAAAAGACAGTCACGTAGAGCCGGAGAATTGCCCTGATTACATAGGGAGCGCTGGTAAGATAGTGTGGGAATTGGTGTCACCCTTATTCGGAAAGGGGTACCACTTGTACGTGGACAATTATTACACAAGCGTGCCACTTTTTAGTCACCTTTTTGATTATGGAATTGGCGCATGTGGCACCGTGCGACCTAATCGCCGGGGCATCCCCCAACGGCTTGTAGAATCCCGTCTTAGTCGGGGGGAGAGAGCCTGCTTACGGTGTAATAATTTGTTAGCAGTGAAGTGGAGGGATTCACGGAATGTTTTCGTTCTGTCCACGCTTCACGCAGACACGGCAGTCCAAATTCCTACGGCGACTGGTGTTGTGGAGAAACCCCTCTGTATCCACGAGTACAACCTTAACATGGGAGGGGTGGACCTCAATGACCAGTTGTTGGCGCCGTACCTAATTGCCCGGAGGTCCAAACGCTGGTACAAAAAAGTGTCAGTGTATTTGTTTCAATTGGCTTTGCTGAACGCTCATGTGCTATACAGAGCTTCAGGACGGACTGGATCCTTCCTAAAATTCCAGGAAGAGATCGTCGAAGCCCTTCTGTTTCCAGATGGTGCTGTGCCCCACCTTCCCAACGCAAATGCAGTGAGCCGGCTGTATTAGAGGCATTTTCCTTTTGTCCTCCCTGGTACCCCTACCCAAAGAGCCCGCCAAAAAAGATGTCGTGTCTGCAGCAAACTCGGATTTAGGCGTGACACCCGCTTTTATTGTCCCGACTGTCCTGACCAACCTGGTCTCTGCATTGGTGTATGTTTCAAACGCTACCACACACTAATTGAGTTTTAGCGTAGGGTACAGCACCACACAGTCCTAGGCACACCAACACAGGGTCTCGGAATATGTGATGGCCATCACATTTTGAGAGACCATAATCTGCAACGTTCAGTTTACAGTTTTCTTACAGTTTTTATAAAAGTGAAAAAAAGTGGAAAAAAAATTAAAAAAACTTACACAAAAACACAAAAAAAAATATAAAATAAAAAATCCAAAAATAGTTGTGGTTGTATTTTTCTCCTCTCTTTATTGTTCTCTTATGTTCACTCTCTACTGTCCACTCACTATTGTTCTATATCTATTCTCTCTATTTTTACAATGTTTTATTGTATTTGCTTTGCAGGTATGGTATGTTATACTGTAATGTTTGTTTTATTGTTAACCATCATTTGTTTAGCAGGTACGCCATTCAGTTGCATCGCGGATTTATTTAGCGTGACAGCAACAGCGTTTGCTCCCACGATTTATAAAGCTGTGACTCCAACGCTGTAGGAGGTGATTTCACCACCACGGTTAAAAAAAAAAGCATATATGCCGAAGCATGGGGGCAGCAGGGGCGGAGGAGCGATTTTGCTCCTAATGCCGCGTACATACGGTCGAAATTCCGACGGAGGCTTGCCCGTGGAAAAGTTCGACCGTGTGTATGCGGCATAACTTTTTATGCGGGAGGATGCCCCCATGCTTTGGCATGTATATTTTTTAGGCACAGGTTGCGTTAAAAAATGTTTTATTTTTTACTGTATTTATTTTTTTGGTATTTGCTTTGCAGGTATGGTATGGTAAGATCTTAATGTTAAAATGTAATGTTACTTTGTTATAATGTTAACCATCATTTGCTTAGCAGGTACGCCATTCAGTTGCAGCACGGATTTATTTAGCGTGACAGCAACAGCGTTTGCTCCCACGATACATAAAGCCGCGACTCCAACACTGTGGGAGGTGATTTCACCACCACAGTTAAAAAAAGAGCATATATGCCGAAGCATGGGGGCATTAGGGGCGGAGGAGCGATTTTGCTCCTAATGCCGCGTACATACGGTCGAAATTCCGTCGGAAGCTTGCCCGTGGAAAAGTCCGACCGTGTGTATGCGCCATAACTTTTTATGCGGCGTACATACGTGTGTGAGCGGCATAACTTTTTTGCGGGAGGATGCCCCATGCTTCGGCATATATAAATGGTGCATGTATGCCCATCATTAGAAGTGGGTGGATGAAGGGAGGTATTCTAATGGTGGGCATACCCACCGATCAATCTTTTTTTCGTTCAGCCAACAGGCTGCATGAAAAAAAAAAAAGATTACAATACATGTCCAACAAGAACCATCAACGTATGGTATGTTGCTGGACTTTGAATGGTTATACCAGAATGATGCCTGCGGGTTTAGGTATCATCTTGGTATCATTCTTTTCAGCCAGCGGTCGGCTTTCATGTAAAAGCAGTCCTAGCGGCTAATTAGCCTCTAAACTGCTTTTACAAGCAGTGGGAGGGTATGTCCCCTCCCCGGATATAAACTGCGCCATTGGGAAAGTGGGAAAACATTTTATCACACCGATCTTGGTGTGGTCAGATGCTTTAAGGGCAGAGGAGAGATCTAGGGTCTAATAGACCCCAATTTTTTCAAAAAAGAGTACCTGTCACTAACTATTGCTATCATAGGGGATATTTACATGCCCTAAGATGGCAATAAAAATTATAAAAATAATAAAAAAAAGTAAGGAACAGTTTAAAATAAAATTAAAAAAGCAAATTAAATAATAATAAAAAAAAAAAAAAAAAAAAAGCACCCCTGTCCCCCCCTGCTCTTGCGCAAAGGCGAACGCAAGCGTCGGTTTGGCGTCATATGTAAACAGCAATTGTACCATGCATGTGAGGTATCACCGCGAAGGTCAGATCGAGGGCAGTAATTTTAGCAGTAGACCTCCTCTGTAAATCTAATGTGGTAACCCGTAGAGGCTTTTAAAGGCTTTTAAAAATGTATGTAGTTTGTCGCCACTGCGCATTTGTGCGCAATTTTAAAGCATGTCGTGTTTGGTATCTATGTACTCGGCCTAAGATCATCTTTTTTATTTCATCAAACATTTGGGCAATATAGTGTGTTTTAGTGCATTAAAATAAAAAAATATGTATTTTTGCCCAAAAAAATGCATTTGAAAAATCGCTGCGCAAATACTGCGTGGTAAAAAAAAATGCAACACCCACCATTTTAATCTGTAGGGCCTTTGCTTTAAAATAATATATAATGTTTGGGGGTTCAACTTAACTTTCTTGCAAAAAAATAATATGTTTTTATGTAAACAAACAGTGTCAGAAAGGGCTTTTTCTTCAAGTGGTTAGAAGAGTGGGTAATGTGTGACATAAGCTTCTAAATGTTGTTCATAAAATGCCAGGACAGTTCAAAACCCCCCCAAATGACCCAATTTTGGAAAGTAGACACCCCAAGCTATTTGCTGAGAGGCATCTCGAGTCCATGGAATATTTTATATTTTGACACAAGTTGTAGGAAAGAGAATTATTATTATTTTATTTTATTTTTTTTGCACAAAGTTGTCACTAAATGATATATTGCTCAAACATGCCATGGGCATATGTGGAATTACACCCCAAAATACATTCTGCTGCTTCTCCTGAGTACGGGGATACCACATGTGTGAGACTTTTTGGGAGCCTAGCCGCGTACGGGACCCCAAAAACCAATCACCACCTTCAGGCTTTCTAAGGGTGTAAATTTTTGATTTCACTCCTCACTACCTATCACAGTTTCGGAGGCCATGGAATGCCCAGATGGCACAAAACCCCCCTAAATGACCCCATTTTGGAAAGTAGACACCCCAAGCTATTTGCTGAGAGGTATGTTGAGTATTTTGCAGATCTTGCTTTTTGTCACAAAGATTTGAAAATTGAAAAAAGAAAAAAAAAAAATATATATATATATCTTTCTTCATTTTCAAAAATAAATGAGCGCTGTAAAATACTCACCATGCCTCTCAGCAAATAGCTTGGGGTGTCTACTTTCCAAAATGGGGTCATTTGGGGGGGTTGTCTGCCATCTGGGAATTCTATGGCCTCCGAAACTGTGATAGGCAGCGAGGAGTGAAATCAAAAATTTGCGCCCTTAGAAATCCTGAAGGCGGTGCTTGGTTTTCGGGGCCCCGTACGCGGCTAGGCTCCCGAAAAGTCCCACACATGTGGTATCCCCGTACTCAGGAGAAGCAGCAGAATGTATTTTGGGGTGCAATTCCACATATAACCATGGCATGTGTGAGCAATATATCATTTAGTGACAACTTTGTGCAAAAAAAAAAAAAAAAAAAAAAAAGTTTGTCATATTCCAGCAACTGGTGGCAAGATATAAAATATTCCATGAACTCAAAATGCCTCTCAGAAAATAGCTTGGGGTGTCTACTTTCCAAAATGGGGTCATTTGGGGGGGTTGTGTGCCATCTTGGCCTTTTATGGCCTTCAATACTGTGATAGGTAGTGATCGGTAGTGAGGAGTGAAATCAAAAATGTATGCCCTTAGAAATCCTGAAGGCGGTGCTTGGTTTTCGGGGTCCCGTACGCGGCTAGGCTCCCAAAAAGTCCCACACATGTGGTATCCCCGTACTCAGGAGAAGCTGCAGAATGTATTTTGGGGTGTAATTCCACATATGCCCATGGCATGTGTGAGCAATATATCATTTAGTGACAACTTTGTGCAAAAAAAAAAAAATTGTCATATTCCCGCAACTTGTGTCAAAATATTAAATATTCCATGGACTCAACATGCCTCTCAGCAAATAGCCTGGGGTGTCTACTTTCCAAAATGGGGTCATTTGGGGGGGGTTTCTGCTATTTGGGCATTTTATGGCCTTCAAAACTGTGATAGGTAGTGAGGAGTGAAATAAAAAATTTGCGCCCTTAGAAATCCTGAAGGCGATGCTTGGTTTTCGGGGTCCCGTACGCGGCTAGACTCGCAAAAAGTCCCACACATGTGGTATCCCCGTACTCAGGAGAAGCAGCAGAATGTATTTTGGGGTGCAATTCCACATATAACCATGGCATGTATGAGCAATATATCATTTAGTTACAACTTTTTGTAATTTCTTTTTTCTTTTTTTTTTTTTGTCATTATTCAATCACTTGGTACAAAAAAAAAAATATTCAGTGGGCTCAATATGCCTCTCAGCAGATTCCTTGGGGTGTCTACTTTCCAAAATGGGGTCATTTGGGGGGATTTTGTGCTATTTGGGCATTTTATGGCCTTCAAAACTGTCTTAGGTAGTGAGAAGTGAAATCAAAAATTTGCGCCCTTAGAAATCCTGAAGGCGGTGCTTGATTTCCGGGGCCCCGTACGTGGTTGGGCTCCCAAAAAGTCTCACACATGTGGTATCCCCGTACTCAGGAGAAGCAGGAGAATGTATTTTGGGGTGCAATTCCACATATAACTATGGCATGTGTGAGCAATATATCATTTAGTGACAACTTTTTGTAATTTCTTTTTTTTTTTTTTTTTTTTGTCATTATTCAATCACTTGTTACAAAAAAAAAAAATATTCAATGGACTCAACATGCCTTTCAGCAGGTTCCTTGGGGTGTCTACTTTCCAAAATGGGGTCATTTGGGGGGGTTTTGTACTTCCTTGCTATTTTAGCACCTCAAGAATTGAGATAGGCAGTCATAAAATAAAAGCTGTGTAAATTCCAGAAAATGTACCCTAGTTTGTAGATGCTATAACTTTTGCGCAAACCAATAAATTTACGCTTATTGGCATTTTTTTTTACTAAAGACATGTGGCTGAATACATTTTGGCCAAAATGTATGACTAAAATTGAGTTTGTTCGATTTTTCTTATAACAAAAAGTAGAAAATATCATTTTTTCTCAAAATTTTCGCTCTTTTTCCGTTTATATCGCAAACATTAAAAATCGCAGAGGCAATCAAATACCATCAAAAGAAAGCTCTATTTGTGGGAAAAAAAGGACGCAAATTTTGTTTGGGTACAACATTGTATGGCCGCGCAATTACCAGTTAAAGCAGCGCAGTGGAAAATTGTAAAAACACCTCTGGTCTTAAGGCTGACAAATGGTCCGGTGGGAAAGTGGTTAAACAACAATCAGCTCTGGGGGAGGGAGGGGGAGGGAGGGTTTTTTGCCTGAGAAATGTATGTTATCTTCCTGTATTGTTGCTTCAGTTAAGACAGTGATCAGACTTCTGAGGCAACTTTCATTGAAATCAATGGGTACAAGTTGCCTGCAAGTCGGATTGAAGTAGGAACCTTTTCTGAAGTCGGAGCAATTTCAGTAGTGTGTATTAAGATGGCTCCATTCACTTCCATTGATTTTCTCAACCACACGACTTGGGGCAACTTCAAGTCGGATCCCAGGTCGCCCCTGTGTGAACCGGCTCTAAGTGTGCTTATTTACTGTTTACTTTTCTTTTGTGAATGAGTAGGGGAACCTCAGGTTCATCTCAACAGAACAACAATTTCAAATGGGCATTTGCCTAACCCCCAAAAGAACAAAATTAGGGCTGAACCTGCAGCTTATCCTTACTGGTAAACACAGACATTTCTTATCAATACTAAGCACAGAGCTACACAGCACTGGTTGGTGCAAGGATTTTTGACACCCTAGTCAAAGCCTCATTTGGGGGGGGGGGGTTGGGGCTGCTGGGCCTGGACACATGTCAGAACGCTCTCTGCTCTGAGGGAGAGTGGCTGGGGGTGTGTGTGCAGGGGGGTATATTGTGAAGGACACATGTCATGTCAGTGTCAGAAGAGCAGAGAGCAGAGACCCACGCATGGGGGGCGCTGCTTGACACATGTCAGAGGCTCAGAGCGGCTGCCTGGTGGATTATTGTTGCAAGCTCTGCTCTGTGGAGATAAGTTTGATAACCAGCAGCCGGGCACCCTAGTCCGCCTAGTGGTATCACCTGACCTGGAAAAGGGAATGCTCACTGGCGTGTAATAATAGTATATAATCAGTATGCATATACTGTATAGATTCAGTGTATAGACACAGTGGTCATGTTGTCTGGCTTTGTTTGGTTATTTGTTAAACAGTGTACAAGTTAATCTGGCAGGCTGATAAAATGAACATGTTTATAATTGTTATTATATTGTTAACCTAATAACTTGTGTTTTTTCCTTGTCAAAAATAATGTAGCATATTGAAAGCACCACTCACAAACAGCAGTATAAAATAAATTGTAATTCGCTTCTGCAAACTCTGCAATCAATATTATGCTAAGTGAAACTTGCTCCCTTAATGGAAAATTAATGAAGTTTTCAGTGGGGAAAAAAAAGAAGGTGAATAAAAACACATCCAAGATACTGCGTATTGTTATTATCCTGACAACATAGGTCACACATACTATGCCTGCTGTACTTGTCAAATAAAGCACAAATGATTAACAGAACAGAAGCTGTAGGTGACCTAAGCTGGTAATTCTCCAAGGCACTGGGGACCTTGAAGATAGATCAATTAACTATGTAGACTGTGCTTCAGCTACATAAGCTCCTTCGCATCAAGCCATCAGTTCTGTTTGATAACACCGCAAAAGGTCATGTCTTTTATAAACATATTGGTAGCAAAACTGCCAAAAGGAATATAAAATTAACAGTTAAGTTACAAAATAGCGAAATACAAGGCGAAGAGGCAGTAAGCTAGAGCTACACTTCAAATGATATTTCTTTGGGGATTTTTCTTGTCATATACCTTATAACACAAGAAAAATTATGGGGACCAACTGTTTTCTCTTCATTCTGGCCCTTGATTGATTGTTGTACTAACCTAAAAGTCTTACCACTTTCAAGTATTATGCATTGAGAAAGCAGGATATCAATGTATTTTATGCAACATCCCTTTATCTCAGCCAGGGCTAAGGTCAAATCGTTAAAAAATTAATGCAAATAGATTTTCTGATAAGTTACATTGTAACTTTTAAAAAGTTACACATTTAAACGTCTTATTAGCAACAGTACCAAAATGTGAGTATAGCCTCAATTAAAACTAATTAGTAATTGAATAAACAAGTACCGCATCATCCATGAAAGATTATAGAAAATTAGACTAGACGAGCATAAGGTGGCGGCTGCTAGTACCACCTAAACCCATAAATGGTCACCTAGGTGACCATTTATGGGTTTAGGCTGTACCTAGCAGTCGCCACCTTATGTGAAGGAAAAGAAGATGCGCTAATTAAATGAACCAATAAATGTGTTATAAAATTCAATGAATCAACCTCAAATCTCTAATTAAAATGATAATAAATTATATAATGGTGGGATAGAAGTGAATATATATACAATAATAAATATATAAAAATAAAGTGCCCAAATAAATAGATGAATAAGACTCCTACTAAAGGAGATCAAAACAAATTATTGTGCACAGACAGTCCAAATAATAGTGAAAAGAATTTTGCAGGGTAAGTCCATAGGTCTGTGTAGACTTCCTCCTCCACCAAGGAATGGAAAACAAAACACCGCAAACAAGTGCTCATGGATGGCACCTTACCGCAAAAAGTTGATCTCCTTAATCAAAAGGAGATCGCAATAAGCATAGGTTTGTATAACATCAAAATCCTCTTATGTTGATATCAGCAGATCCAGCATCCAGCCTCACATGAAATAAGCCAAAGGGAGAAATCGCCATAGTATAATAACGTTTATTGAAAACAAAAGCTAAAAGACAGGCAACGCCAAATGGCCCCTTACTTGTAAGGTGCCTTAGCCCGGCACTGAGGCTGGTCTGCGTTGGATGATTAGGGGAAGAGAGATCCACGCTGTAGGAAGGATGCAGCGGCGTGCGTTCCACCTGTGTGTGAGCGAGGACCAGCAAAGCCGGAACCGGAAGTGCGTCCATCCGTAGGAGATAGCGTGACCAATGCGCCTCGACGTACGTTTCGAGATAGACTCGTCGTCAGGAAACCTTTCCTGACGACGAGTCTATCTCGAAACGTACGTCGAGGCGCATTGGTCACGCTATCTCCTACGGATGGACGCACTTCCGGTTCCGGCTTTGCTGGTCCTCGCTCACACACAGGTGGAACGCACGCCGCTGCATCCTTCCTACAGCGTGGATCTCTCTTCCCCTAATCATCCAACGCAGACCAGCCTCAGTGCCGGGCTAAGGCACCTTACAAGTAAGGGGCCATTTGGCGTTGCCTGTCTTTTAGCTTTTGTTTTCAATAAACGTTATTATACTATGGCGATTTCTCCCTTTGGCTTATTTCATGTGAGGCTGGATGCTGGATCTGCTGATATCAACATAAGAGGATTTTGATGTTATACAAACCTATGCTTATTGCGATCTCCTTTTGATTAAGGAGATCAACTTTTTGCGGTAAGGTGCCATCCATGAGCACTTGTTTGCGGTGTTTTGTTTTCCATTCCTTGGTGGAGGAGGAAGTCTACACAGACCTATGGACTTACCCTGCAAAATTCTTTTCACTATTATTTGGACTGTCTGTGCACAATAATTTGTTTTGATCTCCTTTAGTAGGAGTCTTATTCATCTATTTATTTGGGCACTTTATTTTTATATATGTATTATTGTATATATATTCACTTCTATCCCACCATTATATAATTTATTATCATTTTAATTAGAGATTTGAGGTTGATTCATTGAATTTTATAACACATTTATTGGTTCATTTAATTAGCGCATCTTCTTTTCCTTCACATACTCTTGAATACTGGGGTTGCCCCCCAAGATTTTTTAGATTGCAGCTTTTTATACACTTTTGAGATTTATATATCTCATTTTTATTTATTAATTTAGTTTTTTTGGCGCGAATATTCACTCTTCACAGTCGCCACCTTATGCTCGCCTAGTCCAATTATGCTAGCCCCCCATTAAAATTCTGGGCAGGGGGTGGCAACCTGCTGCAGGGAACTAAAGTAAAATAGTCTGCTGAGAAGTGACAGCAGAAGATAGGAGGGAGCTGGGATGAGGTGCAGGCTGTGCTCTCCCCCTCCACCATGCAGCAGATGGCAAAGGATCGCTAGATCGGACTGTACACAGTTTAATTACCTGCCCTCTAACCACATTTCCTGCTACTGGAAGATGAGCAGCCCTTGGAGGAGAAAGGGGGTGGGTAATCAAACTGTGTGTGAACAGCCTGATGGAGGAGCACTGCTATGGCAGGAGGGTATGAGCACCAAGCCGACCTCCTCTATAACAATTTCCCACCTGTAAGTTTGAGGGGGAGGGGGGTGGTAGAACTTACAAGTAAGCAAGTTATACTTGGAATACAATGGGGGAGGGGGGATGGGGGTAAGAATCATTTGTGCCTGGGATGAGAGGTTTTTGCAGGACAAGGCTGTTTGTTCTGGAAAGGGTAATTTTGTGGGATTTGTGCTAGGAAGAAGAATGGGGAATATGTGCTAGAAATGGGGACTGGAAGGATTTGTTCTAGGAGGGGGTGGGAGGATTTTTGCTAAGTGGGAGAATGGGGGGGTTTGACTGCCTGGACCCTGCCCTGCTGACCCCTGTACACTGCCCTTTTGACCCCTGTCCTTCATCCTACTGACCACAGTCATCACATACTTGTCTTGAGGCCAATTTGACGAGAGGGTTTCCCTTGCAGCTAAGTGCCAAGCACCCGGAAGGTAAGAACAGGGAATTTCAGGCTAGCCGCTAGGTGGCGCTTCCGTATTTTTATGCAAGGAATATGCAAATTAGTATTTACACCGATTCAGAAACGAACGATCGCCCGGCTCTTTTTTTTTACGTCGTTTGCGTTCGGCTTTTTCCGGCGTATAGTTACCCCTGATATATGAGGCGTAGCTAATGTTAAGTATGGTTGTCGTTCCCGCGCCGAGTTTTGAATTTTTTACGTCGTTTACGTTCACGTCTAAAGCATGACGATTTGCCGACGTCATTTGGAGCATGCGCACTGGGATTCAGTTGCGGCCGGCGCAAGAGCAGTTCGTTCGGCGCGGGGACGCGCTTGATTTAAATGATACACGCCCCCTACCCGCCGAATTTGAATTCTGCCGGGTGATTTACGCTACGCCGCCTCAACTTTACAGGCAAGTGCTTTGTGAATGAAGCACTTGCCATAACGTAAATGACATACGTTACGCCAATATAAAGATCCGCTCCCCTACCTGAATCTGGCCCACAGTGTGTAGAGGATATATATACATCCCAGGTGTTGTACATATTTGGTGTGTAGTGCACGTGTGCTCTGTAGTTTGCACCTAAAGTTACATGGAGTGTACTACACGTGTGCTCTGTAATTTGCACCTAAAGCTACTTGGTGTGTACTGGCTGTGTCCTCTATAGTTTGCACCTAAAGCTACTTGGTGTGTGCTGCCCGTGGCCTCTGCAGTTTGCACCTAAAGCTACGTGGTGTGTACTGCCCGTGTCCTCTGCAGTTTGCACCTAAAGCTACTTAGTGTGTGTACTGCCTTTGTCCTCTGCAGTTTTCACCTAAAGCTATTTGGTGTTTACTGCCTGTGTCCTCTGCAGTTTGCACCTAAAGCTACGTATTGTATACTGCCTGTGTCCTCTGCAGTGTGCACCATAAAGCTACGTGGTGTGTGTACTGCCTTTGTCCTCTGCAGTTTGCACCTTAAGCTACTTGGTGTGTACTGCCTGTGTCCTCTGCAGTTTGCATCTAAAGCTACGTAGTATATATTGCTTGTGTCCTCTGCAGTGTGCACCATAAAGCTACATGGTGTGTACTGCCTTTGTCCTCTGTGGTTTGCACCTAAAGCTACTTGGTGTGTGCTGCCCGTGGCCTCTGCAGTTTGCACCTAAAGCTACGTGGTGTGTACTGCCCGTGTCCTCTGCAGTTTGCACCTAAAGCTACGTAGTGTGTACTGCCTGTGTCCTCTGCAGTGTGCACCATAAAGCTACGTGGTGTGTACTGCCTTTGTCCTCTGCAGTGTGCACCTAAAGCTACTTGGTGTGTACTGCCTGTGTCCTCTGCAGTTTGCACCTAAAGCTATGTGGTGTGTACTTCCAATGTCCTCTGCAGTTTGCACCTTAAGCTACGTAGTGTGTGTACTGCCCGTGCCCTCTGCAGTTTGCATCTAAAGCTACGTAGTGTGTACTGCCCGTGTCCTCTGCAGTTTGTACCTAAAGCTACATAGTGTGTGTACTGCCTTTGTCCTCTGCAGTTTTCACCTAAAGCTACTTGGTGTGTACCTCCCGTGTCCTCTGCAGTTTGAACCTAAAGCTACGTAGTGTGTACTGCCTGTGTCCTCTGCAGTGTGCACCATACAGCTACGTGGTGTGTGTACTGCCCGTGTCCTCTGCAGTTTGCACCTAAAGCTACGTAGTATATATTGCCTGTGTCCTCTGCAGTGTGCACCATAAAGCTACATGGTGTGTACTGCCTTTGTCATCTGCAGTTTGCACCTAAAGCTACTTGGTGTGTACTGCCCGTGTCCTCTGCAGTTTGCACCTAAAGCTACGTGGTGTGTACTGCCCGTGTCCTCTGCAGTTTGCACCTAAAGCTACGTAGTGTGTGTACTGCCTTTGTCCTCTGCAGTTTGCACCTAAAGCTACTTGGTGTGTACTGCCCATGTCCTCTGCAGTTTGCACCTAAAGCTACGTAGTGTGTACTGCCTGTGTCCTCTGCAGTGTGCACCATAATGCTACGTGGTGTGTGTACTGCCTTTGTCCTCTGTAGTTTGCACCTAAAGCTACTTGGTGTGTACTGCTCGTGTCCTCTGCAGTTTGCACCTAAAGCTACGTAGTGTGTACTACCTGTGTCCTCTGCAGTGTGCACCATAAAGCTACGTGGTGTGTGTACTGCCTTTGTCCTCTGCAGTTTTCACCTAAAGCTACTTGGTGTGTACTGCCCGTGTCCTCTGCAGATTGCACCTAAAGTTACGTAGTGTGTACTGCCTTTGTCCTCTGCAGTTTGGACCTAAAGCTACTTGGTGTGTAAAATGAAGAAAAAAACGTTCTGGACAGCCGCACTCCAAAAATAAATTGCTTTTATTGTAAAATCAAAAAACACACAAAAAACATGCCACAGCAGACGGGATAAAAAGCTGATGCGTTTCACATCAAACTTTAGTGCTTATTCATAGCTTACAACATAGAAAGTGGATGTCCAGTATATATACAACTATAGATTAGTGATCATCAATACATAACACCTCTGTTCAAATAAGCAAATGTGCTAATATTCTTTTCATGGGAAATATAAGTGTAAAAGAGACATAAACCTCTATACAGTTTGCTTGAATCTATCTATACAATTATAATATAGTGCTTTTATCCAATACGTTAAAGATGGTTGCCCATCCAAGGCAAACAAGTGTTATACAAAGACCAATTTTTTTTTAAATAATAATAAAATAAATAAACCAATCTTGTAAAACAGTATATATGGTGAAACACCATATATATATGACAGTTAGGTGGATGATTAAAAGATATATCCTCTGTTCATTAAAGTCCCAATGTGCTGATTAAATATTCATTTAAGTGCTTCTCCCGTGGGTTTGTAATACAGCAATAATGTCACCACTTTCTGTGATATTCCCGTCACCGCTAGAAATGGCCACTCACCAGATCTCAATCAATCAAAATGCCTTTGGTTCATTCCCAGGATAACCAGTCCTTTTACAAGTCTGTTCACCAATTGCCAGATGCCTTGAATGTGCCAATGGGGTCTCTGTCTCTCCTACAGTGGCTCATAAAAAAGAGGAGTGCCCCTCATGGTGTAATACGTAAAAAAATGTATTGACTACTTAAAAACAAACAGATATTACACCAAGCTTCTCCAACCATGTATGCAAAGCCAAGCCAAGATGGAAGGTAAATGTTGTTCCTCTCAGGTTCCCCCGGCGCCTACCTCACGATCAGCGCGCAGTTCTATGGGTATCAGCAGCCTATACGCGTTTCGCAATCAATGTTACATCCTCAGAGCTTATATTCGCATTCCAGAAATAGTCCTGAGAATGAGAAAAACAGATTAAGCAAATCAAAAATAAAAATAATGCTGAAGTCCCTATGTATATGATACATCTATGAACAATACATGTATAAATTGCAGATACAAAATCCCTTTGATTGTATAGGTGATAAAAATAGTAAAGATATTAAACATATGTGAATACAGAACAAGCATAAATATTAATGAAAAAGTAAATACATATATATTTAGGGGACATATGTCCCAATGTGTATATATATATATATATATATATATATATATATATATATATATATATATATATATATATAATGTGTGTGTGTGTGTGTGTGTGTATGAGTGTAAATAGTGAGTAAAAAAGATTGAGAATCCAAAGAGGATCTCTATCGAAAATCTGTGTGGGTGAACGTATAAACCGTGCTTACATAAATTTAGAAGATATGTATATGAGATGATGTAAAAAACATAATAATAAATTGTGTCAGAAAACATGTATTATATGAATTACAATTCTCTACGTAAATAAAGTGAGTGAATGTTGTGTGAAAATAAGTAAAATGCGAAGTTGATAAATATAGATAAAATAACGAGTGTCGAACCCAGAATAGATATAAAATATAAATCAACTATGACATGTTATATATTCGGACTAGATTGTTTTGTAGAAATGGGATAACTTTGTGTGAAGTTGACTATTTAAATAATAAAATGTAAATTAACCCCCGGGTCAAAGAAATGGCCCAAACAAAGAAGTTCATCGGAATGCGCATGATGGCTACAATGCATAGAGTGTTGGAGATACAAATGTTAATATTGATGTATGAGTATGTATGTAAATATGGATATAGATATATGAAAAAATATATGTATATATATAGTATATAAATACAAACATAAAAGTAGATAAATAAATGAATATGCATATAAATATATATATATATATAAATACATAGGGACGCCGCTGTTAAAAATATGTCATATATATACATATCTCTATAACTCTATAACAAAACATGCTTTGGGCCTGGACTACGATCTGCATATTTATATTGCCTGATAAGGGAAGTGAATTGGATAAAGTACGATTAAAAGCCAAGGGACCATTAAATGCAGCCAAAACCTGTGCACATTAGGCATTGTTCATGTGTCAGTGAGAACTCTCAACCATGTGGATGGATCGGCCTAGGTCGCTATATTCAATATATATATATATATATATATATATATATATATATATATATATATATATATATATATATATATATATATATATATATATATATATATATATATATATATATATATATATATATATATATATACATATACATATGCGAGTAGCTAGATGTAACCCATGCATGCATGTAAAGCCCATATTTATCTGCTGAAAAGTGGGTTTCTTGCACTAATAGGATGTCAGCTTTTTGGCTTTTGGCTTCTTAAGTAATGCAGATGTTTTTTGAGGGGAGTTTAGGCCCCAGGCATTTATAGAGACTACTTTGAATGCCATTGTGAGATGCGAGTCTCAATAGATGAGCGGCTAGTTTCAGGCAAAGGTGTGTACTGTGTTAGTCTGTTCCAGTGTAAATTGGGCTTAATTGATTACCAGTTGTCCAGTACAGGAGAGATCAGGGACTAATTTGTTTGAAGTGTGGTTGAAGGTTTGCTGGTGTGGGGTTTAAGAGGTGAGTTCTTTATGTAAAAAGGGAGAGCCCTAAACAAAACACAGGCTCAATGTGCAGAAGGTTCTGCTAACAATCAATGGGGGGAGATGGTCCACTGGTTAACAGGTATAACAGGGACCACTCGTAAGGTAGGCAGGGTCTAGTGAACAGTGCTGCAGGTACCCAGCCGTACTGTCGGATAAGTGCAGGAAAGGGTATCCGTTGTATCCGTTGTATCATCAGGCGTCTTTATATGCCCTTCCTGTTTCCATGCGTGTTGCAAGGTGGTCAGAAGGGACCGTATCTTCTTCTGGTATGATGCGCCAGTTCCTCAGGAGTTTAAGGCCTGCAGGAAGTGTTCTTATAGCATGTGTTTTGTTTTGATGAGTTATCAGAAGTTTGGTGAGAAAGCCCCATTTATAGGGTATTTTATGATTTTGTAGAGCTTTGGTTATAGTAGCTAGCTGCCTGCGATTTTCCATTGTTGCCTTGGAAAGGTAAGCATAAAGAGCAATTGTAGAGTAAGGGTCAGGAAGTCTCGCCATGCGTTTAGCGGCGTACATGACCTTTTTAACCGTAAAAAAAATGAATGCGAGCCAGTACATCCCTGGGAGCAGAGGCTGGAAGGTGAGGGGGTTTGGGAAGTCTATGCGCCCTGTCAATCTCCATATCACGTTCAGTTAGGTCAGGTAGCAATGTGCGCATAAAAGGTTGCAGGTATTGCACCAGTTGCAAATTTTGGACCATTTCTGGGACATTGCAGAACTTTATATTGTTCCGCCTGGAGCAATCTTCGAGATCTGTGAGTTTAAGATTGATCGATTGAAGCTCATCATCATGATCTGCAAAGCCATCCACTAGCTCATTATGGGCAGAGAATAGATCTCCCATTTTCGTTTCTATAAAGGTAATGCTTTGCTCATGCTGTTGCACAGTGGTAGAGAGAGATGACACTGCAGTAGATAGATCATTGTAGAGAGTCTATCTCAGTGAAAGCAGGATTCTTTTCATTGTACTTTCAGACAGTGGCTTATCTGAGGCAGGAAAAGCATCCAGCGCTGATGATTGCTGTGGAGGAGGGAGAGAAAACAGGCAAGGAGCTATGACAGGCTGTGTGTGCACAGGCTCTTCAGTCCTGAGTCTGGACTTGGCGGGACTGGATGTAGTGGGTGAGTTAGGGGCGGAAAACTCACCAGTCTTGCCAGGATTTTGAGGGGTTCCCGTGCACTGCCCGAGGGTCTGTCTTGAGAGAGGAGAACTGTGCCGGGTATTCTCGGCCGCCGCCGGCGCCATCTTGGCCGCTCGCAATGCCTGACGAGGGGTAGAAGTCGGTGAGCTTTTTAGGCAGTTTACTGTCTTTCCCCCACTTAGACATTGTGCTTGGAGGCTGCTGCTGTGTCCGGGCAGTACGATGTGTGGGTGACACTTTCCTCTAGCCGCTGTGAAGACGCTGAAGCCTTGGAGTTTTGCAGCCGAGCCACGCCCCCCAGCACTGATGATTTTAATGAGCCCTTAAACCAGGGTTTCTCAACTAGGGCTCCTCCAGAGGTTGCTAGGGGTTCATTGAGATTGAGAATGAGTAATTTCTGTCTCTCAGATAAGTTCCCACTGGCACCATTGATCTTTTCAGCTATATGTTGGGGGATAATTCTTCCCAATGACCACAAGTGTAAGGAGCATTCTTCCCACTGACTACCACACTACCCAGATAGCAAGGATAGCTTGCCACAAACAAGTGGCAGTGTTGAATTGTAAGTCTGTTAACTTGCTGCACATGTTTCACTGCCAAGTTGTACACTTGAAGCACAAGTTCTAGTTGACACTTTTTCAATTTGTAGCAAATTTGCATGGCACATCTCTAGCAAGAGCAAAGTTGCAGTGGTGAGTCTACAGCAAGAGCTCTGAAATCTACAACATAAAAATTCAGCCACAGAGACCCCTGTGGTGGGATAACTATTGTACAACATATGATTAAACACTAAATACAGTGTGAAACGCGTCAGCTCTGCCGGTATGCTGTGACATGTAGTGCCGTTTTTCTATATTTGATTTTTACAATAAAGGCAACTTTTGTTCGGAGTGCGGCTGTCCAGAAGAATCCTTTCTTTTGTTTTGCAAAAATGTACAACATAACTGAACCAGAACTTAAGTCAGACTTACAGAATGCTTACAAAGAAAGTTGACCTGGAGTCATGCAATGCAGACTTTCTGCAATTACAGTATGCAACAAACTTGTGAATCCTGGCAAGTCTAGCAAAAGCTTAGCAAGTCATTTTCAAACCTGCAACACAATTGCTTGCTATCTGGGTACTGTATTGTGAGTTTTATATATACAGTATATATATATATATATATATATATATATATATATATATATATATATGTATATACACACATATATATATATATATATATATATATATATATATACACATATATATATATATTTGGGGGGGGGGGTTCCCTGTGACTGGAAAGTTATTTTAAGGGTTCCTGTGTGTTGGGTTGAGAAAGGCTGCCTTAAACCAATCCCCATACAATGTGTCAAGGCATAGGTTAATTTTCTAAAACAAGATAGTGGGTGTGAAAGTTTGGGATACCACCCTGTTCTTAAGAGGTTATACTTATTAGAATATTAACTGTAGTCTTAGAATTAGAGTTAGAAGTCTGTGTAAAATGGCTATAAAATTCAATTGACCCAGTGAGCCAAAGGTGAATTGTACACCAGATGTGAAATGATATAGAACAGTTTGCGTGTAGAGTATTATCAGGATAGAATACAATTTTTTTTTCTAGTTTTAAAATGAATTCTTTATTTTTTCCCTATTTTAATTTTTTTTATTGATTGAATTAGGTCACTACATGTACATCAACACACTGATACAACTGTTCCAAAAAAAAAAGCGAGGAAAAAAGTAAAATGTATTCATGATCAGGCCCGGACTGGCCATAGGGCAGACCGGGCATATGCCCGGTGGGCCGGCCAGGGCCGCCCGCTCCGTAGCCTATTGCTGTTCAGGCCGCACAGCGGGAGGTAAGCGGCAACCATGGCCTGGCCATGGTTAACACAGGCCGTGGCCGCCGCTCGCCGCTACCACTATGCGGCTGTGCCTGTGTCTCTGCAGAACTTTCGGCTGCATGGGCTGAGCTGTGTGTCTCTCTCACACACAGCTCAGCCTCTCAGAGCCACGCGGATAGTTCCGCTCTCTGCTGCCAGTGACTGCTTCTCCTCCACCTCCAGCCAAGGTGTCCTGCACGGTGGGGCAAGGGGAAGAGCTGCGGGCTGCTGTCAGGACGTTTCCCCCATCTGCCCCCTCCCCTTCTCTTGTCGGCAGTACATGTGAGGACTCGAGAAAGCTTCCTGCCTATTCTTCACTCACCATTGGCCACAACAGAGGACCAATCGGAAGTAACTAGAGAGGCATTATGGGAAATGTAGTCTTAGAGATTGGCCCATTTGTTCTCAGCAGGGAGCCGACTACACTCCCCAGCATGCACTCTGCTGGGGGGGGGGAGAAAACTGAAAACAAGCTGAGAAGTGCTTGTAGCAGCACTACAGGAGACATGAAAAATTAAAGAGAGGACTGTGCTGGGGGAACTAATAGCCTCAGCACCACCTGATAGAGAAATGCTGTACCACACCACCAGAGAGAGTCACGCTGTGTTGTACCACACCACGCTGTACCGCACCACGCTGTACCACACCACCAGAGAACCATGCTGTACCACCAGAGAGCCACGCTGTACCGCACCACCAGAGAGCCACGCTGTACCGCACCACCAGAGAGCCACGCTGTACCACACTACCAGAGAGCCACGCTGTACCGCACCACCAGAGAGCTATGCTGTACCGCACCACCAGAGAGCCACGCTGTACCGCATCACCAGTGAGAGAGCCACACTGTACCCACACCACCAGAGAGAGCCACGCTGTACCCTTACCACCAGAGAGAGCCACGCTGTACCCGCACCACCAGAGAGAGAGCCACGCTGTACCCCCACCACCAGCGAGAGAGTCACGCTGTACCCACACCACCAGTGAGAGAGTCACGCTGTACCCGCACCACCAGCGAGAGAGTCACGCTGTACCCGCACCACCAGCGAGAGAGTCACACTGTACCCACACCACCAGCGAGAGAGCCACGCTGTACCCGCACCACCAGCGAGAGAGCCACGCTGTACCCTTACCACCAGCGAGAGAGCCCCGCTGTACCCTTACCACCAGCGAGCCATGCTGTACCTGCACCACCAGCGAGAGAGCCATGCTGTACCTGCACCACCAGCGAGAGAGCCACGCTGTACCCGCACCACCAGAGAGACAGCCACGCTGTACCCGCACCACCAGAGCGAGAGCCACGCTGTACCCGCACCAGAGAGAGAGACATGCTGTACCCGCACCAGAGAGAGAGACATGCTGTCCCGCACCACCAAAAAGAGAGCAGGTTAGTGTCACTGGGCAGTGTGGGCACAAAAGGAGACAGACAGTACTAGCATTGTATGTCCACAATAGGACTGGAACACTGTAATATAAAGGGGACTGCACTGTAAAGGGGCACTGTAATAATTGCAGTGCCCCTTTACAGTGCAGTTCCCTTTATATGACTGTGTCCCTGCACATTACAGTGTGGAGGACCGACACCAGCCACCCTGCGAATGTCTACAGACCGCACCCCCCGGTCCCTGGAAAAGTTGGCTGCTCAGTCTAAAATGCCAGGCCTATTTTTTGTCCCAGTCCGGGCCTGTTCATGATTGTAATAAACATATTGATTTATAGACTGTAGAACCCAGATTAATGTTTATAGAGATGCACTAACATTGTTTCTGGTGTTCAAATGCTATGCTTCAAACCAGCTATTTTGTACTTAAATTAAGTGAAAAACAGGGAATTTAAACTTACTGAACCATAAAAAGACTAATTATAAAATGCATAACCACACAAAATTTTAATTATTGAGGAAGGTAGCAGTGCTTTAAATATCTTTAAGAAATTAAATGCTGCATCGCACTGTTGTATTTTCATTAAATACAAACATTCAAGAGTAATTATGTAGAAAAGCATTACCACGACTTCATACTCATGCAGTGTAGATAAAACGTGAGAGCATAATGCAAACTTAAAACATGCAAGTAAGACACTGATGACTGGTGTCACACGTTTTTTGTATATTTCAAATTTTCCCTCTTTTCAAGAAAGTTTACACAAAAGCAAAAAAAATGTTTTACTAAACATTTTTACTATAGTTCTACAGGGGATGGGTATAAATATATAGGAATCTCTAGACTACAGATACACTAAAGTGTACCAGTTTTACTAATATCAGGATCTTTGCTGTTAGAAAAAAAATATATGTTCCGCACCACCCTCTGGTCAATTTGAGATTGGTTAGCATTATTGTCAATGCATTAAGAGGAAGTAAACCCTCTTGTCAATTTTTTTTTTAAAAGACCACCTGCAAGACAAAGGCATAATGAGCTAGTATTCATAGCATACTAGTTCATTATAAATTACTTACCCGAGATTGAAGCCCCCACAACGGCCCTCGTTCGCCTCCTCCAATGCAGCCATGATACCCGGAGTGACTTCCGCGTATCGTTGCTCCGGCGCTGTGACTGGCCGGAGCAGCGATTTTTTACAAATATCTCCCAAACCTTTTAGGTTTGGGAGATATTTGTTGCACCTACAGGTAAACCTTAATCTAAACTTACCTGTAGGTTAAAGTGGTTGTAAAGGGTTTACAACCACTTTAAAGAATTTAGGAAGAGTGGCATGCCATTACCACAGTAGCTTACAACACATAACGCTGGCTATAGATGACTTAGTATTTTTTACTCAACCAGCAGGTTGAACATGTGGATGGGGAAATCATCCGGCTGAATCAGCTGAATTGCGATTCATCTATGGGCAGCTTTAGAGATTTATAATCATTACTATACGGTTGTCAGGGACAGTTGCAGATACACACTTGTGCTGCATTCATGCATGTTACATCGTATGCCTCCTATTCTGTTACAAAATAAAATGTCATCAAATTCCACTTTATGTTTTCAGTGAAGGATTACTCAATGAGGGTAATTTACTAAAGGCAAATCCACTTTGCACTACAAGTGCAAACTGCATATGAAATTGCACTGAAAGTGCACTTGGAAGTGCAGTCGCTGTAAATCTGAGGGGTAAATCTGAAATTAGGGGAAGCTCTTTTTACTTTCCTTGCATGTCCCCCTCGGATCTACAGCGACTGCACTTCCAAGTGTAATTTGCACTTTAGTATGCACTTGTAGTGCAAAGTGGATTTGCATTTAGTAAAAATAACCCCCAATGTTTCTTGCAAATACCAAGGTGTACAGATCTGAGTGATCAGCTATTCATGAGACATGTGATCAGTTACTCATGGGACTTCATTTTTTATTGTGGGTTGATTCTGCTGCTAGAAGTGAATGTAGCACTCAGTTTCTCCCAAGTTTCCATAGTAGCTTCTCTTGCAGTTTTTACACCATTATCCAAACTCTTTTCTCTTCCAACTCTCCGACCACTGTTCAGACCATGTTCTCTGGCAGCATTCTGTTCTGTGTCTGATCCCTAACCACCATCTTTGGCAATTCTCCCCCCCCCCCACTGGCCAGATTAGACAAAGGTTGCCACTACTATTTGCCTTTTAAAGTCACAGTTTTCAATGGGGAAAACTTTTTTCCACTGTCCAGACTATGTTCTTTGGCCACACTTTCACCACCATCCAGGCTATTTTTGTCAGCTCTTCCCCACCTTCAAGACTGATAGCTGAATTCAGGTAGTTGAGCCTAACGTTAGGCAGGCGTAGCGTATCGCATATACGCTACGCCGCCGTAAGTTATAGAGGCAAATGCTGTATTCACAAAGCACTTGCGTCCTAAGTTACGGCGGCGTATCATAAATGTGCCGGCCTAAGCGCACCTAATTCAAATTGTGAAGAGGTGGGCATGTTTTATGCTAATGAATCGTGACCCGACGTGATTGACGTTTTTTACGAACGGCGCATGCGCCGTCCGTGGACATATCCCAGTGCGCATGCTCCAAATTACGCCGCAAAGACTTATTGGTTTCAACGTGAACGTAAATTACGCCCATTCCCATTCACGGACGACTTACGCAAACAACGTAAAAAAAAAATTGACGCGGGTCCGACGTCCATACTTAACATTGGCTGCGCCATCTTTTTGGTGGAATAACTTTAGGCCTGAAATCGCCTTACGTAAACGGCGTATCTTAACTGCGACGGGCAAGCGTACGTTCGTGAATAGGCGTATCTCGCTGATTTACGCATTCTAGGCGTAAATCAGCGTACACGCCCCTAGCGGCCGGCCTAAAAAGACAGTTAAGATACGACGGTGCCCACGGTCGTATCTTAGCTAGATTTAAGTGTATCTCAATTTGAGAATACACTTAAATTTACGACGGCGCAGATTCAGAGTTACGACGGCGTATCTACTGATACGCCGGCGTAACTCTCTTTGAATCTGGCTATATATTTTCTGGTGCAATCCCCTGGTAGATTCTGGTAGATCTGTTCACATTCTGACCTTTCTGACCTCTCTCTATAGTACTCTTTTCTTCATTCTGTGCTACACTTTCTGCAACCCCCTGTGCTTTGACTGAGGTTGTTATACGTTACTGCCACTTTTGTGTTTCACTGTCTCTTGCAATCTGGTCTTCCCATTTTTCCACAATCATGTGCTTTATGTAATGTTTGCAAATGTTTTCCCAAATGCCTCCTAGCTACCATAGGCATATAATGTGCCCAGCCCTTTGCCTTCTGGCCTACCTGAAGGGTTCATGTGTCTTGTCAGAAGACTTTATCAGGAGCTTAAGTTGGCCAAAAAGCAAAAGGGCTAAAAAAAAAAAAAAAAACATGAACACAAATGAGGTTGATGGAATAATCCCCCCAACTACTGTAGCACAATCTATTCTGACAGATGGCCCCACCACTGTCAGATTGCACTGACCAGTGGCTGCCGCTCAAACTTCTGGGGGACTGATCACACTGATCGAAATGTATCCAGTGCCTGCTACACCGGCTGAATTTTGATTAGTGTGTGGCCAACTTTATAGCATGGTTTTCATTATTAGTGGTTGATTAGTAGCTGCTTTTGAATACTACACAGTGTGGATGAATAATTTCTACTGGATACAGCGTTGTGATTTAACTTATGTGAACTGCACTTTATACTTTGTAATAGCAGTTACTATTGGATGCCACATTTCAAGTTTACATGTAGGTGGATTGTACTTGATGCGCATTGCACTTTGGCTCATTTACTTTTACATAATCATGGTTCACATATGCGTGATCTTCAATATATGCAGAATGTATTTATATTTATTGGTGGAGCAAAGGTTAAATTAAGACTGATCTATTAATTTGTTTAAGAGCTTTGATTGCGCAGGATTTTATACTGTGCACTATCCTATTTAGTAACTATCACATATCAATTGCATAAATAGCAAAGAAGCTTAGTACACATCAGAAGTAGTTTAGGTTTTAGAGCAGAGTTACTTTGTATATATTTTTACCAACCAACCTTTCTATTTTTCTGGATTGGATTGAAAGTTCTCAATCGGGCTTGTCTCAGATGTACGGACACTACATGTCTGACCTACATAGAGTTTGCTTTAAGTGTAGTTAAGGGAATTGAAGACACATGACTTGTCACTGATGTAGACAATTAAGATGAAATGTTTCTGCTTCTTGAGGGTCTAAAAATTATTGTGCAGGAGCAGACATTAGGAATGACACATCTGACAGCCAGGTCATTTTGTGTGAGTTTATAGAGATTGAGAAAACTGATAAAAAGGTTGTATTTTAGAAACAAGGTAGAATTGATGGGAACATGAAATGCCTGTAGCAATTGCAAGAAACTATGACTTTTATTTGCCAATAATTAGGTTGCAACGATAACTGGAAAAAGATTGCAAATGTTTGCAAAAAATATATATTCAACGTAGTAGGTAGTCTGCTTGACCACCATAGACTACAGTAATAAACAGGGAATCTACTTGAGTTCCATCTGTGTGGGTTCGTCAAATTCTGTCCAAAATTTAAATTTAGCAGTGAACTCCATTGAAGTCTATGGGGTGAACGTTGAATTCTGGCCATTTTATGTTTCAATGTTTTTATTTCAAATGATCCATAGGTTAAAATGACTATGCCAGTGTAAATTACAATGCATTCTCAATTAACAAGTCAGAAGTACTGTTGTCACACCAGTGTAGAATTTGAAGTGAACCCATAAAATAAAAAGTGTAGCGCTATAGAAATGCCAAAAAAATCAATAAATGACACAAAATACAAATGTGATATTTGTGTAGGAGTTCCAAAAATTAAGGAGCATAAGCAAGTATACTAGTGTAGTAAATCGTAACTACACTTACACTTCAACAGTAAACATAGTGAAAAAGTGAGTCCACATAAAATATTAAAGTTTATATAGATAATGTGAAAAAAACAAAAGTAAATAAAACAAGAGCCAATGAGTTAATCAGTCCTTGTGTATGCAGCAATCCAGAAATAGATGACAGGCCACTCACTGGAAAAATAACCATGAAACGGGGGAGGTCTCAGTCCACAGTGTACCCAAACTGGTATATGATCTTAGTGAAGATGGTGTGGTATTAAAGATGTCACCTGGGAGTGCTTTCACTGATGGGCGGGGGGAGAAATAAATACTCATACCCCCTTAGGTGGACCCAGCTCACCATATGGCGGTGGATCAATAACGCTTAGTCACACCAGAAACGATCAACACTGGAACCATGGAACACCTCCTTCTCCTTTATGGGCGAGTTGGTATATCAGAATCTCTCTTGCAGCATAGAAATCCGATGTGTGCATGAATGAGGCACAAGTAGAACTGGACTTAATAGAGTATATAAAGAGAACAAAAACGCCTCCACATGGTGTGAGTATGAAAGGGACTGGCAAATTTTAATCAAAAAGATTGCCAAATACCACAATGCACAATAAATCTCACAATCAATCTCCAAACGTGTGATACAAATGGTATAAAAACAGGTACAAAGTCCACAAATAATAAAAAAATTCCAAAAAATATAAAAAAGAAAGAGCAGAGAGGCTGGCGTGGTAGAACAGCTGGTGCTGGTGTACAAATCCGACGCGTTTCGTCTAAAAAGGCATCCACTGGGGTGTACATTTTATGTGGACTCACTTTTTCACTATGTTTACTGTTGAAGTGTAAGTGTAGTTACGATTTACTACACTAGTATACTTGCTTATGCTCCTTAATTTTTGGAGCTCCTACACAAATATCACATTTGTATTGTGTGTCATTTATTGATTTTTTGGGCATTTCTATAGCGCTACACTTTTTATTTTATGGGTTGTTTTCAATTGTTGTCAGATTGTGGTGTTTAGCAGCTACCATTGCACATTTTTTTGGCGCGATTTTTTCTTTTTTCACTAGAATTTGAAGTGGTCCGACACTATCACACTTTGTAGGTATTAAAGCTGGTAACCTATAAGGAAGTCCTGCATTTAAGAACTAAATTTTGATCATACAGAACTTCATATCTAGGAGAACGTGATCAGCAGGAGTATATCGGATGGCCAGCATGATAAGCTGGTTTTAAGGTAGAAAGGAAAAAAAAGGAAAGAAAGAGAGAAAATGAGAAAAATTGTTTATACTTCATACAGTATAATTGAGTGGTTATGGAACCGATTCAAGCCTCAGGCCTAACTCCCAGCACAGGCTACTCCTCCCCCTTTCCAGCCCTAAAAATCAAAGGCTAGTCATAGGAAATGGGCTGTGAAAAATAAAAAAAATACTGTACTGCAGGGACTATTTAAATGACATGCTTGGAAGATGCCTTTAAACTTTATGTGGTGTTAAGGAACAGAACATTTTAACTGACACAGTCTGCAACACTGTATTCTGGAATCACAGATTTTAAGCGTGTGATTTATTTATTTATTTTTGACATTTAGCTTGGCATAAATGCAGAAGCATCATTCCAATCTGATTAATTTCAACTTATTTTTTTTAAAGATTTGGCTGGATCACCTGATGTTTTGTCAAGTGATAATATGCCTAAATTGATGGTTGAAAGTAACTGGTCACAACTAATCTCAATTTCACAATCTTTTGCTTTGTAGAGTAAGACCAATCTGATGCAGCCCTCCTTCATATATTTGATAGTAAGCAAAATTTACAGAGCTGCAAATGTCACTATCCCTTCTGGGCCATGGAGGGGACATGGGAATTAACAGATATAGCACAACCAATCAAAGGTTCTGAGGACTGTGCTGAAGGATTGCTGATTTATTATGCTCCAATGGACACTCCCTCAATGGTAATTAATCTGAATAAAGCTATATTTCCAGG
This sequence comes from Rana temporaria, assembly GCF_905171775.1. Lineage (NCBI taxonomy): Eukaryota > Metazoa > Chordata > Amphibia > Anura > Ranidae > Rana > Rana temporaria. The sequence goes on from NC_053491.1 coordinate 173,703,574, forward strand.
TGACAAGGTTCTAAAATCCAACAAATAACAGATTATTAAACAGAATGAAATTACTATTTGGTAAATACCAATGTAAATCCCCAAAGGAGCTGCTAGTTTAGATTTGGGCCTGCACTTTGCCTGTCAACCCCCAGAATTTAGCTCGATCCCTCCCTGGTACAAATGGACAACAATGTGATTGGGACCCCCAATTGGTGATAGAGGACCCCAATGATACCATACAACAATAAATGTAGTAAAATGTTGTTACCTTTTTGTTGTTTGCCTGCTACACAGCTCCAAAAGAATCCAACACAAGATGTAGCTTAACCAGCGGTAAAACGTTTACTTGGTAAAAGAATAGAACAATGGTTATGCAATAAACGTTCAATACATACAGCTCCCTGTATAAATCAATGGAGTACCACTGGTTAAAAGTATCTCTGTAACCAGACCCTCATAGCACAACCCGAGGGCCAGACTTAAGTGAGGGTGTGGTGGAGGAATCTCCCAGTGCACTAACTTCAACACTGGGGCACCTCTCCACCAAGTCTCACGTAAACAATAGAAAACACAACGTAATGCAATCACTTATACAGTTGTATTCAAAATTATTCAACCCTCACTGAAAATTGATTGTTTTGCCCAGTTTGACATTGATTTTGATCATCCTGTCATCCTGCTTACAATTAAATCAAAGAGGCACGTGTAGGTCAGACAAATATAACATAACATTTATAATGAAATAACCACAAATGTCTTTTCTGTGCTCACATCATTATCAGTTTTATTCAACCCCAGTTGACATTCAATCTTAGTACTTAGTACAACATCCTTTTCCAGGTTATAACAGCTTTTAAACTTGAAGCATAGCTTGACACAAGTGTCTTGCAGCGATCTACGGGTATCTTCGCCCATTCGTCATGGGCAAAAGCCTCCAGTTCAGTCATATTCTTAGGCTTGCGCACTGCAACTGCTTTCTTTAAGTCCCACCAGAGGTTCTCAATCGGATTTAAGTCTGGTGACTGCGATGGCCACTCCAAAATGTTCCAGTCTTTAATCTGCAACCATGCTCTAGTGGACTTGGAGGTATGCTTGGGATCATTGTCCTGTTGAAAGGTCCAACGTCTCCCAAGCCTCAGGTTTGTGACGGACTGCATCACATTGTTATCCACTATCTCCTGGTACTGAAGAGAATTCATGGTACCTTGCACACGCTGAAGCTTCCCTGTACCTGCAGAAGCAAAACAGCCCCAAAGCATGATTGACCCCCCGCCATGCTTCACAGTAGGCAAGGTGTTCTTTTCATCATAGGCCTTGTTCTTCCTCCTCCAAACATAGCATTGATCCATGGGCCCAAACAATTCTAATTTTGTTTCATCAGTCCACAGAACACAATCCCAAAACTTCTGTGGTTTGTCCACATGATTTTTGCATACTGCAGTCGACTCTTTTTATTCTTTGGAGACAGCAAGGGGGTGCGCCTGGGAGTTCTGGCATGGAGGCCTTCATTACGCAGTGTGCGCCGTATTGTCTGAGCAGAAACTTCAGTACCCACATCTGACAAATCTTTTCTCAGTTCCTCAGCAGTCACAAGGGGACTTTTCTCCACTCTACGCTTCAGGTAGCGCACAGCAGTCAAAGTCAGCATCTTCTTTCTGCCACGACCAGGTAGCGTTTCAACAGTGCCCTTTGCCTTGAATTTGCAAATGATGCTTCCTATGGTGTCTCTTGGTATGTTTAACATCTTTGCAATCTTCTTATAGCCATTGCCCTTCCTGTGAAGAGTAATCACCTCTTCTCTTGTCTTCCCGGACCATTCTCTTGACTTCACCATGTTTGTAACCACACCAGTAAATGTCTAGAAGGAGCTGAGTATCACAGTCATTTTAAAGCTGCCTGATTGGTGCTTATTGGGCTTTATTGCTGCTCCCTGACATCCACAGTTGTTTTCAATACCTGATTGAAAACACTTCAATGAACCTCTGTTCTTCAGAGTGGTAGTCCTTAAGGGGTTGAATCATTGTGTAAATGAAGAATTCACAAAATAAACATTTACTACTGTATTACAAAACCAATTGATGTCATTTTAGTTGCATATGGTTCTTTAAGAAGTCCTTGTAGGATTTCATTCTGAATACAATTACAAATGTACACTAAATTCCCTAAAACCCTTTACAGCATTGGGGGGTTGAATAATTTTGAACACAACTGTATTACTCACATAAAGTCACAACGGTATGGCTCCCCCTAGTGGACTTTTCAACTGATGCGTGTCCTGTAGCAACTATTTGCAAGGCTAGGGAAGCAGGTGACTGTTCCTTTAAGAGTCAGTTAATCTTCAGCTAGCCACGTTGGTGCACTTAGTTAATTGTAATCCAATCCCAAGGTGGAGAAAGCATAAACACTCAGGGCCAGATCCACAACCAGCGGGCGCAACGTAACTTTTGGGATTTAAGTTACACCGCCGCAAATGGTCCAAGTTAGTGCCCGATCCACAAAGCACTTACCTGGAAATTTGCGGCGGTGTATCCTAAATCAGTCCGGCGCAAGGCGGGCCAATTCAAATGGGGCGAGTCCCATTTAAATTAGGCGCGCTCCCGCGCCGGACGAACTGTGCATGCTCCCGAAGCTATTTTCCCGACGTGCTTTGCGTTACGTTACGTTGCGCCGAGTTTTGTGAATCGCGATGGGTAAAAAAGAGATGCGGCGGGAAAAAATTTTTTTAAAAAAATTTGACAGCGACGTGGGAAAGATGGGTATACTTTTACATGGTGTACTAACTTTACACTTTGTAAAAGTAGCCCTATCTTTGCGACGGCAAACTAACACTTATGGCGAATTAACGAAGGGAAAAAGCTTTGTGGATCTCCGTAAGTGCTAATTTGCATACCCGACGCTGGATTACGACGAGAAATGCCCCCAGCGGCGGCCGCGGTACTGCATCCTAAGATCCGACAGTGTAAGTCCATTACACCTGTCGGATCTTAGGACTAGCTATGCGTAACTGATTCTATGAATCAGCCGCATAGTTAGAAACAGGGATACGACGGCGTATCAGCAGATACGCCGTTGTATCCCTTTTGTGGATCTGGCCCTCAGAGTATAAAGTGGTATGGAGTTAAAATGTCAATCCTCCCAGACTGCTGTATCGGTCTCAGGTGTAGTGTATCCCTGCTTGTGACACTGCAAATATCAGCACATTCGGGTAGAACTATAAACAACCCAACTTCCTGGGACTCAGTTAAATAAGTGGATAGGCAAGTGCCCTCTCACCAAATGAGGCCTTGCCTCGCTGGGCTGCTCCGTCTGGGCTCTGCTTGGCTCTCAACCTCTCTGGAACTCGTGATCCCCGGTCCTCCACGCAGCTGCTCACAAGCTGCCATGGACCAATGGTTCCAGATGCTGTGGAACATAGACCGGTCCCTCTCTGGTCTGATCAGCGAGGCTGTAGCAAGGATCCCTCTCTGGCTAGGCGATCCGCCCTCAGTCACTGTAGGCCTAGGCTCCCCAGGCATAGGAAACTTTCAGCAGGCCTCAGCACAGGCCTCCTGCCGGCTTGAAGATGGCATCCCTAGAGAGAGAGCTGAGGGCGCGCTCGTCTTAAATAAGTCCTCCCATAAACCCATGCACGGCGCACTGCCCTCTCGTAGCACAGTAGCCTTGTGGGCAACATAGTCTCTGTGCTACCCACTATAATAGAGTCTTTGTCTCTGGGTAACTGAACCAAACAAGTTGTAATGAACTAGCATGAAACCAACACCAGAGGGAGCCAAATTATATTCAAAGCACAAATTGCAGTCCTTTAGGATGCTTGCAAGGGTAATACCTTGCTACACCAACTATGATATGAATCCTATGTTTTTCCTAGGAAGTGTAATCTTTCCCATCAGCCTTCTGCATCTTGAAATATAGTTTAGTATCCAAATTTTATTAATCTAACTCCATCACAAGAGAAACTATGGTTATGTATAAAGCTGGGTTTGGGTAGTTCAATGTCAGGTCAAAAACTTAAATATGTGTATTTGGTTCTAGACTGTTTTAAGGCCAATTTATAACACAGGTCCAGTAGCGGCTGGTGCTCAATAGTTTTTTTTGGGGGGGGGCAGAAAACCAACAGAAGATAGATGGGAAGGCGGCGATCCCCCGCCTGGTGATGCCCAGGCACTAGAGGACTTCTGGAAAAGAAAAAAGCTGCGCTACCTGAAAATATCTTCTGAATGATAATGAACATGCATCCAGAATAAATGATGATAATACACAATTTGTGAATGAAAAGAAAAAGTGCAACACAAAATAATGACATCTACTGTCAATAGATATAGTGCTGTTCTCAGATTGAGCCCAGGTTCACACTGGGCTATGGGAGTGAAGCCGTGCGAGTTCAGCTGAACTCGCACGATTTCACTCCTGCTGGCAGTCCCGATTTCGGCCGTGATTTCAGAGACATCTGTGCAGGTTTCTGCACAGATGTCAATGTAAATCGCGGCCCGAAGAAGGTGTCCCGCGTGTGGAAGATTGAGTGGGGGCCTCAGACACTAATCTCCTATCGGGGACAGTGTCTGGGGCTGAAGAAATTTCCATATCAGGGGACACATTAACAGAATTAATAATTTTCTTTTGCCAGTTAAAAACTACCTTGGCCTTATAATCTGATGTATCACGATTATATTTTTCTGTTTTTTGTTCCTCTGTTCTTTTCCCTCTTTTTCAAGTGTATTTTTAAGACCAGTGGAGAGGGTAACATATTCTGAAGTGCTACTAGAGGGACTGAGTTTATCTCTGATCTCTTTAATCTCCCTGTCTAAGGCCCCATACACACGATAGGATTTATCCGCAGATACGGTCCAGCGGACCGTATCCGCGGATAAATCCTCTCTAAGATTTCAGAGGATTTCTATGCGATGGCGTGTACACACCATCGCATTGAAATCCGCGCTGAAATCCTCTGCCGATGACGTGTCGCGCCGTCGCCGCTATTATGACGCGGCGACGGGCGCGACGCTGTCATATAAGGAATTCCACGCATGCGTCAAATCATTACGACGTGTGCGGGGAATCCCTTTGGACGGATGGATCCGGTAAGTCTGTACAGACGAGCGGATCCATCCGTTGGGATGGATTCCAGCAGATGGATTTGTTGTGCAGCACAACAAATATTCGATCTGCTGGAATCCATCCCAGAGGAGATTTCTCCGCGGAAAGAGATCCGCTGGCGTGTACACACCATAGAATCTATCCGCAGAAACCCATTTGCTGGGATTTATCTGCGGATGGATTCTATCGTGTGTACGGGGCCTAAAACAAAAAGCAGAGCTCCTTTTTTTTTCAATCAAAAAAGCAACCAGCTGTAAGCTGGCTTCATTAAAATACTTGTACCATAAGTCCAAGTCTAATTCCCCTTGTTGGGAGAAACATCCCACCTCAGGCCCCTGGGGACCATGGATTCCTTGGTATATTGCTCCAAAAAGGCTATATCCCATTGGAGATGTACTTCTGTGACCATTATATTTTTAAGCCTAACAAATACACAGTTCCTGAGTTTAAGTATACAAGAAGGGAAAAAGGGGAACTGGAGTGGGAAGGTAAGAAGGGGAGGGGGATATTGAAAAAGAGGGAACAACCTCCCCCCATAACCTCTGAAATTACTAACTCTTTGTGTCCTGCAATATTTTCCAGAGAATGTGGGTATACCCTCTACTTTAGTTGTCTTGTGTGTCAGGTAGGAGTAGTAATTATCTGGGTTCTGACCCGAGGGGGGAGACCCAGTAAGAATGCAAAGGGAGGATCAGAACTCGGCTGCATTTATCAAGTGTCTGGTCAAAGTCGGAGATTGAGACTGTCCGTTTCAACATGTAGATTTTTGAGGAGTAAGGGAGGTTCAGTATACACAAAAAAAACACTGCTCTTGAATGTGTTAAATATGTAAGACACCTATTCCTTGTTCCAATCTTAACGTGAGCGGAAAGATCACAGATCACAGGAGTGAGGCACCCTTTTTTTTCTATTTTTGAAGAAACTAGAAAGGCCAAATAAAAAATAAAAAAGAAAGCTGGTAAAAATATAATAAAATAAATTTCACTATAAAAATATTAACTTGGCCTACCTTTATAAGTTCAGTGAGAAATTTGGTGTTCACTTCATTCATAATTTTTTCATGTTTGGAGAATAATTGCTCACCACCACATGTCTAATGCAGGAGTATATAGGGCAATGTATAGAGGTCAGTGGGATGTTTTTCAGTGTACAGAGGTCAGTAGTGGGTAGAACAATATATAGATGCCACTCGGATGTAAGACAGTATACAGTAATCAGTAGTAGGTAAAGCCGTGTACAGAGGTTAGCAGTTTGTATGGTAAATTATAGAGGTCAGCAGAGCAAATGACAAAGGGTCTGCAGACAATGTACAGGGGGTCAATAGACAGTGTACAGGAGATCAGCATTGAAGAGGATGGGATCAGTGCTCAGAGGTAGGTAGTAGCACAGAGAATGCGATCAGTGGAATGTAAGAAGAGGTCGGATGTACATAAGGCACACTGTCACAGTCAGTGGGGTGTTACAAGCAACTGCATGTTTGTATCTACAACCCTGGCCATTAACTGGTTACTCCTCTCAGGCAGCTACCACTTTAATACAAAATAAATGTTAAACTATGACAGGTTCACACATCTTCATTGTAGTCAGCAACCTCAGTGCAACTGTCTTTTCACTCATATCCAGCCTCCAGTTACCTGTTTTGAACCATGCTGCCTGGAACACAGACACAGCTTGTGGTTTTATAGTACTGGGTGGGCAGGGACTCCTGTGGCTCCATAATTGACTCTCTCATTTTTGTCCAGCCTGCACCTTACTCAGTACTTCCCGAAAGCTCAACTTTACATATTGTACTGTATATTGCCTCTCTGATCTAGAAGGTGACAGGGGCAGTCAGGAGCTTGTGGCATGTTGGGGTCTTGATCCACCTGTCAAATGGCTGCAATCGACAGGTAGATCAAGATCAATGTGCTCATTGAGTGTGTGGTGAACATTTGTTGTCTTTTTTTTTTCCAGCATCAGTAGACCTTTGGACTGTTCACTTCCTAATGTATTGGAGTGAATTTATTCTTATTCTAACTTATGGGTTAGATTTATGGTATGAAATATATGTTTAACGTAAACCTATATGTCAGGTATGTACTCACCGAGGCCGAGATGCCGAGAGCGGCTCACCTTTGCGACTTGGCGCACTCCGCCCCCTGGAGGTGAGACAGAGGGAGGATGGCGCAAAGAGGAACCGGTTACCAGCAGGGAAAATGAAGCTTGCTAGCAGATCAGGTGGTGCTGGACAGAAGAAACAAGCTGGAGGGAGGTCGCTGAAGACAGGCAGTGGGTCAGGTACCAGAGACAGTTCAGTAAGTCCAAATAAGAGTCCAAGGGCTAAGACTGATGGGCAGATCCGGGGGACAAGCAGAAGGTCAGGGGCTGGAGAGAGTAGCAGGTCCCAGGTGCAGGCCAGAGGTCAGGGGCTGGAGATAATCAGCAAATCCGAGGAGACAAGCCAAGGGGTCAGGTCCAGGAGAGAGAGCAGAGTCGTCAAGCCAATCCGGGTCAAAATAAGTTCAGGCACAGGTACAGGAAGTCTGGTAAAGCAGGAGCTGACAACAAACCAGCAACCTGTCAAGGGACTTTGGCTGGTTTAAATAGGCTGGTCAGGATTCTGATTGGTGCGCACGTGCGCGCGGCGCGATGCCGGACCACGCATGTGCGGGCGCCGTTAGCGCACGCACATGCCCCGAAGTGCCGTTCCACCACGCATGCGCACCGGATGGCGGCTGGTAATATTGATTATCGGAAAAAGGGAGTGTTGCCTGCGCGTATGTGAAGTAGGTATGAGGAAGGAAAAATAAGTGAATAGCAGACTGCTGCCCCCCCTAAAACATGTTATCCGAAGAAAACATAAAGAAAATACATACACAAAATGGGGGTGGTGGCGCTGTCTGTTATAGTCCCCGTGTGACCAGGGTGTGAATCTGTGATCAATCTTACGCTAAATAGCGAGGATCAGCAAAATGAGCTGGATGGATGACTAATCAGATTATTAGTGGTGTAATAATAATCTCTGTCCACTAGATAGCGGTATTATAAGTACCTGAATGAGTGTGATACCAAAAGTAATACAATATATATATGTGCAAAAACACTCAAAAATATAACCAGTTGGCTAAGTGTGTACATATACCATACAGTGGGGTAACGATATATTAAATATAGTGAGAAATATTTCTAACATCCACATTGGATGCAAGCGTGTGTTAAATTGGTAACCAATCAAAAGTACATATTCAAATAAAAATAAAAAATAAAAGTAGGAAAAATTAGTCCTTCCAACTTGCAACTGTGAAATAGATAAGAGTATATATATATATAAAAATAATCAGCAGCAGATAAAAAGTTCATTCGGTGGGTGTCATCATGGTGACTTGCTGGGTGAATCAAACAAATACTTTAGAGTGCAGTCGCTGTGGCTCCGGTGCTCCCCCTTATGTGTCCCCACTCACCAGAGTTGAACACCCCTGCAGGGGTAATAAGCGTGGGTAAGACTTTCCAGGCGCTCCTCAGCTTAGATCTCCAGGCACTCGATTATCCCAACGTTTTCTTTAAATTCCACAGTGGGGCACGTAGTAGAGTAGGCTGCTCTCCTTACACACCTCCGGAAATAAGAAGGACAGGGACTCCCATAGTGTAATATGTAAGAAAATAGCACTAGGGCTAGTATTTATTGGCTATGCCAGCAGAAAATGTATATATGGAAATACAAATAACAAAAGATATCCGAGACTCGGATATAGTAGGACAAATAAAAAATATATAAAAACAAAAATGTTATTTAAAACGGGGATCCAGGCTGGTTGGATATGCCAGCCGAATAAAGGTAAAAACAAAATCAAAAAATCAAGAAACTGCTAGTCCAGCAGTATCCCACAAGGCACTTTATCCAGTACTCGTGACAGAGCCTGTTGAGCGGCGTGCGCTCCAGGTGCGTTCCAGCCCGTCTCCCGGAAGTGCCTGGGGGTATGCGTGTATCCGCTTGACGATCGTTTCGTCCAATCACGTCTTCTGAAGCGGGTACACGCCTACCTCTTCTTCTGGTTTATATAAGAAACGTCAACGTGTAACCTCCCGCCCACTTAACGGCATCGGCCAATCGGGATTTTGTACCGGACTCCCTCCAAATTAATAGGTTGGCTAGACGGATAAATTCCCTTGGGATAATTAAGGTTACCGCGGACTGAACATTGTAAACGTATAGATCGTGCAAACCCTTCATTCATATTACTTTAACACCTCAGGCATTTATACAGAGCAATACACAAAAGGAATAAAGCCTATATGAGCATGAATAGTATATGAGAAGAGGGGGATTGCAACGCAAGTGTATATGTGATGATGATGTGCTCATCAAAGCTTAGTGTGAGATACAGAGATTCCCCTGTATCAATGTAGGAAGAATAGACTTAATAATAGTAATGTAGGAAATGAAATAGTGCGGGGATACCGCATTCTATCTATTCTAACATATGCATATAGAAAAGCATTAAGTGGCAACTCCAAGGAGTCTAAATGAAAATAAAAAGTGGAAAAAATAGAACTAGTATAAGAACTAATAAGTGTGAAAGGTCTCTCCGAGGGGTGTGTTGGAGTAGAGATGAAAAAGTCTCAGGGATATGCTCTACTCGGCGTTAACCATCGTATAGATTGATCCAGAGATATGGAATAATAATCGCATGACCTATATTATCACCTAGTAGGTGCGGTTATAGGGGGGTATGAAATGTATAAATGGAGTAGTATCAGGGGTAAGATACATAGTTAGGGCTGAACTGTGACACACCCATGCTCAATCGAAAGGTGTGTCCCATGATTGAGAAAATGGGTGCCACCTTAAGAGGAGTGCACCGTGTAACATGTATACCAGACGTTGTGATATTCCTAACGCCATTAGGCGTAACCTGCCGCTCCCTAATATAGATGCTGGCATTCCCCAGTATGAAGGTACATTGAAGTAAAGGTTTCCAATTAAAAGCTAAATGGGTAATGGGCCCTCTGGCTTAGATAATGGGAATAAGGATATATCCTAACTGTGAAACATACATTGGTGCATATAAATGGCATATATCCCATATGTCCCATATATCACTATGGGCTAGATGGAAAGTGAAGAACCATAATAATAAACAAAATATGATGTAGGCCCCCAGTATCATGGGTTGGCCAGGAAACAATTCAGGTCTATGTCTTTGTTAAGGCCATGAGGCACTAAAGTCCCTAACCGATAGATCCAGCTTGTCTCGTTCTGGGAGATGGCTACTGTTTTATTGCCCCCCCTCCAGTTGTCCTTAATAAGGTCGATGCCATAGAAGATGAGCCCAGATGGATCCTTCTGGTGGTATTCCTCGAAATGGCGTGACAAGTTATGTTTAGGGTAGGCACTTTTTATTCTACTGATGTGTTCCTGGATTCTAACCTTTAGGGGTCGGGTCGTTCTGCCGACATATTGCAAATGACACGGACACTCAATGACGTATGTGACATGTGTAGTATTGCAAGTTATTAACTCTTTAATTTTATATTCTTTGAAATCAAAGCGTGATTTGAAGCTAGTTTTTCTTCTTGGCTGCTTTTTACTAACCCGGCATGCCAAACATTTTTGGCATTTGTAAAAACCTTTCAGCTCTGGGCATAGTCTAACAGGTTGCGGTGGATCAATAACATTGTGTACCAGATATTGTCGTAGTGATGGGGCCCGTCTGTAGATGAACGTTGGTTTTTTTCCCAGTATGCTGGTCAGGGTTTGGTCTTCTTGTAAGATGGGCCAGTACTTTTTGATGATATGTTCAAGGTCTCTATACTGAGAGTTGAACCCTGTAATAAAAGCCACATCTGTCATCTTCTGTTTCTTCTTAGCCTTAGGTTCCAGCATTAGGTTCCTGTTCATGTTCCGGACTTCTTCCTTTTGTCTAGTCAGCTGTTCAATGTTATATCCTTTTTCTTCAAACCTTTTTATTATTACATCCGCTTGAATTTCAAAGTCTGAAATTAGGTTGCAGTTTCTACGAAGTCGCATCATCTGTCCTTTTGGAATATTTGCTTTCCATCTTGGATGGTGGCAGCTGGTAGATGGTATATAACCATTGCGATCAGTGGACTTGAAGAACGTTTTTGTGTGTAATTTGGAGCCATTTTTGAAGATTTGTAAATCTAGATATTCAATGCATTCTAGGTCACATTTACCGGTAAATGTGAGTCCATATCTATTATTGTTGAGGTCAAGTAGGAATTTGTTAAAGGTATCTGTTGTTCCATCCCATAAGATGATAAGATCATCAATGTATCTTTTATACATTTTAATCTGGGGAATATTTTGTGCATACACATATTCCTCTTCCCAGCAGTCCATTAGTAGGTTAGCGACGCTGGGGGCATATCTGGCCCCCATTGCAACCCCTTTTGTTTGCACATAGTAGTTCTTTTGATACCAAAAATAATTGCACTCCATTGCCATTTGGAGGCCTTCAACTATAAAATTGATTTGTTCTTGCTTGAGTGTAGTTTTTTCGTGTAGGGCTTTTTCTACCCCCATGACTCCATCTGCTTGTGAAATGCTGGTGTAGAGTGAATTTACATCAATGGTGGCTAGCAGCAGACTTTCTACGCCATCTATATGCTGTATTTCGTTAATTAGTTGACAGCTATCACGGAGGTATGATTTACCCTTTTTAACAATGGGATTGAGAAATGTGTCCAAGTACTCCCCTAGTCTAGAGAAAATGGAGTTAATTCCACTGATTATGGGTCTCCCCGGTGGTTTCTCTAGCCTCTTGTGTATTTTTGGGGTATAGTACAGTACCGGTGTTTTAGTTGATTTGGACACCAAGTATTCGGCTTCACTTTTATTTAATATCCCTAAAGTAATTCCTTTGTTAACGAACTTCTCAAGTTTTTTGGTGAACTGTATTTTGGGGTTGCTTTTCAGTTTTTTATATGTACCCTCAACATTAAGTAGATTTTTCATTTCTTCTTCGTAATCAGCCTTGTTGAGGATAACCAGCCCCCCCCCTTTGTCCGCTGGTCTGATAATGACCTCATTTCTCTCTCCAATGGCTTTGATATTCTCCCACACTTTTTTGTTTTTAGTTTTGGATTTCTTCTGAAGTTTCCTAAGGTCGCTTTCTACCATTTTCTTGAACGCCCCTATGCACTGATTCCCTGGTATGGTAGGATTGAATATTGAGTTGTTCCTAAGATTGGTTTGGACATATCCTGATTGTATAGTTCTCTCTTCTTCGGTGCTATTATGAAAATATTTTCGTAAATTAAGTTTTCTCAGAAATTTTTGCAGATCAATGTAAGCTTCAAACTGGTCAATAGTTTTCTCTGGTGCATACTTCAGGCCCAAATCTAGTATCTGCATTTCTTCTCTGGATAACTGTACATCGCTAAGGTTAAATATACCTTTACCTATTGATGTCTTGGGCGCTTTCTTCTGCCCCCCTCGGCAGCCTCTCCTGGTCCTTCTCTTTGGTTTTGTTCTATTTCCCTGTCTTGATAGTGGGATCTGTTCCATGGATTGGAGTATGTCCCATGATCTTGGTATCCTTGATTTGCTTGCTGTTCTCCTCTTCCTGGTGGTCTTCCATGGGTATCCCCTCGGTTGCCATTCCTCCCCCTCCAATTGGGATTCCCATATCCTGTTCGTGGTCTCCAACGTCCTGGTGGTCTGGTATTTGGACCGCCCCTGTGAAAACCCCTATTTTCCCTAGTGCCTCTCCCTTGGGAAAAGTGGTCATCACGGGGGTAGTAGTCTCCTGAATAGTTTCTATTTCGGCTATGTGACCTCCATCTTGGTGGGTTTGGGCTTCTATAGTTCTCAGTTTCCTGATAGCGTACCCTTCGGTTGTCCGGCCTACCCTGTTGTCTTCTCGGGGTATGTGTTCTTGTCTGTATCGGTTCTCTTATACTGGAAGGTGGTTCTTGACTGTTATGGTAACTAGAGGTGACACCATCATTGCCAGTTAGCATTGTTAGTTCACCTTCATCTATAAGGGTATCATCTAGTCCTTCTATTGGTTCTTCCATTGAAGCCTGCCATTTGTACACTTGCATGTTTTTATAGTCCAGTACATCTCTTTTATATTTCTTTTGTTTCTTAATTTGAATGTCACTATCATATTTTTTGATTAAGTCCTGTAATTCTCTTGTTTTATCAATATAATCTTGCTGAGTAGAAAATGGTGTCAGCAGTGATTGTATTTCTGTGATACATTTCTCAATTCCTTTAAGTTTAAATTTACGTCTTTTGACAATCCTATGCAGGAGTTCATTCTCACTTGTATTAAAGAAACTATACCACTCATTCATGAGTGCTGTATCTTCTATGTTGTCATTTGGGTGCACATCCCAACGTAACCTCCTAGGTGTCATTTTTTCTTTTATATAGGTCTCTAGCGTTGCAATATCCCACCACACTCGTAACTGCTTTTCCATTGTGTGCCTTAATTGCTTCATCAATCCTTGCATGTCCTGCCTGTTGATGACTTCTTCCTGACTGAAAATCCCACCAACATCTATATTTCTGCTACTCATGTAGTCAAATAGTGCCATAGCAGCAGGTAGAAAAACCACACCAAAGGTATGGGCAGTGATAAAAGGAAAAAGGGAGTGTTGCCTGCGCGTATGTGAAGTAGGTATGAGGAAGGAAAAATAAGTGAATAGCAGACTGCTGCCCCCCCTAAAACATGTTATCCGAAGAAAACATAAAGAAAATACATACACAAAATGGGGGTGGTGGCGCTGTCTGTTATAGTCCCCGTGTGACCAGGGTGTGAATCTGTGATCAATCTTACGCTAAATAGCGAGGATCAGCAAAATGAGCTGGATGGATGACTAATCAGATTATTAGTGGTGTAATAATAATCTCTGTCCACTAGATAGCGGTATTATAAGTACCTGAATGAGTGTGATACCAAAAGTAATACAATATATATATGTGCAAAAACACTCAAAAATATAACCAGTTGGCTAAGTGTGTACATATACCATACAGTGGGGTAACGATATATTAAATATAGTGAGAAATATTTCTAACATCCACATTGGATGCAAGCGTGTGTTAAATTGGTAACCAATCAAAAGTACATATTCAAATAAAAATAAAAAATAAAAGTAGGAAAAATTAGTCCTTCCAACTTGCAACTGTGAAATAGATAAGAGTATATATATATATAAAAATAATCAGCAGCAGATAAAAAGTTCATTCGGTGGGTGTCATCATGGTGACTTGCTGGGTGAATCAAACAAATACTTTAGAGTGCAGTCGCTGTGGCTCCGGTGCTCCCCCTTATGTGTCCCCACTCACCAGAGTTGAACACCCCTGCAGGGGTAATAAGCGTGGGTAAGACTTTCCAGGCGCTCCTCAGCTTAGATCTCCAGGCACTCGATTATCCCAACGTTTTCTTTAAATTCCACAGTGGGGCACGTAGTAGAGTAGGCTGCTCTCCTTACACACCTCCGGAAATAAGAAGGACAGGGACTCCCATAGTGTAATATGTAAGAAAATAGCACTAGGGCTAGTATTTATTGGCTATGCCAGCAGAAAATGTATATATGGAAATACAAATAACAAAAGATATCCGAGACTCGGATATAGTAGGACAAATAAAAAATATATAAAAACAAAAATGTTATTTAAAACGGGGATCCAGGCTGGTTGGATATGCCAGCCGAATAAAGGTAAAAACAAAATCAAAAAATCAAGAAACTGCTAGTCCAGCAGTATCCCACAAGGCACTTTATCCAGTACTCGTGACAGAGCCTGTTGAGCGGCGTGCGCTCCAGGTGCGTTCCAGCCCGTCTCCCGGAAGTGCCTGGGGGTATGCGTGTATCCGCTTGACGATCGTTTCGTCCAATCACGTCTTCTGAAGCGGGTACACGCCTACCTCTTCTTCTGGTTTATATAAGAAACGTCAACGTGTAACCTCCCGCCCACTTAACGGCATCGGCCAATCGGGATTTTGTACCGGACTCCCTCCAAATTAATAGGTTGGCTAGACGGATAAATTCCCTTGGGATAATTAAGGTTACCGCGGACTGAACATTGTAAACGTATAGATCGTGCAAACCCTTCATTCATATTACTTTAACACCTCAGGCATTTATACAGAGCAATACACAAAAGGAATAAAGCCTATATGAGCATGAATAGTATATGAGAAGAGGGGGATTGCAACGCAAGTGTATATGTGATGATGATGTGCTCATCAAAGCTTAGTGTGAGATACAGAGATTCCCCTGTATCAATGTAGGAAGAATAGACTTAATAATAGTAATGTAGGAAATGAAATAGTGCGGGGATACCGCATTCTATCTATTCTAACATATGCATATAGAAAAGCATTAAGTGGCAACTCCAAGGAGTCTAAATGAAAATAAAAAGTGGAAAAAATAGAACTAGTATAAGAACTAATAAGTGTGAAAGGTCTCTCCGAGGGGTGTGTTGGAGTAGAGATGAAAAAGTCTCAGGGATATGCTCTACTCGGCGTTAACCATCGTATAGATTGATCCAGAGATATGGAATAATAATCGCATGACCTATATTATCACCTAGTAGGTGCGGTTATAGGGGGGTATGAAATGTATAAATGGAGTAGTATCAGGGGTAAGATACATAGTTAGGGCTGAACTGTGACACACCCATGCTCAATCGAAAGGTGTGTCCCATGATTGAGAAAATGGGTGCCACCTTAAGAGGAGTGCACCGTGTAACATGTATACCAGACGTTGTGATATTCCTAACGCCATTAGGCGTAACCTGCCGCTCCCTAATATAGATGCTGGCATTCCCCAGTATGAAGGTACATTGAAGTAAAGGTTTCCAATTAAAAGCTAAATGGGTAATGGGCCCTCTGGCTTAGATAATGGGAATAAGGATATATCCTAACTGTGAAACATACATTGGTGCATATAAATGGCATATATCCCATATGTCCCATATATCACTATGGGCTAGATGGAAAGTGAAGAACCATAATAATAAACAAAATATGATGTAGGCCCCCAGTATCATGGGTTGGCCAGGAAACAATTCAGGTCTATGTCTTTGTTAAGGCCATGAGGCACTAAAGTCCCTAACCGATAGATCCAGCTTGTCTCGTTCTGGGAGATGGCTACTGTTTTATTGCCCCCCCTCCAGTTGTCCTTAATAAGGTCGATGCCATAGAAGATGAGCCCAGATGGATCCTTCTGGTGGTATTCCTCGAAATGGCGTGACAAGTTATGTTTAGGGTAGGCACTTTTTATTCTACTGATGTGTTCCTGGATTCTAACCTTTAGGGGTCGGGTCGTTCTGCCGACATATTGCAAATGACACGGACACTCAATGACGTATGTGACATGTGTAGTATTGCAAGTTATTAACTCTTTAATTTTATATTCTTTGAAATCAAAGCGTGATTTGAAGCTAGTTTTTCTTCTTGGCTGCTTTTTACTAACCCGGCATGCCAAACATTTTTGGCATTTGTAAAAACCTTTCAGCTCTGGGCATAGTCTAACAGGTTGCGGTGGATCAATAACATTGTGTACCAGATATTGTCGTAGTGATGGGGCCCGTCTGTAGATGAACGTTGGTTTTTTTCCCAGTATGCTGGTCAGGGTTTGGTCTTCTTGTAAGATGGGCCAGTACTTTTTGATGATATGTTCAAGGTCTCTATACTGAGAGTTGAACCCTGTAATAAAAGCCACATCTGTCATCTTCTGTTTCTTCTTAGCCTTAGGTTCCAGCATTAGGTTCCTGTTCATGTTCCGGACTTCTTCCTTTTGTCTAGTCAGCTGTTCAATGTTATATCCTTTTTCTTCAAACCTTTTTATTATTACATCCGCTTGAATTTCAAAGTCTGAAATTAGGTTGCAGTTTCTACGAAGTCGCATCATCTGTCCTTTTGGAATATTTGCTTTCCATCTTGGATGGTGGCAGCTGGTAGATGGTATATAACCATTGCGATCAGTGGACTTGAAGAACGTTTTTGTGTGTAATTTGGAGCCATTTTTGAAGATTTGTAAATCTAGATATTCAATGCATTCTAGGTCACATTTACCGGTAAATGTGAGTCCATATCTATTATTGTTGAGGTCAAGTAGGAATTTGTTAAAGGTATCTGTTGTTCCATCCCATAAGATGATAAGATCATCAATGTATCTTTTATACATTTTAATCTGGGGAATATTTTGTGCATACACATATTCCTCTTCCCAGCAGTCCATTAGTAGGTTAGCGACGCTGGGGGCATATCTGGCCCCCATTGCAACCCCTTTTGTTTGCACATAGTAGTTCTTTTGATACCAAAAATAATTGCACTCCATTGCCATTTGGAGGCCTTCAACTATAAAATTGATTTGTTCTTGCTTGAGTGTAGTTTTTTCGTGTAGGGCTTTTTCTACCCCCATGACTCCATCTGCTTGTGAAATGCTGGTGTAGAGTGAATTTACATCAATGGTGGCTAGCAGCAGACTTTCTACGCCATCTATATGCTGTATTTCGTTAATTAGTTGACAGCTATCACGGAGGTATGATTTACCCTTTTTAACAATGGGATTGAGAAATGTGTCCAAGTACTCCCCTAGTCTAGAGAAAATGGAGTTAATTCCACTGATTATGGGTCTCCCCGGTGGGCAGCAGTCTGCTATTCACTTATTTTTCCTTCCTCATACCTACTTCACATACGCGCAGGCAACACTCCCTTTTTCCTTTTATCACTGCCCATACCTTTGGTGTGGTTTTTCTACCTGCTGCTATGGCACTATTTGACTACATGAGTAGCAGAAATATAGATGTTGGTGGGATTTTCAGTCAGGAAGAAGTCATCAACAGGCAGGACATGCAAGGATTGATGAAGCAATTAAGGCACACAATGGAAAAGCAGTTACGAGTGTGGTGGGATATTGCAACGCTAGAGACCTATATAAAAGAAAAAATGACACCTAGGAGGTTACGTTGGGATGTGCACCCAAATGACAACATAGAAGATACAGCACTCATGAATGAGTGGTATAGTTTCTTTAATACAAGTGAGAATGAACTCCTGCATAGGATTGTCAAAAGACGTAAATTTAAACTTAAAGGAATTGAGAAATGTATCACAGAAATACAATCACTGCTGACACCATTTTCTACTCAGCAAGATTATATTGATAAAACAAGAGAATTACAGGACTTAATCAAAAAATATGATAGTGACATTCAAATTAAGAAACAAAAGAAATATAAAAGAGATGTACTGGACTATAAAAACATGCAAGTGTACAAATGGCAGGCTTCAATGGAAGAACCAATAGAAGGACTAGATGATACCCTTATAGATGAAGGTGAACTAACAATGCTAACTGGCAATGATGGTGTCACCTCTAGTTACCATAACAGTCAAGAACCACCTTCCAGTATAAGAGAACCGATACAGACAAGAACACATACCCCGAGAAGACAACAGGGTAGGCCGGACAACCGAAGGGTACGCTATCAGGAAACTGAGAACTATAGAAGCCCAAACCCACCAAGATGGAGGTCACATAGCCGAAATAGAAACTATTCAGGAGACTACTACCCCCGTGATGACCACTTTTCCCAAGGGAGAGGCACTAGGGAAAATAGGGGTTTTCACAGGGGCGGTCCAAATACCAGACCACCAGGACGTTGGAGACCACGAACAGGATATGGGAATCCCAATTGGAGGGGGAGGAATGGCAACCGAGGGGATACCCATGGAAGACCACCAGGAAGAGGAGAACAGCAAGCAAATCAAGGATACCAAGATCATGGGACATACTCCAATCCATGGAACAGATCCCACTATCAAGACAGGGAAATAGAACAAAACCAAAGAGAAGGACCAGGAGAGGCTGCCGAGGGGGGCAGAAGAAAGCGCCCAAGACATCAATAGGTAAAGGTATATTTAACCTTAGCGATGTACAGTTATCCAGAGAAGAAATGCAGATACTAGATTTGGGCCTGAAGTATGCACCAGAGAAAACTATTGACCAGTTTGAAGCTTACATTGATCTGCAAAAATTTCTGAGAAAACTTAATTTACGAAAATATTTTCATAATAGCACCGAAGAAGAGAGAACTATACAATCAGGATATGTCCAAACCAATCTTAGGAACAACTCAATATTCAATCCTACCATACCAGGGAATCAGTGCATAGGGGCGTTCAAGAAAATGGTAGAAAGCGACCTTAGGAAACTTCAGAAGAAATCCAAAACTAAAAACAAAAAAGTGTGGGAGAATATCAAAGCCATTGGAGAGAGAAATGAGGTCATTATCAGACCAGCGGACAAAGGGGGGGGGCTGGTTATCCTCAACAAGGCTGATTACGAAGAAGAAATGAAAAATCTACTTAATGTTGAGGGTACATATAAAAAACTGAAAAGCAACCCCAAAATACAGTTCACCAAAAAACTTGAGAAGTTCGTTAACAAAGGAATTACTTTAGGGATATTAAATAAAAGTGAAGCCGAATACTTGGTGTCCAAATCAACTAAAACACCGGTACTGTACTATACCCCAAAAATACACAAGAGGCTAGAGAAACCACCGGGGAGACCCATAATCAGTGGAATTAACTCCATTTTCTCTAGACTAGGGGAGTACTTGGACACATTTCTCAATCCCATTGTTAAAAAGGGTAAATCATACCTCCGTGATAGCTGTCAACTAATTAACGAAATACAGCATATAGATGGCGTAGAAAGTCTGCTGCTAGCCACCATTGATGTAAATTCACTCTACACCAGCATTTCACAAGCAGATGGAGTCATGGGGGTAGAAAAAGCCCTACACGAAAAAACTACACTCAAGCAAGAACAAATCAATTTTATAGTTGAAGGCCTCCAAATGGCAATGGAGTGCAATTATTTTTGGTATCAAAAGAACTACTATGTGCAAACAAAAGGGGTTGCAATGGGGGCCAGATATGCCCCCAGCGTCGCTAACCTACTAATGGACTGCTGGGAAGAGGAATATGTGTATGCACAAAATATTCCCCAGATTAAAATGTATAAAAGATACATTGATGATCTTATCATCTTATGGGATGGAACAACAGATACCTTTAACAAATTCCTACTTGACCTCAACAATAATAGATATGGACTCACATTTACCGGTAAATGTGACCTAGAATGCATTGAATATCTAGATTTACAAATCTTCAAAAATGGCTCCAAATTACACACAAAAACGTTCTTCAAGTCCACTGATCGCAATGGTTATATACCATCTACCAGCTGCCACCATCCAAGATGGAAAGCAAATATTCCAAAAGGACAGATGATGCGACTTCGTAGAAACTGCAACCTAATTTCAGACTTTGAAATTCAAGCGGATGTAATAATAAAAAGGTTTGAAGAAAAAGGATATAACATTGAACAGCTGACTAGACAAAAGGAAGAAGTCCGGAACATGAACAGGAACCTAATGCTGGAACCTAAGGCTAAGAAGAAACAGAAGATGACAGATGTGGCTTTTATTACAGGGTTCAACTCTCAGTATAGAGACCTTGAACATATCATCAAAAAGTACTGGCCCATCTTACAAGAAGACCAAACCCTGACCAGCATACTGGGAAAAAAACCAACGTTCATCTACAGACGGGCCCCATCACTACGACAATATCTGGTACACAATGTTATTGATCCACCGCAACCTGTTAGACTATGCCCAGAGCTGAAAGGTTTTTACAAATGCCAAAAATGTTTGGCATGCCGGGTTAGTAAAAAGCAGCCAAGAAGAAAAACTAGCTTCAAATCACGCTTTGATTTCAAAGAATATAAAATTAAAGAGTTAATAACTTGCAATACTACACATGTCACATACGTCATTGAGTGTCCGTGTCATTTGCAATATGTCGGCAGAACGACCCGACCCCTAAAGGTTAGAATCCAGGAACACATCAGTAGAATAAAAAGTGCCTACCCTAAACATAACTTGTCACGCCATTTCGAGGAATACCACCAGAAGGATCCATCTGGGCTCATCTTCTATGGCATCGACCTTATTAAGGACAACTGGAGGGGGGGCAATAAAACAGTAGCCATCTCCCAGAACGAGACAAGCTGGATCTATCGGTTAGGGACTTTAGTGCCTCATGGCCTTAACAAAGACATAGACCTGAATTGTTTCCTGGCCAACCCATGATACTGGGGGCCTACATCATATTTTGTTTATTATTATGGTTCTTCACTTTCCATCTAGCCCATAGTGATATATGGGACATATGGGATATATGCCATTTATATGCACCAATGTATGTTTCACAGTTAGGATATATCCTTATTCCCATTATCTAAGCCAGAGGGCCCATTACCCATTTAGCTTTTAATTGGAAACCTTTACTTCAATGTACCTTCATACTGGGGAATGCCAGCATCTATATTAGGGAGCGGCAGGTTACGCCTAATGGCGTTAGGAATATCACAACGTCTGGTATACATGTTACACGGTGCACTCCTCTTAAGGTGGCACCCATTTTCTCAATCATGGGACACACCTTTCGATTGAGCATGGGTGTGTCACAGTTCAGCCCTAACTATGTATCTTACCCCTGATACTACTCCATTTATACATTTCATACCCCCCTATAACCGCACCTACTAGGTGATAATATAGGTCATGCGATTATTATTCCATATCTCTGGATCAATCTATACGATGGTTAACGCCGAGTAGAGCATATCCCTGAGACTTTTTCATCTCTACTCCAACACACCCCTCGGAGAGACCTTTCACACTTATTAGTTCTTATACTAGTTCTATTTTTTCCACTTTTTATTTTCATTTAGACTCCTTGGAGTTGCCACTTAATGCTTTTCTATATGCATATGTTAGAATAGATAGAATGCGGTATCCCCGCACTATTTCATTTCCTACATTACTATTATTAAGTCTATTCTTCCTACATTGATACAGGGGAATCTCTGTATCTCACACTAAGCTTTGATGAGCACATCATCATCACATATACACTTGCGTTGCAATCCCCCTCTTCTCATATACTATTCATGCTCATATAGGCTTTATTCCTTTTGTGTATTGCTCTGTATAAATGCCTGAGGTGTTAAAGTAATATGAATGAAGGGTTTGCACGATCTATACGTTTACAATGTTCAGTCCGCGGTAACCTTAATTATCCCAAGGGAATTTATCCGTCTAGCCAACCTATTAATTTGGAGGGAGTCCGGTACAAAATCCCGATTGGCCGATGCCGTTAAGTGGGCGGGAGGTTACACGTTGACGTTTCTTATATAAACCAGAAGAAGAGGTAGGCGTGTACCCGCTTCAGAAGACGTGATTGGACGAAACGATCGTCAAGCGGATACACGCATACCCCCAGGCACTTCCGGGAGACGGGCTGGAACGCACCTGGAGCGCACGCCGCTCAACAGGCTCTGTCACGAGTACTGGATAAAGTGCCTTGTGGGATACTGCTGGACTAGCAGTTTCTTGATTTTTTGATTTTGTTTTTACCTTTATTCGGCTGGCATATCCAACCAGCCTGGATCCCCGTTTTAAATAACATTTTTGTTTTTATATATTTTTTATTTGTCCTACTATATCCGAGTCTCGGATATCTTTTGTTATTTGTATTTCCATATATACATTTTCTGCTGGCATAGCCAATAAATACTAGCCCTAGTGCTATTTTCTTACATATTACACTATGGGAGTCCCTGTCCTTCTTATTTCCGGAGGTGTGTAAGGAGAGCAGCCTACTCTACTACGTGCCCCACTGTGGAATTTAAAGAAAACGTTGGGATAATCGAGTGCCTGGAGATCTAAGCTGAGGAGCGCCTGGAAAGTCTTACCCACGCTTATTACCCCTGCAGGGGTGTTCAACTCTGGTGAGTGGGGACACATAAGGGGGAGCACCGGAGCCACAGCGACTGCACTCTAAAGTATTTGTTTGATTCACCCAGCAAGTCACCATGATGACACCCACCGAATGAACTTTTTATCTGCTGCTGATTATTTTTATATATATATATACTCTTATCTATTTCACAGTTGCAAGTTGGAAGGACTAATTTTTCCTACTTTTATTTTTTATTTTTATTTGAATATGTACTTTTGATTGGTTACCAATTTAACACACGCTTGCATCCAATGTGGATGTTAGAAATATTTCTCACTATATTTAATATATCGTTACCCCACTGTATGGTATATGTACACACTTAGCCAACTGGTTATATTTTTGAGTGTTTTTGCACATATATATATTGTATTACTTTTGGTATCACACTCATTCAGGTACTTATAATACCGCTATCTAGTGGACAGAGATTATTATTACACCACTAATAATCTGATTAGTCATCCATCCAGCTCATTTTGCTGATCCTCGCTATTTAGCGTAAGATTGATCACAGATTCACACCCTGGTCACACGGGGACTATAACAGACAGCGCCACCACCCCCATTTTGTGTATGTATTTTCTTTATGTTTTCTTCGGATAACATGTTTTAGGGGGGGCAGCAGTCTGCTATTCACTTATTTTTCCTTCCTCATACCTACTTCACATACGCGCAGGCAACACTCCCTTTTTCCTTTTATCACTGCCCATACCTTTGGTGTGGTTTTTCTACCTGCTGCTATGGCACTATTTGACTACATGAGTAGCAGAAATATAGATGTTGGTGGGATTTTCAGTCAGGAAGAAGTCATCAACAGGCAGGACATGCAAGGATTGATGAAGCAATTAAGGCACACAATGGAAAAGCAGTTACGAGTGTGGTGGGATATTGCAACGCTAGAGACCTATATAAAAGAAAAAATGACACCTAGGAGGTTACGTTGGGATGTGCACCCAAATGACAACATAGAAGATACAGCACTCATGAATGAGTGGTATAGTTTCTTTAATACAAGTGAGAATGAACTCCTGCATAGGATTGTCAAAAGACGTAAATTTAAACTTAAAGGAATTGAGAAATGTATCACAGAAATACAATCACTGCTGACACCATTTTCTACTCAGCAAGATTATATTGATAAAACAAGAGAATTACAGGACTTAATCAAAAAATATGATAGTGACATTCAAATTAAGAAACAAAAGAAATATAAAAGAGATGTACTGGACTATAAAAACATGCAAGTGTACAAATGGCAGGCTTCAATGGAAGAACCAATAGAAGGACTAGATGATACCCTTATAGATGAAGGTGAACTAACAATGCTAACTGGCAATGATGGTGTCACCTCTAGTTACCATAACAGTCAAGAACCACCTTCCAGTATAAGAGAACCGATACAGACAAGAACACATACCCCGAGAAGACAACAGGGTAGGCCGGACAACCGAAGGGTACGCTATCAGGAAACTGAGAACTATAGAAGCCCAAACCCACCAAGATGGAGGTCACATAGCCGAAATAGAAACTATTCAGGAGACTACTACCCCCGTGATGACCACTTTTCCCAAGGGAGAGGCACTAGGGAAAATAGGGGTTTTCACAGGGGCGGTCCAAATACCAGACCACCAGGACGTTGGAGACCACGAACAGGATATGGGAATCCCAATTGGAGGGGGAGGAATGGCAACCGAGGGGATACCCATGGAAGACCACCAGGAAGAGGAGAACAGCAAGCAAATCAAGGATACCAAGATCATGGGACATACTCCAATCCATGGAACAGATCCCACTATCAAGACAGGGAAATAGAACAAAACCAAAGAGAAGGACCAGGAGAGGCTGCCGAGGGGGGCAGAAGAAAGCGCCCAAGACATCAATAGGTAAAGGTATATTTAACCTTAGCGATGTACAGTTATCCAGAGAAGAAATGCAGATACTAGATTTGGGCCTGAAGTATGCACCAGAGAAAACTATTGACCAGTTTGAAGCTTACATTGATCTGCAAAAATTTCTGAGAAAACTTAATTTACGAAAATATTTTCATAATAGCACCGAAGAAGAGAGAACTATACAATCAGGATATGTCCAAACCAATCTTAGGAACAACTCAATATTCAATCCTACCATACCAGGGAATCAGTGCATAGGGGCGTTCAAGAAAATGGTAGAAAGCGACCTTAGGAAACTTCAGAAGAAATCCAAAACTAAAAACAAAAAAGTGTGGGAGAATATCAAAGCCATTGGAGAGAGAAATGAGGTCATTATCAGACCAGCGGACAAAGGGGGGGGGCTGGTTATCCTCAACAAGGCTGATTACGAAGAAGAAATGAAAAATCTACTTAATGTTGAGGGTACATATAAAAAACTGAAAAGCAACCCCAAAATACAGTTCACCAAAAAACTTGAGAAGTTCGTTAACAAAGGAATTACTTTAGGGATATTAAATAAAAGTGAAGCCGAATACTTGGTGTCCAAATCAACTAAAACACCGGTACTGTACTATACCCCAAAAATACACAAGAGGCTAGAGAAACCACCGGGGAGACCCATAATCAGTGGAATTAACTCCATTTTCTCTAGACTAGGGGAGTACTTGGACACATTTCTCAATCCCATTGTTAAAAAGGGTAAATCATACCTCCGTGATAGCTGTCAACTAATTAACGAAATACAGCATATAGATGGCGTAGAAAGTCTGCTGCTAGCCACCATTGATGTAAATTCACTCTACACCAGCATTTCACAAGCAGATGGAGTCATGGGGGTAGAAAAAGCCCTACACGAAAAAACTACACTCAAGCAAGAACAAATCAATTTTATAGTTGAAGGCCTCCAAATGGCAATGGAGTGCAATTATTTTTGGTATCAAAAGAACTACTATGTGCAAACAAAAGGGGTTGCAATGGGGGCCAGATATGCCCCCAGCGTCGCTAACCTACTAATGGACTGCTGGGAAGAGGAATATGTGTATGCACAAAATATTCCCCAGATTAAAATGTATAAAAGATACATTGATGATCTTATCATCTTATGGGATGGAACAACAGATACCTTTAACAAATTCCTACTTGACCTCAACAATAATAGATATGGACTCACATTTACCGGTAAATGTGACCTAGAATGCATTGAATATCTAGATTTACAAATCTTCAAAAATGGCTCCAAATTACACACAAAAACGTTCTTCAAGTCCACTGATCGCAATGGTTATATACCATCTACCAGCTGCCACCATCCAAGATGGAAAGCAAATATTCCAAAAGGACAGATGATGCGACTTCGTAGAAACTGCAACCTAATTTCAGACTTTGAAATTCAAGCGGATGTAATAATAAAAAGGTTTGAAGAAAAAGGATATAACATTGAACAGCTGACTAGACAAAAGGAAGAAGTCCGGAACATGAACAGGAACCTAATGCTGGAACCTAAGGCTAAGAAGAAACAGAAGATGACAGATGTGGCTTTTATTACAGGGTTCAACTCTCAGTATAGAGACCTTGAACATATCATCAAAAAGTACTGGCCCATCTTACAAGAAGACCAAACCCTGACCAGCATACTGGGAAAAAAACCAACGTTCATCTACAGACGGGCCCCATCACTACGACAATATCTGGTACACAATGTTATTGATCCACCGCAACCTGTTAGACTATGCCCAGAGCTGAAAGGTTTTTACAAATGCCAAAAATGTTTGGCATGCCGGGTTAGTAAAAAGCAGCCAAGAAGAAAAACTAGCTTCAAATCA
The DNA here is from genome assembly GCF_905171775.1 of Rana temporaria. Taxonomy (NCBI): domain Eukaryota; kingdom Metazoa; phylum Chordata; class Amphibia; order Anura; family Ranidae; genus Rana; species Rana temporaria. Next base: position 173,730,250 of record NC_053491.1, read on the forward strand.
CGCTTTGATTTCAAAGAATATAAAATTAAAGAGTTAATAACTTGCAATACTACACATGTCACATACGTCATTGAGTGTCCGTGTCATTTGCAATATGTCGGCAGAACGACCCGACCCCTAAAGGTTAGAATCCAGGAACACATCAGTAGAATAAAAAGTGCCTACCCTAAACATAACTTGTCACGCCATTTCGAGGAATACCACCAGAAGGATCCATCTGGGCTCATCTTCTATGGCATCGACCTTATTAAGGACAACTGGAGGGGGGGCAATAAAACAGTAGCCATCTCCCAGAACGAGACAAGCTGGATCTATCGGTTAGGGACTTTAGTGCCTCATGGCCTTAACAAAGACATAGACCTGAATTGTTTCCTGGCCAACCCATGATACTGGGGGCCTACATCATATTTTGTTTATTATTATGGTTCTTCACTTTCCATCTAGCCCATAGTGATATATGGGACATATGGGATATATGCCATTTATATGCACCAATGTATGTTTCACAGTTAGGATATATCCTTATTCCCATTATCTAAGCCAGAGGGCCCATTACCCATTTAGCTTTTAATTGGAAACCTTTACTTCAATGTACCTTCATACTGGGGAATGCCAGCATCTATATTAGGGAGCGGCAGGTTACGCCTAATGGCGTTAGGAATATCACAACGTCTGGTATACATGTTACACGGTGCACTCCTCTTAAGGTGGCACCCATTTTCTCAATCATGGGACACACCTTTCGATTGAGCATGGGTGTGTCACAGTTCAGCCCTAACTATGTATCTTACCCCTGATACTACTCCATTTATACATTTCATACCCCCCTATAACCGCACCTACTAGGTGATAATATAGGTCATGCGATTATTATTCCATATCTCTGGATCAATCTATACGATGGTTAACGCCGAGTAGAGCATATCCCTGAGACTTTTTCATCTCTACTCCAACACACCCCTCGGAGAGACCTTTCACACTTATTAGTTCTTATACTAGTTCTATTTTTTCCACTTTTTATTTTCATTTAGACTCCTTGGAGTTGCCACTTAATGCTTTTCTATATGCATATGTTAGAATAGATAGAATGCGGTATCCCCGCACTATTTCATTTCCTACATTACTATTATTAAGTCTATTCTTCCTACATTGATACAGGGGAATCTCTGTATCTCACACTAAGCTTTGATGAGCACATCATCATCACATATACACTTGCGTTGCAATCCCCCTCTTCTCATATACTATTCATGCTCATATAGGCTTTATTCCTTTTGTGTATTGCTCTGTATAAATGCCTGAGGTGTTAAAGTAATATGAATGAAGGGTTTGCACGATCTATACGTTTACAATGTTCAGTCCGCGGTAACCTTAATTATCCCAAGGGAATTTATCCGTCTAGCCAACCTATTAATTTGGAGGGAGTCCGGTACAAAATCCCGATTGGCCGATGCCGTTAAGTGGGCGGGAGGTTACACGTTGACGTTTCTTATATAAACCAGAAGAAGAGGTAGGCGTGTACCCGCTTCAGAAGACGTGATTGGACGAAACGATCGTCAAGCGGATACACGCATACCCCCAGGCACTTCCGGGAGACGGGCTGGAACGCACCTGGAGCGCACGCCGCTCAACAGGCTCTGTCACGAGTACTGGATAAAGTGCCTTGTGGGATACTGCTGGACTAGCAGTTTCTTGATTTTTTGATTTTGTTTTTACCTTTATTCGGCTGGCATATCCAACCAGCCTGGATCCCCGTTTTAAATAACATTTTTGTTTTTATATATTTTTTATTTGTCCTACTATATCCGAGTCTCGGATATCTTTTGTTATTTGTATTTCCATATATACATTTTCTGCTGGCATAGCCAATAAATACTAGCCCTAGTGCTATTTTCTTACATATTACACTATGGGAGTCCCTGTCCTTCTTATTTCCGGAGGTGTGTAAGGAGAGCAGCCTACTCTACTACGTGCCCCACTGTGGAATTTAAAGAAAACGTTGGGATAATCGAGTGCCTGGAGATCTAAGCTGAGGAGCGCCTGGAAAGTCTTACCCACGCTTATTACCCCTGCAGGGGTGTTCAACTCTGGTGAGTGGGGACACATAAGGGGGAGCACCGGAGCCACAGCGACTGCACTCTAAAGTATTTGTTTGATTCACCCAGCAAGTCACCATGATGACACCCACCGAATGAACTTTTTATCTGCTGCTGATTATTTTTATATATATATATACTCTTATCTATTTCACAGTTGCAAGTTGGAAGGACTAATTTTTCCTACTTTTATTTTTTATTTTTATTTGAATATGTACTTTTGATTGGTTACCAATTTAACACACGCTTGCATCCAATGTGGATGTTAGAAATATTTCTCACTATATTTAATATATCGTTACCCCACTGTATGGTATATGTACACACTTAGCCAACTGGTTATATTTTTGAGTGTTTTTGCACATATATATATTGTATTACTTTTGGTATCACACTCATTCAGGTACTTATAATACCGCTATCTAGTGGACAGAGATTATTATTACACCACTAATAATCTGATTAGTCATCCATCCAGCTCATTTTGCTGATCCTCGCTATTTAGCGTAAGATTGATCACAGATTCACACCCTGGTCACACGGGGACTATAACAGACAGCGCCACCACCCCCATTTTGTGTAAATATTGATTATCTGACACTCTACTTTGTCCATTGTGGGCAAAGTAACAGGTTCACTTTGCAGGAGGGATGTAAGCATGTTGTACCAGGTTTTTCAAGATTACTGTATAGGCTTTCACATGCTAGGCAAGTCCCCACACACAAATGTGACAGTTTTTAGGTCTGACTGGCTATTTAGGCAGCAAGCAATAAATTATGGAGTGGCAAGAAGAGTTTAGCGTGTTTCCCGATATGCAGAATTACTGATGGCAGGTGGGGCAACAGAAAAGGACAAGAAAGGCAAGTGTCTTAAGATTCCTCTTGTAACATAAACTTGTTACTTGCATTTGATGAGCAAAGTGTGGGTTCACTGTACATTAAGTGATTTAAATAGTATGATTGCCTATAGAAATGTATACAATACATGATATTTCTTTAATCCTTATACAGTATAATGAACAAAGCTGTAGGGATTCTCCTCTACAGTTTTTAAATATTGATGATGGCTATCTCTTCAGCGTGTTTTATTGTTGAATTTCTCACCACTCCTTTCCTCTCCAGATGAGCAGCTGTTAGGAAAACATCTCTTTCATCTAAAATATCTGATACTTAATGCTTATTGAAACTAATGACTCTCTCTCCTGCTGGTGCAAAGTGAATTAAATTACAGTCATGAGTGTAGCGGGCTATACAGGCTAATCCCTCACCATGTTTAGCTGCTAATAGATATCAATTGTCTCTTATAACTTCCTGAACAATGTGCAGCTATTTAAGAATGTACGTCTTTATTATTTTCAACATATTAGCACAGGTTATTGCTTTTTACTGTAATGATACTTTCATTTTTATACCATTGAAAATAAATCCAAAAATGACTGTATATGTTATAGAGAAGGTTAAACTATACATTTTTTTAAAGTTGAACTTCAGACAGACAACTAAACACACAGTACAAATAATGTACATGAGTGAAATGGCCTTTCATGGAAAGATTTGTAATTATTTTAAGCAAATTTTCTGATCTAAGGGCCAGATTCTCGTAGTTTTCCCGTGGCCATAGCGTAAGCCATTTACACTACGCCGCCCCCAACTTACTGGAGCAAGTGCCATATTCCTCAAGCACTTGCTCCGTAGTTTGCGGAGGCGTAGTGTAAAAGGCCCGGCGTATCCCCGCGTATTTCAAAGGGGGTGGCTTATATTTAAATTAAGCGCGCCCCCGTTCCGATCGAACTGCGCATGCGCCAAGCTAAAAATAGCCCAGTGAGCATGCTCTAGTTCTCGGCGGAAAACGTCAATGACGCCGACGTGTGCGTCATTGACGTAAAGTCGTATTCAAGAACGACTTACGAAAACGACGTACCCGACGGGAAAAGATGACGCGGACTCGACGCCATACTTAACATGGCATACGTGGGACTGGCGTAAGGTTACCCCTCATATAGCAGGGGTAACCTTACGCTTACGCAAACGACGTAAGCGACGGTTACACGATGCGATTTCGTTCGGGAATCGGCGTATCAGGCTCATTTGCATAAACAAATGAGACCTGAACGTAAACGCCACCTAGCGGCCGGCGGCGAATTACATTTAAGATCCGACAGTGTAAGTGACTTACACCTGTCGGATCTACAGCGTATCTATGCGAAAATGATTCTAGGAATCACTCACATAGATACGCGGGTCAAAAAAGAGAGATACGACAGAGTTTCTTGAGATACTCCGTCGTAACTCTTCTGAGAATATGGCCCTCAGTGTCCCTGTCTAGGTTGTATAGGGGGTAATGAAGGGTAGGCAACCTTTCAGAGGTGGAGATCTATCTGGACAACATGGAAGAGATCAAAGATCACCCCGGATATCAAGCAAGCCCCCAATGAAAAGTAAAGGCGATATAAAGAAAACTTTGAAAAATCTTATAGAACTAATGTCATTGTAGAAACATATACATATATATATATATATATATATATATATATATATATATATATATATATATATATATATATTTGCCTACCTTAACATTTAGCTTCCGTGAGAAACTCGGCTGATGCTGGAGTTCATCATGAAAGCATAAAATCTGGTGCTTCAGACTGATCTAGAAGAGAAGGGATCACCGCTCCAGGTGGGTCACTATGTAGAGATGGACTGACTCAGGATACCATGGGTGCTGGCGATGCACTGACCATGCATAAGATACGAAGAAAAAGGATGGATAGCCGCACTCCAATGACCAAACGGTTGTCTTTTATTAAAAAAAAACACAGCAAGTACATCACTTCACAAGGTGCAACAAAGGAACAGGTAGATATCCGACGCGTTTCTCACTGGCTAGTGCTTAATCATGATTAAGCACTAGCCAATTCCTGGCCAGTGTAAGTAGTATGTAGGGCAGTGTACAGAGATCAGTAGGATTTTGGGCAGTATACAGAGGGCAGTAGGATGTTGGGCAGTGTATAGAGGTCAGTAGTTAGTAGGGCAGTGTACAGAGGTCAGTAGTATGTAGGGCAGTGTACAGAGGTCAGTAGTATGCAGGACAGTGTACAGAGTTCAGTAGTATGTAGGGCAGTGTACAGAGGTCAGTAGTAAGTAGGGCAGTGTACATAGGTCAGTAGTAAGTAGGGCAGTGACTAGAGGTCAGTAGTATGTAGGGAAGTATACAGAGGTCAGTAGTAAGTATGTCAGTGTACATAGGTCAGTACTAAGTAGGGCAGTGAATAGAGGTCAGTAGTAAGTAGGACAGAGTTTAGTAGTATGTAGGACAGTGTATAGATGTCAGTAGAATTCAGCGCAGTGTACAGAGGTCAGTAGTATGTAGGACATTGTACAGAGTTCAGTAGTATGTAGGGCAGTGTACAGAGGTCAGTAGTGTGTAGGGCGGTCTACAGATGTTAGTAGTGTGTAGGGTAGTGTACAGAGGTCAGTAATATGTAGGGCAGTGTACAGAGGTCAGTAATATGTAGGGTAGTGTATAACAGTCAATAGAATGAAGAGTAGTGCACAAAGGGCAGCAGTATGAAGAGTAGTGTATAGGGATCAGTAGGGCAGAGGACAGGGGGGTCAGGAGGGTATGGTCCATGGGGGTCGGGGGTAGGCACAGTGCAGGGAGGTCAGGAGGGTACAGTACTGAGGGGTCAGAGGGGCATGCTGCAAGGGGGGTCAGGAGGGCACAGTATTGGTCGGTCAGGAGAGTATGGTATTGGAGGGTCAGGAGGGCATGGTACTTGGGGCTTAGGAAAGCAGAGTATGGGGGTGGGGTCCAGAGGGAATGGTACTGTAGGGTCAGTAGGACAATACAGGTGGGTTAGAAGGGTATAGTATTAAGGAACTAGTAGGGCATGGTACTGTAGGCTCAGGAGGGAAGAATACAGGGGGGTCAGGAGAGTACGGTGCAGGGCCCAGGACAGCAGAGTACAGGGGGTCAGGAGAGCATGGCGCTGGGAGGTCAGGAGGGCATGGTACAAGTAGGTCAGGGTGGAGGGAGGTTAGAAGGGTATAGTTCTGGGGGGTCAGGAAGGCACAAACATTCTTTACTTATGCAGAGTGGCACAGGGAAGCTGTCATGGCAGAGCTGTATGTTCTGATACCTGCCAGCCCTCCTCTAGCATATCACCTGTAAATGCCTTGGTCAGAGTGAGTCGGTTGGTGCGGAGGCACACACTGCAGTCAGTGGAAGAGCTCTGGCATGTTTTGTTACAAGCCTTGTTTATTGTGTTTTTCTGCCTCCTTGAAATGTCCTACATGAGCTCCCAAACCCCTCCCTTTCCCACTCTCTTTCATTTGTTTGGTATAAGCAATGCCCGTTAGTTGCAGTCATATACACTGCTCCATGTGCACTACATATCCCATAGTCCATACTCCATAATATCTAGTCCCTCTCGGAAGTAAACAGGAGAGGGTGGCTACATTCCTTCATGCAGTAAGACCATGAAGAACAAATGTAACCACCCAGTAACAGAAAGTCAAATCACAGCAGCAAAGACAAACCCAGATAGCAAGGATAACTTGCCACAAATTTGTGGCAGTGTTGAATTGTTAACGTGCTTACAGCACAAGTTCTGGTTGACACTCTTCCAATTTGTAACAAATTTGTGTGGCAAGTCTCTAGCAAGAACAAAATTGCAGTGGTGAGTCTACAGCAAGAGCTCTGCAGGTCACATCGACCCCTGTGGTGAGATGACTATTGTACAACCTAACTGAACCAATCATGCAATGCGGACTTGTTGCAATTGTGCAACAAACTTGTGAAACCTGGCTAATCTAGCAATAGCTTAGAAAGTCATTTTCAAACTTGCATCTCAATCGCTTGCTATCTGGGAAGAAATTTGGAGGAGGATGAGAGCAATAGAAAGTACTTTTCTGGTGGCACTTTTTTCAGTTACAGTGGTTTTAAAGACTCAAGATTGTTTACCTTCATGCATTCTAAGAAGCCCTTCAGCCCCTCCCCATACTTACCTGAGCCCTATCGCAATCCAGCGATGTGCACAAGAACCTTGGCTCTCTGGGGGCTCTCCCTCCTCATTGGCTAAGACAGCAGCGATTGTCAATCACAGGCAGTGAGCCAAAAAGAAGAAAGAGGAGGTGGGGCCGAGCTGCAGGTCTGTGTATGCTTGGGTGCCCCCAGAGCAAGCTGTTAGCTCTGGGGGCACTTGGCAGGAGGGAGGAGCCAGGAGCTCCAGCGGGGGGATCCGACAAGAGGAGGATCCGGGCAGCTCTGTGCAAAACCACTGCACAGAGCAGGTAAGTATAACATGTTTGTTTTTTGTTTTTTAAAAGAACTTGCCTTAAATATCACTCTAAGAATACACACCAGGGTTAACTGTCACTTTAACTGCAGTGAGAAGACAGTGTTTTCTAAAGCTTGACAGCATTGGGGAGATTTACTAAAACTGGTGCACATAGAATCTGGTGCAGCTGTCCAACATAATCTGGTGCAGCTGTGCATACTGCCATGCTTTTCATTATGGGAATATATATATATATATATATATATATACTGCTCAAAAAAATTAAAGGAACACTTTGAAAACATATCACATCTCAATGGGCAAAAATCTCATGCTCGATATCTATACTGATATGGACTGGGTAATGTGTTAGGAATTAAAGGATGGCACATCATTTGATAGAAATGAAAATTATCCACCTACAGAGGGCTAAATTCAAAGATACCCCCGAAAATCAAAGTGAAAAAATTATGCAGCAAGCTAGTCCATTTTGCTGAAATCTCATTGCAACAACTCAAAATGGTCCTCAGAAGTTTGTATGTCCCAGAGGTGTTTTTTTTTTATTTAGGTCAGGTGAGCGTGGGGGCCATTCAATGGTATCAATTTCTTCATCCTCCAGGAACTGGCTGCATGCTTTCGCTATATGAGGCTGGGCATTGTCGTGCACCTGGAGAAACCCAGGACCCACTGCACCAGCGTAGGGATCCCACAATGGGTCCAAGGATTTCATCCCGATACCTAATGGCAGTCAGGGTGCCATTGTGTAGCCTGTAGAGGTCTGTGCATCCCTCCATGGATATGCCTCCCCAGATCATCACTGACCCACCACCAAACCGGTCAGGCTGAATGATGTTACAGGCAGCATAAAATTCTCTGCAGCTTCTCCAGAGCCTTTCATGTCTGTCACATATGCTCAGGGTGAACCTGCTCTCATCTCTGTGCTGGGAGACACGGAAAATCTTCTGTCAATGACACATATTGATGTGCAATCCTGGAGGAGTTGGACTGCCTGCACAACCTTTATAGGGTCCAAGTATCGCCTTGTGCTACCAGTAGTGACACTGACCCTAGCTAAATGCAAAACTAGTGACAGTCAGAAAAGATGAGTAGGGAAAAAAAATGTCAGACACCTCCACCTGAAAAAACATTCCTGTTTTGGAGGTCGTCTCATTGTTGCCCATCTAGTGCACCTGTTGTTAATTTCAATTAACAGCAAAGCAGCTAAAACTGATTAACAACCCCCTCTGTATACACCCCTCCCCCTCTGATACTTAACTGACAAGATCAACATCCTAGGAGTTCTGATTCAAATGTGTTCCTTTAATTTTTTTGAGCAGTGTATATATGTATATATATCTAAATATATATATATATATATATATATATATATATATATATATATATATATATATATATATATATATATATATATTGTAGTAGTGTGGTACCCCAGGGGTGTGGTGACCCAGGGTTTTCAATTGGACTGGTTGAGGGGCTCCAGGAAGCTTGCAGTTTACAGAGGAAACTGGCATTTCAGTTGCCTCAATTGTTGGTAAAGTCCACTTTGGGACCTGGAGCCCGGGGATTTCGTAGAGATCTGGGTGGGATGAAATCCCCAGTCCTGGGTCCAGATTTTCAGATAGATCAGCACACTGATTGTGCAGGTGTGTGTGGGCCTGATAGGAGACTCAGGACCAGCATTCTGGGCTCCACCCTCCCCAGGAGTCCAGGCTTGCAAGGGAGAACGCAGCGAGTGCAGGTGTGCACTGTGAAGTGGCTAGAGAAGCTGGAGAGTGCAGGTGTGCACTGTGAAACCCCAGAGACCTAAGTCTAAGGTTGCTGACAGGAGTCAGGAGAGCTCCATGCTGGAGCCTGAGCAGTTGTGCTACTGCTGACAAGAGCCAGGTGGCTCGGTATTTTCTTTGGCACGTATAAGCCAGAAGGCTGAAGGTACCGTTCTGTGTGGACAGTGAAAAACCCCTGCGTGGGAAACCTATGTTTGGATTTTGTTTATTTTTGCCTTTTCAATAAAAGTGGGCCAACAAGTCCTTAAACATAGTTCCGGACTGGCGTGAATCGCTTAAAATCGCTTATCCCACTTGAGCTATCAACCCCCAACCTTACAATATATATATATATATATATATATATATATATATATATATATATATATATATATATATATATATATATATATATAGATAGATAGATAGATAGCTATATATATATATATATATGTGTATATATATATATATATATATATATATATATATACATACAGTTGTGCTCAAAAGTTTGAATACCCTGGTAGAAATCATTACATTTTGGCATTAATATTGAAAATAGCTGATCATACCAATAAACTGATTTCAAAGTGACATATACAGGTGTATATACGTTACTTTGCCCAGCCGTGCCATTCTGCTGACATATATGTACAGGAGCCAGTCGGGAACCGGTTAAGAAGTAGAAAATTAGGTGATCGCTTGATATCAAGACAAGGTCAGATAGACCAAGAAAGATTGCAGCCACAACTACCAGAGGAATTGTTCGGGATAAAAAGAAAAACCTACAGGTAACCTCAGGAGAAATACAGGCGGCTCTGGTACTCAACATTTCAAGCCATCTGAGTTGTAAGGAGCGCCGCTGTTCTGATGTCCGCAACCATCATGTGTTCCAAAGTCTGGATGTGACATCACCGCAAATTATGTCCACTGTCCCACCTCAACACGTTTCACCCAATCAGGCAACCTCAAGAAGCTGCAGAGACACAATTTTTCCTGTTTTTTCCTGGTGGCTATATACTGAAAAAAAAAAAAGTAATGTTTGATTTTTCATACGTTGACAGACCTATTAAATAAAATTGGTCTTACCATTGTGAATGTTAATGTGGGCAGGTGTCAAGGGAACTTTATAAAGACCCATTACTGTGGGCAAATTATTTACTAATTTCTCAAGTTATGAATACATGAATCCGTATGACCATTAGTTATATTTTATTGGATGCATAAAACTGGATTAAATGGTTATCTGCCTAGAGATCAGATAGAATACTTAAATGACAGCTCACTGCAGGGTGCTCGCTGCTAGACATCAGCTTTTCGTCATTTTGTCAGTGACTTTGATTCGTTCCACAGTGGTCATGATAGAAGTACTGAATAATGGTTCATAATTTGTACTTCATTTGACATGTTTTACATATTCTCTATTAACAGAAAGTACACATTTATTTATTGTACACATAGTTTTGATATGTTATGCCAGAGGTTCCCAACTATTCCCAACTGTTCCCAGTATAAAAGTACTGAATCCAGCATGCAAGGTTGAGAAATGCTAATATACAATATCTTTAAAGTTAACCTTTCATTCACTGACACAACTGACCTTTCCATTTGAAAATATGACCTTCTTCTGGATAATACTTTTCTGTTTATGTTTGCTGTTGTTGGACTTCTGACCAAGATTTTTGATCAACTCTGTACCTCACTGTCCACCTGTTACCAAACTCTTATTCTTTTTTTTTCCTGATCTTAATTCTGCCTATGCTTGGGTGCTCGACTAATACCAAACCAGATTGTGACCTGATTCCTAAATGAACATGGTGTATTCTGGGTGTCCTACAGACTGTACTTGGGTACTTGTCTGATACCAGATGTCACAAAGTTCCAGTCTTCATGTCCAATACCCTGGCACTTTTGTCCTTGCATTGCCTTTGCAGTCTCTGACTCAGTTTTCAGGGCAGGAAATGTGAAAAAGGTCACCCTCATAATTTGGGCTTCTCATATAGATATGTGACAATATGCTTGTACTAGTTCAGTGTTTCTATGGTCAGAGACAGCCATGAAACAGAATTTTCAAAATCAGGTTAGTATTGGCAGCTTACAGGGAGAGTGTTACATAGTAGGTGAGGTTAAAAAAAGACACAAGTCCATCAAGTTCAACCTATGTGTGTAATTTTATATGTCAGTATTACATTGTATATCCCTGTATGTTGTGGTCATTCAGGTGCTTATCGAATAGTTTTTTAAAATATTGATGCTCCCTGCTGATACCACCAACTGTGGAAGGGAAGTCCACATCCTTGCCACTCTTAGGCCCTGTACACACGAGGAGACATGTTCGATGAAATCGGTCCACGGACCATTTTCATCGGACATGTCTCCTGGGATTTTTTGGTCTGATGTGTGTACACACCATCAGACCAAAATCCCCGTGGACAGAGAATGCGGTGACGTGACGGTGATGCAGTGACGTGCGCAAACCAGGAAGTTCAATGCTTCCACGCATGCGTCGAATCAATTCGACGCATGCGCGGGATTTCGGTCCGCTGGTTAGACGTACTAACCAGCGGACATGTCCGACGGACAGGTTTCCAGCGGACAAGTTTCTAAGCATGCTCAGAAACTTTTGTTCGCTGGAAAACGGTCCGATAGGCCGTACACACGACCGAACATGTGCGATGAAACTGGTCCGCGGACCAGTTTCATCGGACATGTTCGGTCGTGTGTATGGGGCCTCACAGGAAAGAACCATCTACAAAGTTTAAGGTTAACCCTTTTTTCTTCTAATTTTAATGAATGGCCACGTGTCTTGTTAAACTCCCTTCCGCAAAAAAGATTTATCCCTATTGTGGGGTCACAGTACGGTATTTGTAAATTTAAATCATGTCCCCTCTCAAGCATCTCTTCTCCAGAGAGAATAAGTTCAGTGATCGCAACCTTTCCTCAACTAACATTTTCCAGACCCTTTATTAGCTTTGTAGCCCTTCTTTTTACTTGCTCCATTTCCAGTAGATCCTTCATGAGGACTGGTGCCCAGAACTAAACAGCATATTCTAAGTGCGGCCAGGCCAGAGTCTTGTAGAATTATAATTTTTTTCTCTGGAGTTAATCCCCTTTATAATGCGTGCCAATATTCTGTTTGCTTTGTTAACAGCAGCTTGGCATTGCATGCCATTGCTGAGCCTATCATCTACCAGGATCCCCAGGTCCCTTTCCATCCTAGATTCCCCCAGAGGTTCTCTCAGATGTCTGTTATTACCAATTTAGTACATTATGCTCTTTGACTGAAATAGTCAAATCAATGTCTAATTTAAAAAATAATCTAAGCAATAATGACCCAGCAGTTGCTACTTGCTCTAATGTTACTGAATTATTTCATAATCCTTCATCTGCTACTAGAATACATGTTTCGGAAACTATTTTAGGGAGATGATGCCTTGTGAGGATTCACCTCTGGGTTTCCACTTACCAATGTCAATTAAAGAAAAAATACGTAAGGGAGACTTTGTAGATGTGCTGACTCTGCTTCCATCAGTTAAGGATTTTACTTTTGAATCTTAAAGGAAATGGGTCTTTATTGTCCAGCAGAGGGGACACATGCTCTGAAACGCGTCACTTCCGGTCTGTCACACAGTTTCCCTCTGCTGGACAGCCGGGATTAAGAACACCCTGCTGCAGACTAGACCATCCAAGGACTATCCCCCACTGCTGGACTCGTTTACACATATGATGAGCTTTTAACTTCTGCCTCTAGTAGGTGTTTGACGTAGACGTACTAACCAGCGGACATGTCCGACGGACAGGTTTCCAGCGGACAAGTTTCTAAGCATGCTCAGAAACTTTTGTTCGCTGGAAAACGGTCCGATAGGCCGTACACATGACCGAACATGTGCGATGAAACTGGTCCGCGGACCAGTTTCATCGGACATGTTCGGTCGTGTGTATGGGGCCTCACAGGAAAGAACCATCTACAAAGTTTAAGGTTAACCCTTTTTTCTTCTAATTTTAATGAATGGCCACGTGTCTTGTTAAACTCCCTTCCGCAAAAAAGATTTATCCCTATTGTGGGGTCACAGTACGGTATTTGTAAATTTAAATCATGTCCCCTCTCAAGCATCTCTTCTCCAGAGAGAATAAGTTCAGTGATCGCAACCTTTCCTCAACTAACATTTTCCAGACCCTTTATTAGCTTTGTAGCCCTTCTTTTTACTTGCTCCATTTCCAGTAGATCCTTCATGAGGACTGGTGCCCAGAACTAAACAGCATATTCTAAGTGCGGCCAGGCCAGAGTCTTGTAGAATTATAATTTTTTTCTCTGGAGTTAATCCCCTTTATAATGCGTGCCAATATTCTGTTTGCTTTGTTAACAGCAGCTTGGCATTGCATGCCATTGCTGAGCCTATCATCTACCAGGATCCCCAGGTCCCTTTCCATCCTAGATTCCCCCAGAGGTTCTCTCAGATGTCTGTTATTACCAATTTAGTACATTATGCTCTTTGACTGAAATAGTCAAATCAATGTCTAATTTAAAAAATAATCTAAGCAATAATGACCCAGCAGTTGCTACTTGCTCTAATGTTACTGAATTATTTCATAATCCTTCATCTGCTACTAGAATACATGTTTCGGAAACTATTTTAGGGAGATGATGCCTTGTGAGGATTCACCTCTGGGTTTCCACTTACCAATGTCAATTAAAGAAAAAATACGTAAGGGAGACTTTGTAGATGTGCTGACTCTGCTTCCATCAGTTAAGGATTTTACTTTTGAATCTTAAAGGAAATGGGTCTTTATTGTCCAGCAGAGGGGACACATGCTCTGAAACGCGTCACTTCCGGTCTGTCACACAGTTTCCCTCTGCTGGACAGCCGGGATTAAGAACACCCTGCTGCAGACTAGACCATCCAAGGACTATCCCCCACTGCTGGACTCGTTTACACATATGATGAGCTTTTAACTTCTGCCTCTAGTAGGTGTTTTTCAACTTTTTGGCTAATAAAGTCTTAATGCTGCTGCATTTAGAGGCACCATCTTTTTTAACCTATTTAAAAAAGACCAGAACACAAGAAATGGCATTGAAAAGGCCACAAAACTTTATTGACTCAGTTCATCAAATTACTTGCTGATCGGACATATACAAATCATATCAATAGTAACATAACCAATAGCTCAGTTTTGAGAACTCAGGCTTAACTTTTACAGCAATTATAACAATGCCACCATGAAAATACCAAGGCCGATAACCTCATAAAGTACCTACGATGGGCGGGAGGGAGTTTTCTTAGAAATGTCCCCAAAATGATTTAGAGGGAAACCGCGTGACAGGCCGCAAGTGACGTCTATTGGGCGGGATGCATTTCCGAGCATCACGTGTCCCTCCCAGTAGACGTCACTTCTGACTAGGGATGAGCCGAACACTGAGGCCCCGTACACACGAGAGGATCCATCCGCTGGAATTGATCCGCGGACCGGCTCCAGCGGATAGATCCCCTGGTGTGTACAATCCAGCGGATCTGTTTCCGCGGATTTTTATCCCCTGGGATGGATTTCCAGCGGATAAAAATTTTAAGACATGCTTTAAAATCTATCCGCTTGAATCCATCCCAACGGATTGATCCACTGGTCTGTACAGACTCACCGGATCAATCCATCCGAATCAATCCCCCCGTATGCGTCGTAATGATTCGACGCATGCGTGGAATTCCTTATATGACAGCGTCGCGCACGTCGCCGCATCATCATCGCGGCGACGGCGCGACACGTCATCGCGATGGGATTTCGGCACGGATTTCGATCCGATGGTGAGTACACTCCATCGGATCAAAATCCTCGAAAATCCCCGAGAGGATTTATCCGCGGAAACGGTCCGGTGGACCGTATTCGCGGATAAATCCTCTCGTGTGTACTAGGCCTTACCGGTTCGGTCCACAGCACAACATGCGAACAGGCAAAAAAATTGCCGCAAATACCCCAAATTGTTCGCTGTTCGGCGAACGGGCAAACAGCCAATGATTGAGTCGAACTCATGTTCGACTCAAACATAAAGTTCATCCTTTCTTCCAACCTGTCTGTTCCACACTGGTTTTGGGTGCACTTCCAGTGACATCATTCACGAGTCCAGCGTTTCATGCTGGTTTACTACAACACAGCTATCTTTCCACTGGTCTCCTGTCACACAGTTTCCCTCTGCTGGACAGCCGGGATTAACAACACCCTGCCACGGACCTGACCATCCCAGGACTACCCCCACTGCTGGACTCGTTTACACATATGTTGAGCTTTTAACTTCTAGCTCTAGTAAGTGTTTTTTTAACCTTTTGGCTAATAAAGTCTTAATGCTGCTGCGCTTAAAGGCACCTTCTGTTTTAAATCTGTTTCTTTTAAGCCCTGTACACACGATTGGATATCTGATGGAATCTAATCCAATGGATTTTTTCATCGGATATCCGCTGAAGCTGATTTTCATCAGTCTTGCCTACACACCATCGGTCAAAAATACGACCGTGTCCAATGCGGTGACGTAAAACACTACGACGTGCTGAGAAAATGAAGTTCAATGCTTCCGAGAGTGTGTTGACTTGATTCTGAGCATGCGTGGATTTTTGACCGATGGACTTCCACACAGACGATCGTTTTTTTCTATAGATTTTTTATCCACTGGAAAATTTTAAAACATGTTCTATTTTTTTTCACCGATGGAAAACAAACCGATGGGGCCCACACGATCGGTTTGTCCAATGAAAACGGTCCATTCGTCCGTTTTCATCAGACAAACCGATCATGTGTACAGGGCTTAAGAGTTGTTGCTTTCCTCTTGAAGTGCTGCCTCAGTGCTCTATACAGATGTTCATCAGCCAATATTTCATCCATCCTCTTGGGGACATTCTCTCTGGTCAGACACAGCTATCTAGAAGCTCCCTTCTTTTTCTTTATCCTGGTCTTTTTTCAGTATCATTATGTATATGTATAAGTATGGCGGGTTGCGGTCTACTACAGTATCTCATTAATATAAATAACAGAATGGAATGGTATGCTAGGCAATAGGCATTATCTGCTTGGTGTCACGCATATGAGCATCACACAAGGCAGCAGATGTTTAGACATACGGGAAATGATTATTCACCTGCTGAGATACTGCCACAAGGAACTTCAAATGTAGCACATGTGGCTCTGGCACTATTCATTGGAGACTAGTTGTATAGTATTAGCTATTCATAAACTCTTTCAATATTGACAGTTTAACATACGACTGCCTTTTGTGAAAGGCCCAAACATTTTCACTTATCTAATAAATGCTTAAAGAGTAAGTTAATCCCAACTGACAATATAGTCAACAGAAAAGATGTAAAAGGAACTGAACAAACTCAACAAACTAAAGCAGACCCCTTGGGACTCAACACTCCAATAATATTATATCAAATGGCCATGGAATTTTAAACAGAAGCAGAAAACCAAATTAATAACAAAAATCGGGCGAATAAGTGTTAAGCTTATAAGCAGTAATATTCTACTATAGTTCCAATACCTTGCCACTAAAAACACAAAATAAAAAAATGTGTATCATCCACATTTTTAGTAGTGTCAAACTGCTGGGGATTGCTAGTCATATCAAAATGGAGCAACTGCTAGCTACGACACCTTGATGCTCGATTCACACAGAGAAGGCATGACAATAGAATGATACTGTCCATGCCCTGAAGCTGATGATCTGGTCTGCTTTTAAGGGATCAGCGAGTACCCCAAACAAATTGTAGTAGGGGATTTCAGGCCTTTTTCCCTTAGCTGAGGAAGGATTTACCAATTCTCTGTATAACACACAAGAGGAAGAATTGAAACACGCTAGTCATGTGAACAGCTGGAAAGAGCTAAAAAGGGCTGTGTTTGGAGCTGATCAATTATATGGGGGCTCTACTGTGCACTGAGAACTCAAAGGGAACACTGGCAGAAGATCAGCTTTTTATTTGACCTGAGAAATATTCTTGATTAATGAAACATACCTGGGTTGGTGTGCTATATCCGAACTCCATTAAAGTAAATGGGAGCTGAATGTTATAAAACAATAATGTCATTTCCTACGCTAATAAGCAAAGGGTTCTCAAACTAATAATTTTTTTGTAAAATATTTTATTCAGAGAGTAATGATTGGTGATGCATGCTCTGAATGGTCTAAGGTTATTAGTGGTGTACCCCGAGGCTCAGTGTAGAGGTCCTCACTTTGTAACGTACTGTATTTATAAATATAGAGTTTGTAATTAAAAGTACATTTTCAGTGTTTGCAGATGACACCAAGCTATGCAGTGGAAACATGTCCTTACAGGATGTCTCCAACTTAAAAGCCAAACTCAATATACTATAAATAGGCAACTATGTGGCAAATGAGGCCCCCAGTTCACAAAATGACGTCAGAGAACAGGAGAAAGTGCAGAGAAGTGCAACCAAACTGATAAAAGTCATGGAGGAGCTCAGGTATGAGGAAAGATCAATTGAGCTGAATTTATTCTTTCATGTGATGAGCCAATTAAGGCTAGGTTTCATATATGCTATATTACCAAAAGTATTGGGGCGCTTGCCTTTACACTCAGGTAATAGTGTCTATGCGAATCGGATGTATTTTAACTACATCTGATTTGCAAATCGCATCTCAAATCGGCGGCATTTGCCGGCAATTGTCGGCAATGGCACCATCCCAATCGGTGCGACGCCGCACCGATTTCAAAAAATAGTTCCTGTACTACTTTTTACGATTTCGACCCGCGATTTACATTGACATCTGCACAGATGTCTCTATAATCTCTATAATCGCGGCCGAAATCGGGACTGCCAGCGGGAGTGAAATCGTGCGAGTTCAGCTGAACTCCCACGGCTCCACTCCCGCTTCACTCCCGCAGCCCAGTGTGAACCTGGGCTAAACTGGCTTTCTATGGAGCCGATTCACATCACATATGTGTGGTGCAGCGGCAGTGCAATTTCACTGCAAATTTCAAAAATTGTCCTGTGCGTTTTTTGAGTGGTTCAAATTCTAGGCTACTGCCTTCTATGGGATTGCACATTGGATTCGTTTTGAACACAAATTTGTTCTGAAAAAAAAATTGCATGGGTCCCCACCCCCCCAGTCCATGCCAGGTCCTTATCCAAGCATGCAGCCTGGCAGGACAGGAAAAGGAGGGGATGAACGAGGTCCCCCCTCCTGAATCAAACCAGGCCACATGCCATCAACACAGGGGGGTACTTAGGGGCAAAGGGGGCTCTGCTCCCACCTCAAAGCACCTTGTCCCCATGTTGATGGAGACAAGGGCATCTTCCCCAAAACCTCATTTACCAAAAAAGTGTCAAAAAGTAAAAAAAAACACAGAGACAGTTTTTGACAATTCCTTTATTAAAAAAAACAAAACAATGTCCCCCAATGTAGATCCATCATCAATCACAATGCCTGACACCACCGCCGAATCTGAAATAAGAACAAAAGTGATTGTAAAGGTTCAAATAAAAAATAAATAAAAAAATAACAATCTCTGCTGTGCAGTTTCTTTTGCACAGAGTGGCCCCGAACCTCGTCTTCTGGTGTCCCTCGGCAGCTGTCTCGGCTCCACTCCGCATCAGATAACCCCCTCTGGGAAGCGCTTTCCCAAGAGGGTTACCTTGCGGGTGTGCTCCCGAGTCCAGCATTTGCATCCATAGACATGAATGCCGGACTCGGCCCCGCTTCTCGGCGCTCGCATCATTGGATTTAATTGACAGCAGCGGGAGCCAATGGCTGCGCTGCTATCAATCTATCCAATAAAGAGCCGCAAAGAACGGGCCGAGATCAAGTGCATTCTCGACGCGGGAATTTCTAGGGCTCAAGCAAGTAAACGGGGGGGCTGGGGGCTGGCAACTATCGGATGTTTTTTCACCTTAATGCATAGGATGCATTTTAATCGCTTAGGGTGGGGCCATCCTGTGATGTCACCTGGTGGCACCGCCCCTTGTGACATCACCGACCCAGAAGGCACCGGTTGGCAATGTCACAGGGGGCGGTGCTACCAGATGACATCCCCTTACTTTACCTTACAGCGAGTGGAGTTTTTTTTTTGTTCTTTTTTTTGGGGTCCGGAGGTGGCGGTGGCCATCGACAGTACTTGTGTAAAGGAATAAAAAAACAGGGTTAACAGTTTTACCTCATTCACTGTGTTGTGAAAGTTGAATTTTAACGTTTTATGTCTTCATGTGAAACAGGGAAATAGATTCTAGCCTGTGTCAATCTGTGCATTGTTCCAACATGCCAATTAAAGGTGTCAATGGGTTTGTGTGGCTTGTAGGGGCCACAGACAGAACAGAACATCAGCTAGGTGAAAGGGTAATGAAGATCATGGCTACAGACTAAGGAGGCTATACAGCTCCACGGCAGGAAGTAGTATAGGCAGCATACTGCAGTGATATGGAAAACCCTGCTTGTTGACACACATTTTTTACTAATGAGCCCTTCTGCACCCATCGATACTCCACCAAAGAGCACATTTGCACTCACCACCGCTAAGCTAATATGCATTGCTTAATTGATGTGCACTTTTGTATTCATGCAGTTCATGTACACACTTTTGTTGGTAGTATTTAAAAGATCATTCTCATTGTTAGTAGAGCCTAGTCCCCAAAGTTGGCCCTTCACTGTGATTCTGCATTTGTGAAAATAAGCAGTTCCTAAATCACTATATACATTGAACGTATTCCTTTATCCTGCAAACCTCAGCAAGGGTTTAGACAACATGCAGAGTTTATGAGAAAACATCAGTCTACCAGAATATTGCATGCATACATGTTCTTCCTCTGATTCAACACATCTTCAGAAAATTAACAGTATTTTAGACCAATAGGCTGCAATATAAACATGTAAAAAGTGGAAGGGAATATTCCCCAGTCAGATCAAGCCTGATTCCACAGAACCATCTAAAAAATGATTTTTTTTTAAGAGTACAACTGAGCCCAAAATATAAGATGATTAAAGAAAAAAAATAATATACATAAGAAATAATTGCACATTATCTGACCAAATGCAAAAAGTGTGGACATGCAGAGTTCCCCGCATGTCCACAAGAGCACCTTGTTGTGACCAGTGTCCATATTAAATCTAAAAAGAATTTCACTTTCGGTGCTCTTGTAGTCTTTTGAACGTTAGGGCGGGTACCTCTGAGTTTCAAAACTCAATGCACCTGGTCTGTCATTTTTTACTGAGACAGATATATGGTAATAGCCTAAAGCAAGTAATCCGCTTTACTTTTAATAAACCAAAATCAGTGAAGGATGCATTCTTCTTTGGTCAGTAATACAAACAATGAACCCCAACATCTATCAATATACAATAAAACATTGAGTAAAAGTAGAAACATGAACAGTCTCAGTTCAATTTCCTCCAAGTGTCCTCTATGAGCTGTTATATACACTCCCAATCCAAGGGTTAAAATATTGATAACTGAAAAAAATTCACGTGACTCAATATTAGGTTTCAAGTGAAAGTCAAAAAATAACCTGACTAGCAATACCTTAAATTAATTCACCAGAGTTCAAATTACTTCAATTTATAAAGGGATAACAGCACAGCTGTAAAATATATATAGAAGCTTTCTATAGAAGCTTTCTAAAGATAACAATACATTAGCAAAGTTTTGTTTTAAAAAAAAAACAATTTAAGAAGGTTAATTTCATATTCTAATCATTAGTGGGGTCAAATTGACATTTGTTTTTTTTACCTAAGTGAGAAGAACATTTGAATGAACAGGATGGACATTTTTTCTCCAGCACACAAAACAGTGAATGTTAATTTAATTTAGTAAAGTCCATTAACTCCAAAATCCATTCATCATGTCAACATTCAATGACAACTTTCCTAACCTGCTTGCTGCCTCTTGGTATGCATGCCACGCATTGCAGGAGACTTCAGGAGCCATGGCACATGTACTTCATCAGGGTCCAGTTTGAATATCAGGAACAGACAGCCGGCTCCTAAATGATATAAATGAGGAAGATGGAGGTGCAGGACCAAGTGGGCAGCTGTGAAACAGTGAATTACTAAAGAGCATCCCTGGACCTGCTGCAGGAAAATGGAATGTTTCTTTTTAATGACTGAACAACTGTCTGAAAAAACTCTAAACCAACTTTGCACTTCCAGAAGAAGAAATAGTACCTACAGCATTTAGATTAACACCAGGTTCTCCCTTTTTGAGAATAATTCAATGTGATGCTTATTCATAGATGATAGAAAATGGAAATCACATATGCAGTTAAATTGTGAATTTTACCCCATTGCCCTCTGCACATCTGTACATACAGTATGAATAATCAGTATGGATAAAATATTTGGTTTTTCATTTCCTCCATGTCCCTCATAATATTTGGTTAATCAAGGTATATGATTACACTAATGCCCTTAGAAGGTTCCCATGCTACATGAGAGAACAAGATATAGTGACAATGCATTTGTGGATGGCTGTTGAACTAAAGTGGTTGTAAGAACTCAGACATGAAAAAAGAACAAAGCAAATCCTGCTATACTGTGTACTAACCTGAATCCAAAGCACAGAGTCTGTATCCTCTTTGAGCTCTCCTCTCTATTTTATCTGCATGACTCCTTCCTAATAGATTAGGCCAACACCTCAGCCTCCCAGGAGACAGCTGGCCCCCCTCCAGTACACAGCAGATGACTTATACCCTCATTTCTATGTTTCTCTGAGCCATTGAAGAGGGGAGTGTGTCGCTCCCCTCCAACCAACTTTTTAGAGTACTATCACATACCCGATGGTAGAGCCCAGTATGCAGGGAGAAGCCTCTTACACCTCTGACTCGAGAACCCCTGATAGAGCAGACAGGAGCTTGGGAATGCAGAGGTGTACAAATGCCTAGCAGGAACACTAATGCAGGGGCTGATCCGGACTCCCGATGCGACTGTGAAGGAACTTGCAGCAGGTAGAAGGCTGGAACTGTAGGCAGGTAGGAGACTGGATCAGACTAGAGACTGGATACAGAAGACAGCAAGGAGGTGTTCTGTAGATCAGAGCGCAAGCCGGGTCATTCACTGACAGGCAGATCAGGTACAGGAGCAGTAGCCAGAGAGAAGTCAAAGTACTAGCCGTGTCGGTAGCAGGTGGGCAGCAAACAAGCTAAGGGAGAAGCAGAAGCCGAGTCAAGACAAGCCGGGATCAGAGGTGGGCAACAGACAGGGGTAGTCAGGAACAAGCCAAGTCAACTGGAACAGATGTGCAAGGTAGCATGGGTCTCAGGAAATGCTGTAGACCAGACAGCAAGGCACCTAGGCATCAGTCTCCTTTAAATAGCACATATGGCGCCAAGAACTGTCATGATGCATGTGTGCGTGTCCCCGTACGCACGCCATTATTCGTGCCATAGCGCACACGCATGTGTGCCGAACGGCTCCTTTAGCTAGGAACCTGCACACAGGTATTCTTCTGCCATCTTGGTTGCTGGTTTGCCTCTGTACTCTAGCTCTACAGTTTGTGACATCAGATCCCTGCCCCCTGCTTTCTGCCGATGAGAAAAATCTTTTCATCTGTGTGTCATAGAAGGCTGTAAAGAACAAATTGCTGCAGATAAGCAGGTATCACTATCTTTGTATAATTGGAGTCTAGTCACTTCACTGGGTATATATATAAGGTTTTACAAACAATTTAATATTTGAAGCTAGACACATTGTATACAGTTATTTGTGCCAACAACCCTATTTTAATTTATGTACAGATGAGTTTATATTTCCAGCACAGTGTAAAAAATATTGTGCAATATTTATTTCAATTATTCACAAGTGGACAGATGGTGAATTTTCCCAAACACATGTTTATCTGTGTCTTGTGTACTACTCAAGCAAGTTACTTGACTATATCAGAAATAGTATTTGTGAAAGATTTATAGAACTGAAATACTGTAGTGACAGATATTGCAAATGACACAAGCTAGTAGGGAGTCTGTTGATAAGCTTTGACATCCTGCTGATTTTCCTGAGACTCAAATTTCTGTCTGCCTGTGGTTGGCAATATCGTGCCAACAAAGGAAATTGAATAGGCACAGGATGAGGGGACTTGCTTAAAGAGTGAAGCAGCATGATAACATTTGTGGTGTCATATTTTAAATATTTTGACAAGCTTTAATATTGTATGCTATAAACATAAATAACACTGGAAAAAACATTTTCACCTTTTCATGATGGAAGGTAAAACAAGCCTTAATGCCTGAACACAGTTTTGCGAATTTGGCATAAATTATTAAAACTGAACAAATCATCACAACTACTTTGTGTATCCGGGTGAATTATACCTTGTTTTTTCAGGATAAATTGGGCTTTCATTTGGTAAAAAAAAAAACACACAAAAAAAACCTCCTACTCCTGATGTTCACAGTAATACCACATACAGTATGTGTACATTATTTGTAATATGTATCTATAGTAGTACCAATAAACTGTGCATTAAATTTTTATCCTGCCTAGCCTGACAAAAGTCTTTAATCCCACCTAAAACACACTGACCCTGATATTGACCCAAAACACTGACCTAGATCAAGTTATTTTCTCTCTCTCTTTTTTAATTTTATTTTACATTCTTCTGTTCTAGTGAGGTGCAAAGGGTACAGTATCTTTTTCTCTGTTCAAGAGGGGAAAGAGTACAGGGTCAGGTTGCACAGTTAGTGATCAATAGCATTTTCAATCAAAGGCTAACATAGTGATTATGTGATCAGTGGCCAGTCCTCCCAACTCCCAGTGAATAGTACCTGACCAAGAGCCATTGAGTTACAGCTTGATCTCTGTGGAGCGGGTTTCCAGCACCACTAAGAGACAACCTCCTACTGTGTGGGTTGCAAGAGTCTTTGGTTACTAGGAGGCACGCAGTGTCTGTGTCCTAGCAACTGAGCTACCTACATCCTAGCAAATAATAATGTCATTGGTTGCTGGTGCAACATAACAACCAATGTCACTGTGCAGAAAAAAATGCAAAAATGAAATAAAAAAAGGGGTCCCCCAAAAATACATGCAATACCTTTATCCCACGGGGCCATCGCTGCATTATAAAAAAAAACTTTTTCAAAGTTGAGTTTGTGTGTATTTACTTTTCTTTTTCTGTGAGTGAGTCGCTGTGAATATTATGTACCCCTTATTAATGCACATGGGGGGGCAGAATTTCGGAGGGACAGTTATTTTATAGGGGGCTTCCATATTCTGATATGTCTCCCTCTAAAGACCCCTACAACCCCTGGACCAAGAATCAGGGGAAGATGCCCTTGTTCTCATCAACATTGGTCCCCCCTGGTAAGCTACCATCTCCAACTTGAGGCCATGTGACCTGGTATGGTTTAACCCCTTGCCGCTGAGCATACGCACATATGCGGCCTCGGCTTTCGGGGGTTATACCGGGATGATGCCCGCAGCTGCAGGCATCATCCCAGTACTGTTGTTTAGAGCGGGCAATTGGCTATCCAGGCATAACAACCGATGCAGCTAAATGCCGCTCAGTTGTTATGCCGGAGGGGACATCCCCCCTCCCGCCGCCTCCGCCGCTCTTACCGGGCCTCCCGTCCCACGGGGAGACCAGATCCGCGATGCGCCACCTCCGGCGCCTAGCCACAGACTGGAAGGAAGCCGTAAACAGCTTTGATCCTGTCTCTTGAATGTAAACATGGAAGCAACGTCACAACGTCACTTCTGGTTAACTTGGCTGCCAATGACGCCTAGATTTAAAAAAAATATACAGTATTCAGAATCGCAGTTTTCAGCGATCTGAATACTTTGAAATGTAAAGGAGGGATTTGGGGTCTTTTAGACCTCCGATCCCTCCATAAAAAAGAGTACCTGTCACCACCTATTACTGTCACAAGGGATGTTTACATTCCTTGTAACAGCAATAAAAGTGATCAATTTTTTTTTAAACACAATTTAATATTATAAAAATAAATAAAATAAATACGATTTTTTTTAAAGCACCCCCATCCCCGCAAGCTCGCACAGCAATGAAAACGTATACGGAAGTCGCGCCCGCATATGTAAACGATGTTCAAATCACACATGTGAGGTATCGACGCGACCGTCAGAGCATGAGCAATACTTATAGCACTAGACCTCCTCTGTAACTCTAACCTGGTAACCGTAAAAATAAAAATAAAGTGCCGCCTATGGAGATTTTTAGGTATCGTAGTTTGTCGCCATTCCACGAGTGTGTGCAATTATAAAGAGTGATATGTTTGGTATCTATTTACTTGGCGTAACATCAACTTGCACATTATACAAAAAAAATTGGGCTAACTTTACTGTTTATTTTTTTTTAAATTCATGAAAGTGTATTTTTCCCCAAAAGTTGCGTTTAAAACACCGCTGCACAAATACCGTGTGACATAAAATATTGCAACAATTGCTTTTTTATTCTCTAGATTCTCTGCTAAAAAAAATTATATAATGTTTGGGGTTCTAAGTAATTTTCTAGCAAAAAATATGAATTTTAACTTCTAAACACCAGGGGCTAGATTCAAGTAGCCCGCCGTAAGTTTGTGTGGGCGTAGCGTATGTTATTTATGCTACGCCGCCGCAACTTACACAGGCAAGTGCAGTATTCACAAAGCACTTGCTCCGTAAGTTGCGGCGGCGTATCGTAAATGGGGCCGGCATAAGCGCGCCTAATTCAAATGAGGGGGGCGTGTTTTATGTAAATGGGTGGTGACCCAACGTGATTGATGATTTTCCCGAATGGCGCATGCGCCGTCCGTGGAATTTCCCAGTGTGCATTGCTCCAAAGTACGCCGCAAGGACGTCATTGGTTTCGACGTGAACGTAAATTACGTCCAGCCCTATTCGCGAACGACTTACGCAAACGACGTAAAAAATTCAAAATTCGACGCGGGAACGACGTCCATACTTAACATTGCGTACACCTCCTAATAGCAGGAGCAACCTTACGCCGAAAAAGCCTAACGTAAACGACGTAAAAAAATAGCGCCGGGCGTACGTAAATTTGTGAATCGCCATATCTAGGTCATTTGCATATTCTACGCCGAAAACGACGGAAGCGCCACCTAGAGGCCAGCGTAAATATGCACCCTAAGATACGAGGGTGTAAGAGACTTACGCCAGTCGGATCTTAGGTAAAATGTGGGCGTATCTTGCTTTCTGAATACAGAAAAAAGATACGCCGGCGCAGCTTTGAATTTACGCAGCGTATCTATAGATATGCCGGCGTAAATCAATGCTGAATCTAGCCCCAAATGTCAGAAATAGGCTTAGTCATGAAAGGGTTAAAAGAGGGACACACACTTGCTTCCACCCCCCTTCTGATTAGCCAATGAGGTTCAGGTTCAAACATAGAAACAGTTTGGCAAGCATCCTGCAAACTGAACTCAGATACATTCGACTCACCACTATTAACTTCTTGAGGCCCGCGCTATAGCCGAATGACGGCTACAGCGTGGACCTGAAAATCCAAGTGGACGTCAATTGACATCTGCCCCTTTGCTCGTTCCCCGCGCGCGCTCCCGAGCGTGCAGCGGGGAAACTCTGTGCTGGCCGTGTCCCTTGGACACAGCCAATCACAGATCGCCGTGAGCGGCCAATCAGAGTGATCGTTTGGTAGGCGATCTGTGCGGCCAATGAGAGATGATCTCATATGTAAACATATGAGATCATCTCTCATTGCCGGCTCTCACAGACAGCGTCCTGTCAGGGAGAGAGGAGACCGATCTGTGTCTCTTGTACATAGGGACACAGATCGGTCACCTCCCACAGTCACCCCCCTTCCCCCACAGTTAGAACACTAAGCAGTATACACATTTAACCCCTTCCTCACCCCCTAGTGTTAACCCCTTCAATGCCAGTCACATTTATACAGTAATTAGTGCATATTTATAGCACTGATCGCAGTATAAATGTGAATGGTGCCAAAAATGTGTCAAAAGTGTCCGATGTACCGCCATAATGTCGCTGTCCCAATAAAAATTGCAGATCGCCGCCATTACTAGTAAAAAAAAAAAAAAAAAAAAAAATAATTCTGTCCCCTATTTTATAGGCGCTATAATTTTTTCGCAAACCAGTTGATTATTGCGATTTTTTTTTTTTTTTACCAAAAATATGTAGAAGAATACGTATCGGCCTAGACTGAAAAAAATGTTTTTTTTTAAAAAAAAATTGGGATATTTATTATAGCAACAAGTAAAAAATATTGTATTTTTTTTCAAAAGTGTCGTTCTTTTTTGTTCATAGCGCAAAAAATAAAAACCGCAGAGGTGATCAAATATCACCAAAAGAAAGCTCTACTTGGGGGGATAAAAGGACGTCAATTTTGTTTGGGGGCCAGGTCGCACGATTGCGCAATTGTCAGTTAAAACGACGCAGTGCCGGAAGCTGAGATTTCACCTGGGCAGGAGGGGGGGGGGGGGGGATATGTGCCCAGTAAGCAAGTGGTTAAGGAAAAATGGTATTTACAATGCAAGAAGACTCTCTTTTTGTAGTAAAGAAATATGACTTCCATTTGATTTAGAATCTGAATTAGAGAGAATGTACATACTGTATTATGCATATCTACCTTTGAACTCTGGATGCAATCTTATAACGCCCTCTGTGTCATGTTTCCCCCTAATGCAGGTGGTCAGACTCTATAGCTATAGCTGGCTTCTGTGTTCTTCACCTATAGCAGTCCCCTTTCCCATAAGGCAAGCAGGCCTACTAGTACTTGATTGCCCCCATGACTTATACACAATGCAATAGTGCCTGGCTAAAGGCAGTTCAGATCCAAGGTTGTCAACGTGGTAATCCAATAATCCAAGCTAGCAGAGCAGAGCAAACAAACTTGATCAGGTACAGTATTGTACAAGCAGGAGGGGCTTCTTGTTAGAACAACAACTAAAACTAGTGTTGTCTCTTTCCAAAAATCCCTTTAGGCATACACACAGATATTTGCCTTATTAGCTACAAGCTCTGTAAATCTTTCAATTTATCTATACCTCTCTCATTTAAATCTATGACTGCCTCATTTGTGTCAAATAAAGTTTTAGTTATGTTGTAGAAACAAAATTACATAGTTTTCCAGTTTATGAATATCATATAGGTGTAATGTTGAAATTTATGGACTCTTAAAATAGCGAAACATTTTTGAAAATTGTAAATATTTAAGTCTTGCCCAGCCAATTCAGCATATTTTCCATTTACGTACCTACATAAATGTGTGTGGTAATCCTAATTTATTGGTTTGTTTTGTACATATTAAGTAATGATAAAGATTTTATTGCCTTTGGCTAGGAAAAAAAAAATGGTTATAAAAAAAACAAGGGAGTTTTTTTACTCCTCCATCCTTTTCCTTGCAGGAGTTCCCATCAGAAGAATAATTTATTATCTATCTGCAATTTGTACCTAAGACAGAACTTACTAGCAGAGATGAATAAAGATTAAATTGGGACATTAAATTGTTTACTGTTATTTGACATCTGTGCAAGAACCAATATACATGATAACATTTTAAAGCCAATAAAACAAAACCTCACAGTAAAATGGCATTTCAATACATGCATAACAAGGCCATCAAAATGTTACATCTGAAGTAACAAAATATTTATGACAACCCAAATTACTATTATTTAGATAACCGATTTTGGTCATTAAGGCATTAAACGGCTTCATTTTTGAAGCTATATTTTTGTGCATGCATGTGACATAATGTAATCAGACCTGCAAAATAAATTGAAGATTTGTACTAACCAGCTGCACTATTACCTTTAGCCATGAGTATCATTTCTTCTGCAGAAAATACCAGAGAAAATAAGGCTTATCAATATAATAGTCAGAATATTTTTGTAAAATAACAAGTTTTACTAATTCTGTAGCTTGCAATTACTGTACAGTATATATGCTGAGAAAGGTCACATTTTTAGTACCTTTGTATTTAACCACTTGCCGTCGCCGCACCGTCATAATACATCCACAAGGTGGCTCTCCTAGGCGAGACCACGTAAATGGACGTCCTACCTTTTAGCCGCCACTAGGGGCGCACGCGCGCCGCCAGAGGCGCGCGCGCGCGCCCCCCGCTCGCCCCCGACTCCCGTGCGTGTGCCCGGCGGGCGCAATCGCCGCCGGGCACACGCGATCGCTCGGTACAGAGCGGGGAACGGGAGCTGTGTGTGTAAACACACAGCTCTCGTTCCTGTCAGCAGGGGAAATGCTGATTTTCTGTTCATACAATGTATGAACAGAAAATCAGTGTTTCCCCTAGTGAGGCCACCCCCCCCCCCCACAGTAAGAACACACCCAGGCATACTTAACCCCTTCCCCGCCCCCTAGTGTTAACCCCTTCACTGCCAGTGGCATTTTTATAGTAATCTAATGCATTTTTATAGCACTGATCGCTATAAAAATGCCAATGGTCCCAAAAATGTGTCAAAAATGTCCGAAGTGTCCGCCATAATGTCGCAATACCGAAAAAAAAATCGCTGATCGCCGCCATTACTAGTAAAAAAAATATTAATAAAAATGCCATAAAAATACCCCCTATTTTGTAAACGCTATAACTTTTGCGCAAACCAATCAATAAACGCTTATTGCGATTTTTTTTACGAAAAATATGTAGAAGAATACGTATCGGCCTAAACTGAGGAAAAAAAATGTTTTTTTATATATTTTTGGGGGATATTTATTACAGCAAAAAGTAAAAAATATTCATTTTTTTCAAAATTGTCGCTCTATTTTTGTTTATAGCGCAAAAAATAAAAAACGCAGAGGTGATCAAATACCACCAAAAGAAAGCTCTATTTGTGGGAAAAAAAGGACGCCAATTTTGTTTGGGAGCCACGTCGCACGACCGCGCAATTGTCTGTTAAAGCGACGCAGTCCCGAATCGCAAAAAGTACTCTGGTCTTTGGGCAGCAATATGGTCCGGGGGGTAAGTGGTTAAGGGGACAAACATCTAGTTAACTAGCATAATATAGCATATATCGTGATTTTCAGGTGGAACATACTGTAATGCCGCGTACACACCATCGCTTTCTGCGATGAAAAAAAACGACGTTTTGAAAAACGTCAATTTAATTGACTGTGTGTGGGCAAAAACGTAGTTTTATGTCTTCTAAAAAACGACACAAAAAAATTGAAGCATGCTTCAATTTTATGTGTCGTTTTTGGCCGACGTCGTTTTCTGTGTTCTAAACATTGACCGTGTGTACGTAAAAACGTCGTTTTAAGCCCGCGCATGCTCAGAAGCAAGTTAGGAGACGGCAGCGCTCATTCATGTAAAACGACTGTTCAGAATGGAATCAGCACATTCGTTAAGGTCTTTTTCAGCTTATAGACAAGAAAAGAAAGCGCTTATTTAACCCCTGCTTTTAACTGCTACCCAGAAATGGACGTTTGTTGCGGCTGATCTTGTTACATAGTTATGACAAGCTTTTAATTAGTTTCTTTCTTGTTTGATAATGTTTATGTTTGTGTTCTGTTATTTAGTTGTATCTTCCATCTAAAAAAATTTAAATATATATATTGGTCCACCTTTTTATTTTTTGATTTTTATTTTGTCACCAATTTTATTTTTAATCTCTATTTTGTGTTGATTTGGGAGTGTGTGAAGTGGCTGCAACAACCTAATTTTTTCTTTAACTCACCCACAAGCATGTTTTTTTACCTTGTTAATGTTTGCAATATTTATTTGGGAATGGGTCTGCCCACTCACTAATGATCTCTCAAATCTACAATAAAGAAACATGGTCAAATTTGGCTGAAAAATTAACATTTCATTTATTCTGCTGAAAAATTCAAATAAAAAATGGTGGCAACCCAAAAACACAACATAATAAAAACAAAGATGCCAAGGAAGGCAGCACTTTAGAGCATGCTTGAATTTTTATGAAAACAAGGGTCCCCAAAGCCACAAATTCAGCCTGTGAGTCCACATTAAAATTCCATCAGGGGCACCGTGTTATTTTTTGGGCTTTTTCTTCCCAGCAGCCTTCCCTGCAGTCTTCTCTGCAGTCTTCCCTGCAGCCTTCCCTGTAGCCCGAGTCCTTGGGGGCTGGGTTCCTGGAGGAGATGAAGTGCCAGGAGCCAGAGCAGCCTCATGAAGAGGAGGAGCAGGAGCAGGAGCAGGAGGAGCAGCAAGGATAGGAGGAGCAATCCGCACAATGTCGGTGTCGTCATCGAGCTGCCTCAGGGATGCCATGCTTATGGCTTTGAAGATGAGTTGTTTGCAGCGCACACGCTGGCTCTGCTCCAGATTGTAGAGACTGGCTGCAATGAGCGCTGCGAACCCCTAAACTTCACTGGGTGGCTCTCGGATGGCTGCAGTAGCTTGGCGAAGCAGGCCCTGGGTCTCCTCCTCCATTTGTCGCATACTCCTGAGCCGTTTATTGGTATTGCGGAATGGAGGGATCCGGGAGATGGTATCCCGCCGGCGTGCCTCCTGGGTCCCACTGGGGCCTGCCACCTCCTGGCTCCCAGTGGGCTCTGCCACCTCCTGCCTTGCAGTTGGCCCTGGCTCCTCCTGGCTCCCTGTGGGCCCTGTCTCTTCCTGGCTCCCTGTGGGCCCTGTCTCTTCCTGGCTTTGGTCTGCCTGTGTATCAAAAAAAGGAACATATTTTATTTGTGTTTGTCATTAATCACACACATTTTTAAAATCATGAGTGATGCAAATTGAATGTCAATATATATTACACACAGGGTCGCCATCCCTAATTATGTGGCCCCTTACACACCTTCAGACATGGTCCCCCTGGAATTATGTGGGTTGTTGCAAGCCCAATTTAGGAAATAAGTGGCCTTTTCCCCCAAAAAATAATTATTAAATTTCGTGTCAACTAGATAGTACTCAAAAAGGATGTTTTCCATCTGGGACCCCTTGCAGGTGTATTGCGTTACTCCCCCCTACTGGCCTATCTGAAAATGCCACCCACTCCTTCATAAACATTATTAATTGGGCAATTTTGTCCCCATCCTGTTTTGCCACTACTGACTATTGATCTTATCCCTAAACTTAGGAGATTCACTTAGAATTTAGAACAATAGTAACATAAATGTAACATTATTACTAGACTTGTCATATACTAACTAAATTCATACAAAAAACACATACCATGCTCCATGGGTCACAATTGGGGTCCTCCAGGAACTCTTGCTCTTCCTCCGAGCTTGCCTGCTCTTGTCTGCAGAGAAGACTGGAGGATTGGCTGCTGGGAAGCTGGGAGCAACCTCTTGGGGGAAGGGTAGACATGTATGCCCTGGTCTCAATGTGGTTGTCCAGGAACTGCAGCTGACTGTAGTACCACAGGGTTGGTTTGTATATGGAGTCAGCTGCAGCCCCAGACCTCATTGAGGTCAGGACTTGGACCCGTTGGGCCCTGTAGGTGCCCCTGATGGAATTTATTTTGCTTTTCACTGTGGCTTTTGTGGCGTTGGGGACCCTTGTTTTCAGAAAAGCAAGCATGCTCTCTTTAGCTTTTTCCCTGGCATCTTTGTTTTTATTTATTGTATTTTTGGTTTGCCACAGAACAGGATGTTCCTTCCATTTTTGAATAAATTCGGTGAGGAAATCAGCATCCTTGAAGGGATCCATTCTTTCTGCACATGAAACAGAAGCCAAAACATAATGTCATTAAAGCCACTAGCTTACTTCCCCTAACTAGCCCACAAACTCATTCCCTCTTCACTATAATAAAGTCGCAAAAAAAAACTTACGTATCGTCGTTATGAAAGATCGTGATTTACGCCTTCTTCCACAGACTATGCACGCCGTTTACAAACACGTCCCATCCCTTTTTACACTACGCATGCGTGACGCTCCGCACGACACCCCGCCCCTGACGTTCGGTATCGTCCTTTCCACGCCCCTTCTCTGTCGTTTGGTGAGGGAGAAATGATGGAGAACATGGATGACAATTCCAGCTCAAGCCAGGAGGCAGGCCAGGCCCAACCACGCCGCAGATTCACATGCAGAGCCTCCAACATGACATTTAATGAAATGGTGGAGATGGTCACCATATTGAGGAGGGAGGACTATGATGCCAAGCATGGCCCTTACATGCATCCAAATAAAGTCAAAGCAAAAATTATGGAGAAGGTCATCCGTAGGCTCCAGCGGAAGTTTGGAAAACGCAGGAGCAGAGAGCACCTGCGCAAAAGGTGGTCCGATTTAAAAAAGAGGGAACCCCACCAACTTGCCAAAATAAATAGGGTGATTCGAAGAAGAAGTAAGTTTTATCCATGTGTATTAATTATTTTGGTGTGTTCTTTGTGCCATGTTTATTTTTTTTGCAGGTTGACCATAATTAATATTATGAATGTGGACGCATGATTCAGTCGTCGTAGTCGTCGTTCATTCGCTGACTTTCAATAATCCAATACCATATTACTGACAAATGGCATCATGCCTAGTTTGCATGTGTAAAGGGGAGTTGAAGCACTGTATCATAAATAAAAACGTAAATGTAGGAATTGTGGGCGAATGAACGACGACTCCTAGGACCAATTATTCGACACAAATATGAAAGTTGTGACATTTTTGGGGCTTAAAAGGTGTCTTCAATTCTGGTATTGATGTAAATGTGTTTCAGCTTATTTTTGAAGAAACTTAAATACCTTGAGATTCCCAAAAAGGAGCGTTTGCTCCTCATTTTTTTATTGAACATGTGTACTCAGTAGCACAATTGTTTGTCACAATCACAACCTATGTTGGGTCACACACAGGGGTGAGCAGATCCAGGGGATACTTGGTTAGCTTACATATAGAAAAAAAAACAATTGTCACCAGATTTGACATTACTTTGTGAATGGATTAAATACTGGTCTATTTTCTTGGAACGCTTTTTAAAATCAACAATATTGCCCTCTTTTTTTTTATTTTCAAATATTTTTGGGTCATTTCAGGCCGCTCGTAATGTTTTAACCTCTTGTTTTCCCTTTCTTCAACCGCGTAGGGCACAATGAAGTAGCAAGGCAGGAGGCACAAGCCAACCAAGCCACACCCCCGAGGGATGTAGATGAAGGGGAACCTGCCACAACATCCGGTAAAGTAACATATACCACATTTTCAGGGAATATAGATATAGGCATACAATCTTTTAACACATGTTTTGGTTCCACATTTCAGGAGGAAATCGGGCTGGTCAGGGACTGGACACGTATAGTGCCCAGCTCCTCATCGGCGAGGTTCTCACATGCAGGGCCCAAGTCGAGGACATACGTCTGGCCTGCCGGGAAATTCGCCACAAAGCGAAGACGCTGGAACGTCAGCTTAAAAATGTTATTAATGTTTTGGGGAGGGTTTAATTGTTTGTGTTCATTTTATTTAAAAATAATTTTAAAAACCAAAAAAAAAGACAAAAATAAAAAAATTATATTGTGTACTAATAAAAAAAAGACAAAAAAATAAAAAAATGATTCTATTTTGTACTAATAAAAAAAAAGACAAAAAAATAAAAAAATTGATTCTATTTTGTACTAATAAAAAAAAAGACAAAAAAATAAAAAAATTGATTCTATTTTGTACTAATAAAAAAAAAGACAAAAAAATAAAAAATTTATTCAATTTTGTACTAATAAAAAAAAAGACAAAAAAATAAAAAAATTGATTCTATTTTGTACTAATAGAATCATTTTTTTTTTTTTTTTTTTTTATTAGTACAAAATAGAATCAATTTTTTTTTTTTGTCTTTTTTTTTATTAGTACAAAATAGAATCATTTTTTTATTTTTTTGTCTTTTTTTTTATTAGTACAAAATAGAATCATTTTTTTATTTTTTTGTCTTTTTTTTTATTAGTACAAAATAGAATCAATTTATTTTTTTTTTTATTTTTTTTTATTTTGTACTAATAAAAAAAAAGACAAAAAAATAAAAAAATGATTCTATTTTGTACTAATAAAAAAAAGACTAAAAAATAAAAAATATTTTGTACTCCAAAAAATGTGTGTGTAGTTATTGGTATCAATGCTGACTCATTAAATTACTCAGGCATATTTGTAGAGTTATTAAGATTTAACACTCATGGGAATTTATGACATCCCAAACACATGGCTGGATGAGAACCTAGGAAAAAGAAACAATACCCCCAAAAAAAAAAAAATAAAGAAAAAAAAAAAAATTTAAACTGTTTAATCAAGCAAAAAGTAAATTTTATTAGTTATTGAAGATCGGGCATTGCAATGGCCCCCCTCCCCATAAAATAGTCCACATAGGATTGACGCACTGCACGTGCGGTTTGGGGGGCCAAGCCTCTATGGCTAGCCTCACGTCCCGGCTCCGGAGCCACAACATCTGCCTCATCAGGCAATACCGTGAGGTAATTTTGTGAATGTCTCTTTAAAAAATTGTGGAGAATGCAACAACATAAAATAATGTGATTCCATTTGTATTCCGCAAGGTTGATTGCTGTTAAAAACAATCGGAATCGGCTGGCCATGATTCCAAAGGCATTCTCTACCACACGTCTTGCTCTGGCCAGCCGATAATTAAAAACCCTCCTCTCATGGGTGAGGGTGCGTTGGGGAAATGGCCTCATGAGGTGGGGACCCAAAGCAAAAGCCTCATCTGCAATAAACACGAAGGGCAGACCCTCTTCATTCTCCTCCGCAGGTGGCAATCCTAGGTCCTCCGACTGAAGCCGTTGGGCAAACTCCGTCTCCGCAAAGACACCGCCGTTCGACATCCGGCCATTTTTCCCAACATCCACGTACATGAACTCATAATTGGCAGAGACCACCGCCATCAAAACAACGCTGTGGAACCCCTTGTAGTTGTAGAAATGGGATCCACTATGGGGTGGGGGCACAATGCGGATGTGCTTGCCATCAATGGCTCCTCCGCAGTTCGGAAAGTTCCAACGCTGGGAGAAGTCCGCTGCCACAGTCTGCCATTCCTGTGGCGTGGTGGGGAACTGGATAGAAAGATAATAAAAAATCCAT
The DNA here is from genome assembly GCF_905171775.1 of Rana temporaria. Classification (NCBI taxonomy): domain Eukaryota; kingdom Metazoa; phylum Chordata; class Amphibia; order Anura; family Ranidae; genus Rana; species Rana temporaria. The sequence goes on from NC_053491.1 coordinate 173,766,299, forward strand.
TCAAACAAACATTGTGAACAGAATATAGCTACAATTTCAAGGGATCCCACCAAAACTTAAACAAAAAAGGTTAGGATTAAAAAATAACCTGTGAACACTAAGCATATTAATCACCCCCTCTGATGTTCCAAAAATATAATTAGGGGGAGTGGGGGCCCAAGATGAGTTTGTCACCTGAGAAACCACCCCACAAAAAAGATAAAATAATAATAAAAATAATTATTAGTATGTAGTGAAACAATCTTGGGGGGGGGGGGGTTTGGACAATGGAGGCCACAAATAAACAGGGATATAGGGACACACAAAATGCAGCACTACAATGGAGGCCACAAATAAAAGGGGATATAGGGACACACAAAATGCAGCACTACAATGGAGGCCACAAATAAAGGGGGATATAGGGACTATGCTAGGTGGGTTTGGCCACAACATAGAATGATGGACAGGTTGGCAAAATACAATAAACATGTAGGGCTTTACAAATGGTGTAGAACAGCATACATGGAGACAAAGTGAACATTCTGAGCATATTACAAACAGGTATGTTTTTTTTTTAGGGCCATAGTTTGACCATTGAAAGAACACCACTTACCTTAACATAGTCCTCCTGAAGAACCTGAATGATGGCCGAACAGGTATCCGGGATTATGAGGCCCAGAGCCTGGGGGGAGATGCCCGTCGAGAACTTCAAGTCCTGCAGACTTCTCCCTGTTGCAAGGTAGCGCAACGTTGCAACTAGCCTATGCTCAGCAGTGATGGCTTCCCGCATAATGGTGTCCTGCCTGGTGATATATGGCGACACCGAAGCCAAAAGCTGCTGAAATACGGGGTCAGACATCCTAAGAAAATTCCTGAAATCATCAGGGTTATTTTCTCGGATCTCCCGCAGCAGAGGCATATGAGAGAACTGGTCCCTGCATAGCAACCAGTTCTTGGTCCACAACCTCCTCCTCACCCTGTTCATGGACCGTCGCTGGGATGCAGCACACATCCTAACAACAAGCACAGCACGATCTCGGCGACGAGTTCGTACCCGCAACATGGCTAGAAAACGGTCGTCAAATCAGATCAGACTAAAAATTACGCCCTGAAGTACAGAATGGCCTTTGAAGAACGACCTGCTAAACAGCACCGTGCACACAAAACGTAATGCCAAAACAAATACGTCCTTAGTACAAGCACTGTATCACAGATCCGACGACAAATAGACAAACTGTACGACAGAAAACGAAATTTAAAGCACAGTCACTGAAAATCACGAATCGTATCTCACCAAACTTTTACTAACACGCAGCAACACGATATCAGCAAAAGAGGCCGTCTTCCGCATGGAAACGACCCTTTATAGTGACGTCATGCGTGATTGACGGAACTGCGCTTTGCTAGAGCGTTGTGAAAAAGTGTATGCTACGTCGTTGTTCAAATTGAAGTTTGAAAAATGACGTTTTTTTAAAGCACATAAAGCGTCGCATTTTTTCATCGCAGAAAGCGATGGTGTGTAGGCGGCATAACTTCCTCTTCTTGATGTTGTTCTTCAACCCTGATATCTCTACATTTTAAACACAGAACCAGTGGGCCAGATTCAGGTACAATTGCCGTTTACGTTACACCGCCGCAAGTTTCCAGTTTTAGTGCCCGATCCACAAAGCACTTACCTGGAAACTTGCGGCGGTGTATCGTAAACACGTCCGGCGCAAGGCGGTCCAAATCGAATGGGGCGGATACCATTTAAATTAGGCGCGCTCCCGCGCCGGACCTACTGCGCATGCTCCATTTAGAAATTCCTGTCGTGCTTTGTGCGAACTGCCGTAATTTTTTCGATCGGCGACGTGCGTAGCGTACTTCCGTATTCCCGGACGTTTTACGCAAACGACGTGAAATTTTAAATTTCGACGTGGGAACGACGGCCATACTTTATACAGCAATATGTTTGCTGTGTAAAGTTAGGGCACCCAAAACGACAACTAAATTTGCGACGGGAAACTAGACTAGCAGTGACGTATTAAACGTGAAAAACCGTTGTGGATCGCCGTAACTCCTAATTTGCATACCCAACGCTGGTTTACGATGCAAACTCCCCCCAGCGGCGGCCGCGTTACTGCATCCTAAGATCCGACAGTGTAAAACAATTACACCTGTTGGATCTTAGGGATATCTATGCGTAACTGGTTCTATGAATCAGTCGCATAGATACTCTGAGAGATACGATGGAGTATCTGAGATACTCCGTCGTATCTTCGCTGTGAATCTGGCCCAGTATGTATATCTAAAAGACTTAAAGTGGTTGTAACTAAAAAAAAAACGAACTAAGGGCCAGATTCACGTAGAGCGGCGCAATTTTAGTTTGTCCTAACGTATGTCAGTTAAGTTAAGGCGGCTCAATTTTGTGACGTAAGTGCCGTATCCACAGAGCATTTGCGCCCAAATGTGCGCCCGCTTAACGTAAATACCGAGGCGTAAGGCGGGGTTATTGCAAGTGGGAAGGAAGTGGGCGTGCTCCATTGAAATGAGCCGTGACCCCATGCAAATGAAGGGCCGGCCGTACTGCGCATGCACGCACGAATCTGCACCTCACTGGGCATGCTCAGAACTCGGCCCGGCGCAATCAGTGAGATAGGAAAAAGGCCAAGCAGACTTAGTGAGATACGCCCTGTGTATAAATAGCCGCACACAAATGCCCTTCCATTGCAAAAGTACATCCCTGTGTTCCCTTTCCTAAAGCAAGTTGCTTTTGCTCTGTTGTTTGTTGGTGTTTTTTGGTGAGTGTAGTTTGTTAGATTAAAGATTTATTGTAGTAGGAGGTTGTAGTAGCTGTGTGTTTTTTCTGAGTGTTTTTTCTGTTTGTTTTTTTCTGTGTTTGTTTTTGATTTTGTATTAGCTGTCTGCTTGTGTTGTTTGATATTGCTGTCTGATTTTGGGTGTGTTTGTTCTGTGTGTATTTGTGTGTGTTTGTTCTGTGTGTTTTTTGTGTGTGTTTGGTGCTGAGTGTTGGGTGAGATGGCACCAAAGAGACGAAAGCTGAATTTTTCGGTGCGAGAAAAGCAAATACTTGCAAGGGCCATCACCCAATATGGGCGATATTTACATGGCCCTGAGAGCCGTGACATCCCCCCGGCCAGGAAGAGGGCGATCCTTCAGCAAATTACTGACAAGATCATTGCGGGGGGCGGGGAGACAAGGACCCCCAGTGGGATAGCTAAGAAGATCAATGATCTCAGGAGCCTGGTCCGTGACAAGATGGCCAAGATAAATGCCCATGCCACGGGCACTGGCGGAGAACCTCCCTGCCCCGTCAGGCTGACTGAGGAGAAGTGGGCAGTGGCCCGGTGCTTCCACAGCCAACAAGTGGTGGGCCTGCCTGGCTTTGACTCCGAGGAGGGCGTGAGGACAGGTAAGTTTTTTTTATATATCTGGTGAGTAGCATGTGTGGGTGGGGGAAGGGAATATGTGCCAAGTGTGTGGATCCTCCAACCTGTGTATGTTTTGTGTCATCCACAGATGGCCAGGAGATTGCAGGGCCATCAGGCCAGTCCGCACCAACCCCCGGACTACAGGCTTCAGAAGAGCCCCAAGAAGGGCAGGAGTCCTCAGGGGAGGGGAGTGGCCACAACTCCCCTCATGAGGAGGTTGAGGGGGGGAGGATGAGGGGAGGAGGATGGGGATGATCGGATGGACCTTGCCAGGGAAATCCTTTTGACTTTGGATGTGGTTCCCCCTGAGGCTACCCCTGAGGCTACCCCTGTGGCTGGCAGCAGTCAGGCCTCCATCAGGGGTAGCCCCTCCCACTCCTCCCTCAACAGGGCTCCCCCCACAAGGGTCACTCTCTCCCCTCCTCCCAGGCCACAAGCCTCAGCTGCAGGCAGGAAGGCTACCCAGAAGACCAGGGGGGTGGCCGAGGTTCTGCCTGCCAATCTGCGGAGGGACCAGGCCCGGCAGACCCAACATCTGGGTCAGGTCATCCGGACTTTGACCCAGATGGAGGACAGCCTGGGCTCAATTAAGGACTCGGTCAATAAAGTGGGCACAAACTCCTTGGCGGTCATAACATGCATTTGTTACCTGCAGACCGCCACAGCAGGCGTGGCCCTGGAGGTGAGTGCCCTGACCCAGGCTGTCCACGCAAACACCCAGGCTGTCCAGGCCAATACGGCTGCCCTCACTGTGGGCCTGAACAGAATCGCCGTGGCCTTGGAGGGCAGGCCAGCAGGTGGACAGTCACCAGGGGAGGCTCCTCCTTCCCCTGTTCCCCCCCCCATGAGTCTCCCCTGGTTGGCCGTGGCCGTGGCCGTGGCCGGCCCAGGCGTAGCTCACGCTGCCGCCGTTAATTTTGGTTGTACTTTTGATTTTTGATTTTTATTATTTTTTTAATTATACTGTGATTATGATTTGGTTTATGTGTGTGAATGATGTATGAATGTGGGGGTGGCATTCCTGATGAAAAAAGGGTGTCACCCTCAGTTTTGGTGGAGTAGGGATCCCCAGGACCAGGGAGAAGTGATCCCAGGTCCATGTGAATGGTGTATGAATGCACAGTGACATAATTGGAGCCGTGGCGTGGCGTTGCTGCTCCTTAATACCATGGGGGTACTTGGGTCTAATCCAATTCGATGAGGATGTGATGTGTCTGTGCTAGGGACCACAGTGGGTGTGCATGCATGCATTCTCATTGTGCCATGATTAATGTGTGTGTTTACTGTGCAAAGATGCATTCTGCGAGGCGTCTCCTGGCTGCTGTTCCCTCAGAAGAGGGGGTACCCTCGGTTACTAAAGTCACTAGTATAGCTATGAGCATGGATGCCCCTGGCATGTTGGCATACAGATTGTTGTCCTGCAAGTGTGTGTGCTCAGCTCTTCCCTAACGGTGTTGCTTTAGCTGACATTTACACGGCTGGTGTAAAGTTAGGGCAGCTTTTATAAGGTGTAATTTTCCGCCGTGAAACTAGCAGATGCGCACAGGGCGTAGCCTACGCCGCACAAGCGTACTTTTGTGGATCGCCCTATCTCCCTCTTTTGCATATTAGCATAGAAAATCAATGGTGTGTCTAGCGTATTTTGCGCTTCAAGATGCGCCGGTGTAATCGTTTTACGTCAGACGGAAAAATCGGGTTTTCAGGCGTATTTCGTTTTGAGGATACGGCGCAAAGATACGTGCGGCGCATTTTTGAATTACGCCGCGCATCTCTAGATACGTCGGCGTAAGTGCTTTGTGAATCTGGGCCTAAGATCCTGTTTCTTTAAAGTGGAGTTCCAAAAATAAAATACACAAAATCCTGTAAAAAAAAGAAAAAAAAAAGTGAAAAATAAATGTTTTACTTACCAGAAATGACGGTTGATATGAATTCCTAATCTGCATCTTCCCATACCGCGGCAGGTCTTCTTCCTCGTCCTCCCCAGGTTGTCTCCTGGGGAATGGGGCGGGCTGCCTTCTGGGAACTGTGTGTATCTCAGAAAGCAGCCGCCCATTCACAAAATCGCAACGAGACTCACGCATTCGCAGTAGGAAACGGGCAGTGAAGCTGCAAAGGCTCCACTGCCTGTTTCCCTCAGTAAGGATGGCGGCGCCGGGAGCTGCCAGAATCGAGAGATCGGCCTTATTAAAAGACAGCATCTACAGCATGATAGCAGCTCTCCTTCCTTCCCCTCCCACCATGATTAAGCTGCATAATGCAGCAAATATACATGCACACCCTCCTGATTATCCTGCCATTAACAATAGCTTATATGTTTTTTTTTTATTAAAAGGCTAAATACCTTTTTCCCCACCACCGCTGTGTGGTCATGTGTTCCCCCTGTGCTGGCCGACCCTGATCTATGGAGAGAAGCCGGAGGAGCCAAGATCCCCCTGTGCTAGCTGACATCACAGGGGAATCTTGGCCCCTCTTACATCTCTCTATAGATCTGGGAGGATAAGCGGAGAGGGATCACGTGTCCGCATAGGTGCAGTATGAGAAAAGGTATTAAAAAAAAACACTTACACTATTGTTAAAGCCTAGTTCCACCGATTTTTTTTTTTAAAAGTCAGCAGCTACAAATACTTCAGCTGCTGACTTTTAATATTAGGACACTTACCTGTCTAGGATGCCCGCAATGTCTTTACGCGAAGCCGATCTGTCCCTCGGAATCTCGGTCCCCCATTCACGATCAGCTCAGATACCTGCTAGCACCTGCATTTAGCCCCTCCGCCCAGCCCACCCAAGTGCAGTATCGATCACTGTCACTTTCAAACACTAAACACATAAGTGCAGCATTCGAAGAGTCAGGCCTGATCCCTGCGAACGCTAACAGTTTTTTTTGGTAGCGTTTAAATAGTCGCCGACAGTCAGGAGCTTTTTTCCTGTAAATCTCACTAGTGTGCCAGTAAATTTAGAGGCCAAAATGTCAAATCGAAGGTACACTAGTGAAGAGGCCTACACGTTTCTGAGCATGACAGATAGTTAAGAGGGAGTCACCCATCTGTCAGATTTAGGCTCAAAATATGATCCGGTAGACAGCAGCGGCACCCTGACAGTTAGCTTTGATGATGGAGTTGTGGTCCTGTCAAGGTCAGGAGTACCCAACCCCGTTCTTCTGCTGTTGTTGAGGTGCAAGAACCACAGGGCATATGAAGCAGAGAGCCAGTACGAGTGTGGATCATCCTTCTGGTGAACTGGAAAGCACCTGCGGCCTAGTACATCCTGGTCATAGTGAAACCAGCACTGCAGTATCACATGGCGAGGTGAGTCCCATAAGTGCAGTTCAAACTGGTGATGTGGCTAGCACAACTAGTGTCCCGCAGCCACCAAGAAGACAAAGACAGGCCCATAGTGCCCTTCCTGCTGCAATTGCCAATCCGAATTGGGAGCCAACCATTTCTACAGCAGCCTACTTTCCCCATTCACTGGCCAACCCGGAATTCAGGTGGAAACTGTTTATTTAGCATCACTTGATTTTTACTCAATGTTTTTCACGGAAGATCTCTATAGATCTATTGTGGACCAAAGCAATTTGTATACTGGTCAATTCATTGCCGATAATCCTCAGATGACCCTTTCCAGAGATTAGAAACCTATTACGGTTTCCGAATATAAGACCTTCCTGGGCCTATCCTTCCTCAGGGCCATAGTTAAAAAGAGTGAGTTGCGGTCATATTGGTCCACTGACCCAAATTATCAAATCCCGTGTTCTCTGACTCCATGACCAGGACACGATACGAGCAGATCTTGCAGTTCATGCATTTCAATGATAATGAACTCTGTCGTCCTCGCGGTTACCCTGGATACGATCGGGCTCTACAAAATTCAACTACTCGTAAACCACTTCAACCAACAGTTTGCAGCCTTGTTTACTCCCAATCAAGTTGTCTGCGTTGATACAGTAAGTCACTGATTGAGTTTTCTGCCCACTTGTCACCCAGCAAGCATGCCAGAAATGGAGTCAAGATTTATAAGCTCTGTGACAGGGTCACAGGTTATACATATAGGGCCGGATTTACAAAGAGTTACGCCGGCGTATCAGTAGATACGCCGACGTAACTCGGAATCTAAGCCCGTCGTAGGTTTAAGTGTATGCTCAAACTGAGATACACTTAAACCTAGCTAAGATACGACGGCCTGCTCCGTCGTATCTTAGGGTGCAATTTTTCCGCTGGCCGCTAGGTGACGCTTCCGTTGATTTCGGCGTAGAATATGTAAATGACTAGATACGCCGATTCACGAACGTACGCTTGCCCGTCGCAGTAAAGGTACGCCGTTTCCGTAAGAGATACGCAGCGTAAAGATAAAGCTGCCCCCTAGGTGGCGTAGCCAATGTTAAGTATGGCCGTCGTTCCCACGTCGAAATTAGAAAATTTTACGTCGTTTGCGTAAGTCGTCCGTGAATGGGGCTGGACATAATTTACGTTCACGTCGAAACCAATACGTTTTTGCGGCGTACTTTGGAGCAATGCACACTGGGATATGTACACGGACAGCGCATGCGCCGTTCATAAAAAACGCCAATCACGTCGGATCACCAATAATTTACATAAAACACGCCCCCTCATCCTCATTTGAATTAGGCGCGCTTACACCGGCCCCATTTACGCTACGCCGCCGTAACTTAGGAGGCAAGTGCTTTGTGAATACAGCACTTGCCTCTCTGACTTACGGCGGCATAGCGTAAATACGATTCGCTATGCCGCCGTAAAAATGCGCGCATCTACGTGAATCCAGCCCATAGTTTTATGGTTTACGAGGGAAGATATAGTTATGTAGAGCTGGAGAACTGCAAAGACTACATAGGGAGCACACGTAAGATTGTGTGGGACTTAACGTCACCCTTATTCGGGAAGGGGTACTACTTGTATGTGGACAATTATTACAGGAGCGTGACACTTTTTAGACACTTGTTTGATCATGGAATTGACGCATGTGGCACTGTGTGATCTAATCGCCGGGGCTTACCCCAGCGGCTTGTAGATTCCCATCTTAGGCTGGGGGGAAAGAGCCTGCTTAAAGTGTAATAATTTGCTTGCTGTGAAGTGGAGGGATAATAAGAACGTTTTCGTTCTGTCCGCCCTTCACACAGACATGACAGTGCAAATTCCTACAGAGACTGGTGTTGTGGAGAAAAATCTCTGTGTCCACGAATATAACCATAATATGGGAGGGGTGGACCTCAATGACCAGTTGTTGGCACCATACTTAATTGCCGTAAGTCCAGACGCTGGTACAAAAAAGTGTCTGTATACTTATTCCAATTGGCTCTGCTGAACGCTTATGTGCTACACAAAGCTTCAGGATGAACTGGATCCTTCCTTAAATTCCAGGAAGAGATCATCACAGCCCTTCTGTTTCCAAACAGTGCTGTGGCCCAACTTCCCAAAGCAATTCCAGTGAGTTGGCTGCATGGGAGACATTTTCTGTATGGTACCCCTACCAATCGATTACCCCAAAGAAGATGTCATGTCTGTAGCAAGTGCAGATTTATGCGTGACACCTGCTATTATTGTCCCTCCTGTCCTGACCATCCTGGTCTTTGCATTGGCAAACGTTTTGAATGCTACCACACACTAGTGGAGTATTAGCGTAGGGTACAGCACTGCACAGACTAGGACACACTTACATATGGTCTCCAAAGATGCCATGGCATTTTTAGAGACCCAAACCCATTACAGCTGTTAGAACGTCACAACCGTTACAACCATCATAACCATTACAACCGTTACAGTTACGAAGAAAAGTTTTAAACAATTAATTTAAAAGTTGAAAAAAATATACTTAAAATAAAAAAGCCAAAAACAGTTGTTGTTTTATTCTTTCTCTAGTCTCTCTCTATTGTTCTCTCTCTAATCTGCTCTGTGTTACTGCAATGCTTTATTGTTACTATGTTTTATCATGTTTGCTTTTCAGGTATGTCATTTTTTTATCCTTTACTGTTTACTGCGTTTTATTGTTAACCATTATTATATTGTCAGATACGCCATTCAGCTGCAGCACTGATTTATTTATCCTGACAGCAACAGTGTTTGCTCTCACGATACATAAATCAGCAACTCCAGCGCTGTGGGAGGTGATTTAACCACGACAGATAAAAAAAAGAGCATACTGTGGAGGAAAGGAACCATTAGCCCATATGGTTGCTAAAATGTATACACTGCTGACTGCACCACCAGAAGACTTTAGAATGTCGAGCATGGTCAAATGGGAGAGAGATTTAGGAGAAACCTTCTCCCCAATACAAAGCCAAAATATTATAAATTTAGCACTAAAATCTTCAAGATGTACGAAAATACAAGAATTAAATTATAAAATATTAACAAGATGGTATTATACGCCAGCGCGTCTCAATATATTTTTTCCTGAAATGTCAGATAGATGTTGGAGAGGTTGTGGGGAGAAAGGGACAATGTTGCATACATTCTGGGGATGTCCAATAATACGACAATTCTGGGAAACGGTACGGAGAATTACACAAGAATTTACGGAATTTAAGGAATACCAGATTCCAGATGACCCCTCGTTTTTCCTTTTACATCATACTGAAATTCCTCCGGTAGGATATATGGGATCAATGATATGTCATTTGATAAATGCGGCAAAAATTTGTATCGCAACAAAATGGAAAGACTCCATGGCACCTCCAATATCTATGTGGCTGAAAAAAGTAAGGAAAATAGGGATAATGGAGAAACTCCTCCCAAGAACAATAGATAAGAAAGAGCAAATTAAAATGATATGGGCACCCTGGGAATTATTTGTACAATCGGAGGAAGGCAAAAAGTTATTAGGGGAATAAGGATAAAGATTAACAGATGGAAGAAAGAAGGGAAATAGAAGAGAGATTATATTGCGTTCGGGGGGAGACAGCAGAGGGGGGGGGGGAGGGTCGATGTATGTTTTTTTTTCTCCTTTATTATTGTTATAGTTATATTTTTAATTTTTTTTTTTTTCTCCCCGGTCTATGGATATCCACGGCCGGAGGAGGAAATGAGGTGGAGATGGGGGTCTAGAGGTGGGGACAAGAGGGGAGGGAAAGGAGGGGTTTAAAATGAGGAAGGAAGTGTGACAGGGATACTGAGGGAATTAGTCCATTATATAGAGAATATATGGATAATTAGGGTGGAGATGGAATACTTGGGGAAGTCGGAAATTTATTTAAAAGTAGTGAGTATTTTTGTTTATTATATCTCTCTTAGGGGAATGGTCTGAATTTATCAGTGATATAGATATTATAATCTCCTTCGGAAAGTAATTTATGAATAGAAAATAAAGTTGAAGAGAGAGAACAAATGTAATATCCATATATATGTTGATGTATAGGACTGTGCCTAGTCCTTTTCTTATGTTTTCTGTATCGCTTTCTTGCTCTTTGTTTTTGTTTTTGAAAAGAAACAAAATGAAAATAAAAATATAGAATTAAAAAAAAAAAAAAGAGCATATATGCCGAAGCATGGGGGCAGGGGTGGAGGGGCGATTTGCCCCTAATATTAGGGGTAGATTTCCCCCATTCTTCGGCATATATTGTTTACTCTTTTTTGGCACAGATTGTTGTTGTTTTATTGAGTTAATGTTTTATTGTTACCATTGTTTGCTTTTCAGGTATGCAATTCAGCTGCAGCACTAATTTAATTATCTTGACAGCAACAGCGTTTGCTCTCACAATACAAAAATCAGAGACTCCAGAGCTGTAGCACGTGATTTCACCACCACAGTTAAAAAAAAATGATGCATAAATTCCCATCATTAGAAGTGGGTGGATGAAGGGCGGTATTCTAATAGTGGGCATACCCAACGATCAATCTCGTTTTTTCAGACTGCACAGACTGCATGAAAAAAAGATTACAATATATGCCCAACAAGTACCAGCAACATACTGGTATGTTGCTGGACTTTGAGTGGTTATACCAGAATGATGCCTGCAGGTTTATGTATCATCTTGGTATCATTCTTTTCAGCCAGTAGTAGGCTTTCATGTAAAAGCAATCCTAGCAGCTAATTAGCCTCTAGACTGCTTTTACAAGCAGTGGGAGGGAACGCCCCCTCCTACCATCTTCCATGGTTTTCTCAGGCTCTCCTGTCCCAACAGGGAACCCGAGAATGCAGCTGACCATAGAGCTGACCATAGACCTCCTCTGTAAAAAAAAACACCCCTGTCCCCCCGTACTCACGCACAAAGGCGAACGCAAGCATCAGTCTTATGTCATATGTAAACAGCGAATGCACCATGCATGTGAGGTATCATCGCGAAGATCAGATCGAGGGCAGTCATTTTAGAAGTAGACCTCCTCTGTAAATCTAAAGTGGTAGCCTGTAAATGATTTTAAAGGCTTTTAAAAATATATGTAGTGTGTCACTGCTGGACATTTGTGTGCAATTTTAAAGCATATCATGTTCGGTATCTACTTGGCATAAGATCATATTTTTTATTTCATCAAACATTTGGGCAACATAATGTGTTATAGTGCATTAAAATAAAGAAAAGTGTTTGTTTTTTTCCCCAAAAAATGCGTTTAAAAAAGAGCTGCGCAAATACTGTGTAAAAAAAAGTTGCAACACCCACCATTTTAATCTGTAGGGCCTTTGCTTTAAAAAAAATATAATGTTTGGGGGTTCAAAGTAATTTTCTAGCAAAATATTTGACATTATCATTGACTTGGCTTATTGATATTTTTTTTATATATTTTTTTTTACCAGACATGTGGCTGAATAAATTTTGGCTTAATGTATGACTAAAATTGAGTTTATTGGATTTTTTTATAATAAAAAGTAGAAAATAAAATATTTTTTCAACATTTTCCGCTTGTATCGCAAAAAATTTAAATCGCAGAGGCAATCAGATACCATAAAAAAAGCTATATTTGTGGGGAAAAAAGGACGCAAAATTTGTTTGGGTACAGCATTGCATGACCGCACAATTACCAGTTAAATCAGCGCAGTGCCAAATTGTAAAAAGTGCTCTGGTCATTGAGCAGCCAAGTCCTCCGGGGCTGAAGTGGTTAATGACAACATGCTCTGGAGGGATACATGTAAAGTCACATAGTTACTTTACATACACTTTAAAACCTTACCTACACACTAACTTAATAGGCACAATGCTTTAACGTAAAGATCTTTATTTTGGCCATGTGAGTGAGTGAGTGAGAGACTTGTAAAGCGCAACACATGCGAACTGAATCGCCTCTGGGCGCTGTATCCATTTCATGGGTAAGGAACCCCTTGACCTCAGAAGAGATGGGTTTTAATCTTTCTCCTGAAGGCCAAGTGGTCCTACTCCAGTCGGATGGTGGTTGGTAGTGCATTCCACAGGCGAGGTCCCTGGACTGCAAATCCTCGATCTCCTGTGGACTTGCATCTGGCTTTGGGTATCTGGAGGAGGTTTTGATTGGTGGATCGCAGAATGAGATTGGGGTTATGGGCTTTTATTTTTTCGCATAGATATTGGGGGGCGTTTCCTTGAATACACTTATGCATTAGGCAGAGTGCCTTGAAAGTGATTCTGTCTTTTACTGGCAACCAATGAAGGGATCTCAGCGAAGGTGAGATTGATTCCCATGTTTATTTTCCAGTCACTAGTCGAGCGGCCGTATTTTGAACGACTTGCAGACGAGTAATTTGGTATTTGGGGAGTCCTAGATAGAGGGCATTTGCGTAGTCGAGTCTGGAATTGATGATTGTTCCCACCACTACTGCAATGTCCTCTTTCGGGATAAAGGGTGTGAGTCTGCGTAATAGGCACAGCAGATGGTGGGATCCGCTGACTACTGACCCTATTTGTGCATCCATTGTCATGTAGGTGTCGAAAATGACTCTGAGACTTTTGACTTTGGTGCTAGGGGTGATAGTTTTACCTAGAATGGGCGGGGAAGGCCATGTTGACCCGGGTGTGATTTTCCGGTTAGCGTGAAACAGGAGAAGTTCTGTTTTCGACCCATTGAGTTTAAGATAACTGTTTGTCATCCAGTTATCTATTAGAGTGAGGCATTTCTCTAGTCCAAGAGAATGATCCTTTTTGTTGCAGATGCGGAAATACAGTTGTGTGTCGTCTGCATAGGAGTGGTAAAGTAACTTCTGGTTACTGATGATTTCAAAGAGAGGGGCGAAGATAGATATTAAACAATACGGGTGATAAGGGAGATCCCTGAGGGACTCCGCATGACACCGTACGTTTTTCAGAAGTGAAAGACCCCAGTTTCACTATTTGTGATCGGTTTTCCAAGAAGGAGGAGAACCAGGGTAAAACACCTTCAGCGACTCCGGCTACTTCAGCTAGCCTAGCCAGTAGTAGTCCGTGGTCTACAGTGTCAAAAGCCGCGCTTAGGTCCAGCAGTATCAGGAGACAAGATTCTCCTTCATCTGCGGCCTCTAGAGCGTCATCCCATATTTTGAGCAGCGCTGTTTCTGTTTCGTGACCCGGACGGAAGCCTGATTGAAATGGGTCGAGTAATTTATGGGTGTCTAAATGCAGTTGCAGCTGTTGTAAAACTACTTTCTCCATTACCTTGGAGAAGACATTTAGAGCTGTTATGGGCCTCCGGTTGTTTGGGTCTTTGGGGTCGAGGGTAGGTTTTTTTAGAATTGGTTTTATTGTACCTTGTTTCAGCAAGGTGGGCACCATGCTCTCCTTGAATGATTGGTTTTTGAGCTGCGTGATAGCTGGTGCCAGTATATCGGCACTTTCTTTCAGCAGTTTAGTGGGGATGATATCATTGGGTGCTGTGCTATTACGCAGAGTCCCGATTATATTTTTAGTGGCATCGATGGAAATGGGTTTTAGAGTGAATTTTGGTGATTGTGGCTGATTTATGGGGGTATTAGGTTTGTGATTTGGGGGGGAGTTGGTGACGGTTCCATTTTGCTGAATACTTTCACGGATTTTTTCAATTTTATTAATGAAATAATCCGATAATTCGTTGCAAAATTCTTGTGAATCTGAATTGGGGGCCTCTAAACAAGCAGGATTCATAGTCTGAGTGACAAGCTTGAAGAGTTCTCGGGGCGGGTAAGGGCATTTGCGACGATGTTGGAGAAATGATTTTTTTTGGCAGTGAAGATTTCTTTGTGATATTTCTTTGTTATTATCTTGTAAATGGTGTGTTTTTTATCTGAAGAGCACCTTTTCCATGCAGCTTCTGCACTTCTACGCTCTTGCTTTAGCAACGTCAGCTGGTCATTAAACCAGATGGAGTTGTTTTTCCGGATGCAAGTTTTGCGTTTTGGTGCTACTAAGTCAGCTGACTGTAGTAGCGCCTTGTTGATGGTGTCAAGTGTTTCTGTGGCTGTTTGTTTTTGTTGGGTTGTTTTTATTTTGTTCCCTAGTGTTGTTTTGAAGAGTTCCGAGTGGAGCTTCTTCTAAAAAATCTAGTCCAGTGAGTTGTCACCGGTTTTGTCGTTTTTTTTGGGGCTGGCCGTAATGTACAGATCCAATTGTACTCAGCTGAAAGTAATCTTAACAGCGAAAATTATACTTTTCCTTGTGCGTTAGCTTTCTAAAATTAGCCTAATGTATAGCAACAAGTGGCTCAACATGGCAGTCAGAGAAGTAGCATTTGCAGAATGAGAAGTAAGCAATGGAAACCTCAATGCTTACCTTATGAAATGTTTCTTTAAAGTTTTATCACCTCCAAAAACACATCCAAAGCCCTTCAGATCTTTAAGCTTGCCATAGACAAACAAAGGTAAGTGGATTTTAATAAACTATTCTTTTCATTATTCAGTCCTGACAAATTTCAAAGAACAGAACAAAGTTATCTATTCTCTAAAGGTCCTCAGTACAATTTATGGTATTCTGGAAAGCATAAACAATAAATACTTGATCTAAAACAGATTATATAAACTCCTTAAGCCAGCAGCCAGACAATTCAAATAGACTTCTCTATTTCAGGTACAAAACTTGCAGGGAAATCGCATCATCTCCTATCCAGTAAGGAAATAATTGATCTAAAAGTGTTTCTCACAGATTGTATTGGCTACTTAAAGGCTTTTTTTCCCTCTAAACTCCAGCTCCCCTGTACTTTTTTTGCAAAAATATCAAAACATTTCATAAAACTACAGACACGTACCTTACTGTCCTACATCCATGATTCAAAACGTATATTTTGCTCCTGTCTTACTCCCTTACAGACTGTAGGTCATGACACAGGAAGGAGTTGACCAGCTGACCTTATTAGCACACACCCTGCATCATCCACCCTCCCACTCCCAGCTGCATGTTTTTTAAATTAAATGCAATCAATCAGTTATCACCCTTCTCACTAAATACACAATATACAATCAGATTGCATAGTGTATGGCCATCTTTATACAAGTACATAGAAGTAAGTGGACAGAAACACTCAGCTCTCAAGCCCCGTTCACATCTCTGCATAGCGGGAACTCGCATTCCCACATTTTGTTTTGTTTTGTGGTTCGTTTTTCCTGTGATGTTTTGAATCATGGATGTAGAACAATAAGGTACGTGTATGTAGATTTTATGAAAAGCTTTGATATTTTTTCAAAAAAAGTACATGAATGCTATATTGGTGCATAGGGGAGCTGGAATTTAGTAAAAAAAGGGTAAACCTAGCCTTTAAAGCAGGAATAAACCCCCAAAAAACAAATATTTATATACTGCAGTTTACCAACCCTTAAAGCCTAAGTTAGTCAAAAACATAAAAAAAAAAAAAAATCAGCGCAAGGGACTGTACTTGCAAATACTACGAAGTGTTCGTGCTGAAGGTTGAAATTCTCTATCCTCTGATCCCCCCT
Source organism: Rana temporaria (assembly GCF_905171775.1). Lineage (NCBI taxonomy): Eukaryota > Metazoa > Chordata > Amphibia > Anura > Ranidae > Rana > Rana temporaria. Next base: position 173,782,501 of record NC_053491.1, read on the forward strand.
ACCCTAGTAATCTTCCAGTGCTGTGGGGGGCTAATGCAAGCCAAAGGACCTGTCGTTTGCATTCATCAATAGTGCCAACTAAGTTCACCCTTTCCTCCCAACTCCTCCATTCAAAGAAGCTGTACTATAGCTTCCCTGAATGATAAATGACCTATGAATAGGAGAGGCGGTCCTTTAATTTGCCTAATTTACCTGCCTGCTTTACATTAATGAAAGCCATAATACAGCTTCTATGCACAAAGTAAATGAGTGGAGGCACAGGCATAGCTAGCACATTTGTTGAGTGTATATAATGGGTCGCTTAGCTTGTAATAACCACAGAGCACCAGAAGATTATGGCTATGAGCATGGGGGGTGGAGATCAGAGGACAGAGTATTTAAACTAAAACCACAATCAGCAGCACAAGTCACACTTTGTAGGAGCAGTCCTGTTGTTAAAAAATGCAGTATGTGCTGTTAAAAAATATTTTAAATAAACGTAGGCTTTATGTGTTGTGGTATGGTATGTGCGCTGTGGTATCTTAGCTTTCTATTTAGGCCGACCGCTAGGGGCGTGAACGCTGATTTACACCTAGAATGCGTAAATCAGCGAGATACGCCTATTCACGAATGTATGCTTGCCCGTCGCAGTAAAGATACGCCGTTTATGTAAGGCGTTTTCAGGCGTAAAGTTAGTCCACCAAAAAGCTGGCCCAGCCAATGTTAAGTATGGACGTCAGACCCGCGTCGAATTTTGAAATTTTTACGTTGTTTGCGTAAGTCGTCCGTGAATGGGGCTGGGCGTCATTTACGTTCACGTCAAAACCAATGAGTCCTTGCGGCGTAATTTGGAGCATGCGCACTGGGATACGTCCACGGACGGCGCATGCACCGTTCGTTCAAAACGTCATTTACGTGGGGTCATGCTTTATTTACATAAAACACGCCCACCTCTTCACAATTTGAATTAGGCGTGCTTACGGATGCAAGTGCTTTGTGAATACAGCACTTGCCTCTCTAACTTACGGCGGCGTAGCGTATATGAGATACGCTACGCCTGCCTAACGTTAGGCGCGTCTTTTTGAATCCAGCTATAAATGTATTTTTAGAATGAATGTAATCCAGAAATTCTAACAAAGATATGACAGAGCCATCCCATATCATGATAACATTGTCTATGTAGCGATACCAGGCTAAGGTGTGCCTGGTATAGCTACATGCCTCAGCATCGGTGAACAGTAATTTTACCCACTCCCCCAGAGGTAGTGTGAATTGTCAAAATGAAAAAAAGTTATGCTTGAGAATGAACTCCAAAGCTGCCACAACAAACTCAACCAGTGAGTCGGTGTATCTTCCCAAATCCAACAAAATGTGTCGTATTGCTGAAAGGCCAACATCTTGTGGGATTGAGTGTACAGGGCCTCCACGTCAATGGCGACTGGATGTGTGTCACCATTGACGTGGAGGCCATCCAAAATCTGAAGAAGATTTATTGTGTCTTTGGTGTGAGATGGTAGTGCCTCCACCAGTGGTTGGAGCAGCCTTTCTATGTATCTGCTAAGGTTGTCTTCCCCTCTGAGATATATAGGGTCTTCCTGGGGGTTTTAAAACATTCGTATGTACTTTCGAAAACGCATAAAATGTTGCCTCAAGTGGGAAAGGTGTTATCACATATTCCCAGGTATTTTTGTCAATGACATTTTAAGTATAAGCCAGATCTACCAGTGCATAAAATTCCTGTACAAAATCATTGTGGATTATCTAAAATTTCATCTCAGCATGATTGGGCATGCTGAAGACATGTGGCTACTTTTCTGGGTTTTGACTAGATGTTAGTGATCATAGCAGAAGTTCAGTGTTAAGGCCCCCATACACACGATCAGACTTTTTGACAGCAAATTTCCGACGGACCTGTTTGATCGGACAATCCGACTGTTTGTATGCTCCATCAGACAATTGTTTTGTGTTTTTCACAAATATAAAAAACAAAAAGCTGCGCCAAGATAATAGTTGAACAAGTCCCCTATTTAAGGTAGAAATGGTGGCAGTGAAAAAAGTCTGTGGGTTCTTATCCAGAGGCTAGAAATTAGCTTTTGAAAGTACAAGGACACAAGTTCCATATAGTGTGGCACAATGATGAAACGATGGATGTAAATTTCTCCAGCACCCGGTGACATGCATGCAGTATGTGAAATTCCTCCACCTGGAAAATAAAGCCTCTTACCGGAAGGTAAGAAATCAAAGCAGATGGCTATAGCCCAGCCTCGGCCTTTGTATCCCCAGGGATCTCAGATCGGGAGTCTGCAGCGTCACGTTCAATAGACCACAATCGCTCCAATGGAGGGAATGTATATAAAAAAAGAGGACGCATATAGCATATACATTCCCTCCATTGGAGCGATTGTGGTCTATTAAACGTGACGCTGCAGACTCCCGATCTGAGATCCCTGGGGATACAAAGGCCGAGGCTGGGCTATAGCCATCTGCTTTGATTTCTTACCTTCCGGTAAGAGGCTTTAATTTCCAGGTGGAGGAATTTCACATACTGCATGCATGTCACCGGGTGCTGGAGAAATTTACATCCATCGTTTCATCATTGTGCCACACTATATGGAACTTGTGTCCTTGTACTTTCAAAAGCTAATTTCTAGCCTCTGGATAAGAACCCACAGACTTTTTTCACTGCCACCATTTCTACCTTAAATAGGGGACTTGTTCAACTATTATCTTGGCGCAGCTTTTTGTTTTTTATGCTTATTTGTGTACTTCACACGTTAGCTGCTGCCTTGGTGTTTATTGTGTGTTAGCGCAGTTTTTTTGTTTTTCTTTGTTTTTCACAAATGTTCGCTGTGAAAACAAACAAACTTCCGGGCAAAAAATGTCCGATGGAGGATAATCCGATCGTGTGTATACAAGTCCAACGTACAAACACGCATGCTCAGAACCAATGCTAAAGATCAGACTACAATAGCAGAAGTTGCCCAAAGGGTGGCAGTAAAGAGCTATAAAAACATGTGATTTAGTGAAAGTTGGCTGAAAAAGTCCTGCCGTGTGTATGCATACCAAGTTCACGGCCAATGCCCATTTGGAGCAAAATCCACAGAAAAGTCTGATGGAAGTCCGATCGTGTGTATCAGGCTTAGGAAATACACAGGAGAAAATGCATGCTGACAAGGCGAGTGTAGAGGTAGGCGAGGAGTCTACATTACATCACGACTCCACTCCACACCGATCTCCGGACAACAGACCCACCCACAGAATCTGCATTTTTTGGGGTCTCATAACAGACAAAGGGGAGACATGTGACAGGTAAGGATATACATACAGGAGGCATGTATATCCTTATAGATAACCACTATGGCAGTCGTTTAGAAAGGATGAGAGTGTTTACATCCACTTTAATGCAGAGAACACAAAAAAAAAGGTAAAACAATCTTTAGCCTTTGCAACCACTTTCAGATTATGTATATAGCTGGATATTTATAAGTGGAAGTATTATTATTAAAAATAAAATTAGACAATTGTTTCTACTATGCTTCTTCGTTTGATCACCCTTTGCTGAAAAATCAGCAAAGTTCATCATGACTACTGTATGCTAAGAAGTTGGTTGCTAGGTGACTGGTAACTGTGAAGACAGAACATATAAATAAACCTTTTTCTGTATACTGCTCAACTGCTGAAGAAATGCTTAGAGCTTGTCTTTTTCTTTTTTTTTTTTAAACCATCTAATGATATGCTAATTAAAGTAGAAAACTGAAAATATGGAATGCTATTACCATCTGATTAGATAGTATCCATCCAAAATGCTTTAGCAAAGCTTTGATTTGCTAATATATTTAGTATTCTGTGTGTTTGTCTAACTATCTAAATAACAAAAAATAAATTATAAATGTATTAATTTATAGAAATAAAAGATGTATCAAAGGCATATGAAGTATGTAACAAAATAAATTATTACCAAGAAGTTCCAGTTAAATGTATAAAGCAGTCAAGAGAGATATACAGTATAAAGAAATGAGTATGTACTAAGTGACGCAATGCACAGTTCTGAAGTAGCCAGAGGTTGAGTTTGAAGTTTTTTTAAATTAAACCACTTAAAGAGGAACTGCAGTCTGCTCACATAATTTGTAATAAAACATATTTGCCATTCTGTAGCTTCCCTCTAACCACTTTGTATATTATATTATATTATACTGTATATACTGTGATTCTGTACTTGCTAAATATGATGCAGAAATCTCCCTCTACTGAGTCTGGCTGCAACCATTTTAACTATTGGCAGCTGAAGCTGCTGTCTGTTCTCTTCCTGAATTTACACAGACACACAGAGGCACACCTCCAGCTCTGCAGCTCTGCAGCTTTCATTGGCCCTCTTATGACCCTTCCTGGCAAACTCTCACAAGAGTGAGAGAGAGAGAGCTGTGCATGATGTCATAAGCCTAGGCTTTTTACCAAACAAGAAACAGGAAGTTGTTGTATAAGGTATTTACTGGCAAACAAAAATGTTTTACTATCCAAACCTAAATCATCAAGGGCAGAAGATTTTTTAGATGGAAAGATGAACAAATGAATAAAGGTCCATTTTAAGGAAAATATGTTTTGAAATTAGGGCAAGAGTTGAGATTTGTTTTGCAGAATATGTGTTGGTATTCAAGAAAAAAATCTTTGTCCTTTTAGAACCTCCAAATTTCTTAGGGCCAGATCCACAGTGAGAGTACGCCGACGTATCTACTGATACGCCGGCGTACTTTCAAATTTCCCGCATCGTATCTTTAGTTTGAATCCTCAAACCAAGATACAACGGCATCTGGGTTTGATCCGACAGGCATACGGCTTTGTACGCCTTCGGATCTTAGATGCAATACTTCGGTGTCCGCTGGGTGGAGTTTGCGTTGTTTTCCACGTCGGGTATGCAAATTAGCTATTTCCGACGTATAGTTAAAGCTGCTTTTTTGCGGCGTATAGTTAGATTTGCCATGTTAAGTATGGCCGTCGTTCCCGTCGAAATTAGAATTTTTTCTTTTTTTTGCGTAAGTTGTCCGTGAATCGGGATGGACGTAAGTCACGTCTAAGTTTAAAAAATTACGTCCTTGCGATGTCATTTCGCACAATGCACGGCGGGAAATTTTGAATTGGAGCATGCGCAAGTAATTCGTCGCAGGGACGCGCTTCATTTAAATGAAACAAATCGCCGATTTGAATTCCGCCGCCAGAAATACACTACGCCGCCGTAACTTACGGCGCAAAATCTTTGAGGATTTGAAAGAACGCCAGGTAAGGTACGGCGGCGTAGCGTATCCCTGATACGCTGCGCGGGTGCAGATCTATGTGGATCTGCCCCTTAATTTTTCTGATATAGAGCAGTACTAACCATACTACAGTCTGGTAAAGGTGAAAGCAGGTTGTCCAGGGCAAAAGAAGTAGATGCCTAGCTTTTATGTGAAGAACAGCTGGTGACTTTACTTTTGCAGTGAATAGAAAAAAAGAACACAGGGACAATCAGACAGAAGCAGAGGTAAAGCTTTATACAGTGCAATGCAACTTAGTACAAAGTACAAAGCCTTGCACAGTTTTAAACACATTTAACTCATTAGTGGATTAAGGTTAAAGCCGATTTGAAGCCCCTGTTTTTTGTACTCAAATGCAGTATACAGTATACAGATGAAATGCAGTCAAGTATATATATATATATATATATATATATATATATATATATATATATATATATATATATATATATATATATACAGTATACAGATGAAACACGAAAAATTTGAATATCTTGCAAAAGTTGATTAATTTCACTAATGCAACTTAAAAGGTGAAACTAATATATGAGATAGACTCATTACATGCAAAGCAAGATAGTTCAAGGCATGATTTGTCATAGTTGTGATGATTATGGCTTACAGCTCATATAAACCCCAAATCCACAATCTCAGAAAATTTGAATATTACATGCAATCAACAAAACAAGGATTGTACATAGAACAATATCGGATCTCTGAAAAGTAGAAACATGCATATGTACTCAGTACTTGTTTTTGGCCCCTTTTGCAGCAATTAATGCCTCAATGCAGCGTGGCATGGAAGCTATCAGCCGGTGGCACTGCTGAGGTGTTATGGAAGACCAGGATGCTTCAATAGCAGCCTTCAGCTCTTCAGCTTTGTTTGGTCTCAGGTCTCTCATCTTTCTCTTGGCAATGCCCCATAGATTCTCTATGGGGTTCAGGTCAGACTAGTTTGCTGGCCAATTAAGCACAGTAATCCCACAGTCATTGAACCAGGTTTTAGTGCTTTTGGCAGTTTGGGCAGGTGAATGAAAACATGTTGTGTGCACCTGACTGCTGGTTAGCATCACATGGACTCATTCTAAAGCCTCGTACACGCGATCAGATTTGTGATGAATGTGTGATGGCAGGGTTTTGTCGGATAATCCGACCGTTTGTACGCTCCATCGGAATTTCCGACAACAAATGTTTTATAGCATGCTTTCAAATTTTCAGACAACAAGTGTCTTGTCGGATTATACAATCGTGTGTACACAAGTCCATCAGAAAAACGGACCTGTTTGACAATCCGACCGTTTGTATGCTCCATCAGACAATTGTTTTGTGTTTTTCACAAATGTTCGCTGTGAAAACAAACAAACTTCCGGGAAAAAAATGTCCGATGGAGGATAATCCGATCGTGTGTACACAAGTCCAACGGACTTAAGTCCAAAGTACTAAAGACACGTAGCTTTGTGTATGTTGGATGAAAAATTTCTGCCGTCTGTATGCATACCAAGTTCACGGCTAACGCCCTTCGCACACAATTCCATGGATTTCTCTAATGGAAATCCGATTGTGTGTATGAGGCTTTAAAGTGTAAGTTCACCTTCACAGAAAATCTGTAAAGTGATCTTATGCCGCGTACAGACGGTCGTTTTATGCGATGTAAAAAAACGATGTTTTCTGTGAAGCAAAAAACGACGTTTTTGAAACTTCAATTTTCAAAAACGATGTTGCCTACACACCATCGTTTTTTCACAGTGCTCTAGCAAAGCGAGGTTACGTTCACCACGTTTTTCCATTGAAGCTCGCTTCATAACTAGCTTCTGGGCATGCGCGGGTGTAAAAACGTCGTTTGAAACGTCGTTTTTTGCTACACACGGTCAATTTCTGTGAAGTAAAAAAACAACATTTTGAAAAACGACACATAAAATTGAAGCATGCTTCAATTTTTTTTGGTTGTTTTTCAGAAGACATAAAACGACGTTTTCTCCCACACACGGTCAATTAAATTGACGTTTTTAAAAACGTCGTTGTTTTACATCGCATAAAACGACCGTCTGTACGCGGCATTACACTAGACCCATCACCATCCCACCTAGTCCCACTATACCAGATTGCCACTATCCTCCGCTTTCAGAGACACCAAAAAGCACTGTCAGTACAGGCTAGATGGCTTCTGATTGGTCAGTGCCATCCATGTGACACTGCTGACCAATTAGAAACCCTGAAATCCATATTGGCTAAGCAATACAGACATGATATTAAGCTGCAGGGGTTTCAAATCGCCATACCGCTGTAAAGCAGCTTTACAGTGTCTGACAGCTGTAAGGGGTTAGCTCGGTAGCGGGGGGGTGGGATCGCCTGGATGGGTTCACTACACACGGAACGATACAGAGAAACAGCCGAAGGCGGTTGAAAACAAAGAATTTGGTTTATTCTTCCATCTTGCTGGAAACAAGTGCAAGCATCCAAACAGCATAAACAAAATCAAACATAAAATAAACCCTGGCCACTTGGGGCATCTACCTTCACCACACAGGAACCTATCTATGGAGTCTGGCACAGCCTACTGCTGGGCCGACACTGCTGGTCCTACAGCAGAAAAACAAATAGTCTTTTTGATTTTTATCACACAGAAAAATCAACAGCACCTCACCTCTTCAGAAGTATTTCTGTTTAATGCTCTCCTTTACTCAAAAAGCCTCAGGATGCAGCAATCAGTAGTAATCCTCTGGATTACTTATATAGGCCTTAATTGCCTCATTCTGAATAGCTGACGTTTTCCAACGCCCTAAAATCTTTCTGGCTGCTTCTGCAGCCGAAACCTTATAATAATTGGTATATTGTCTAAACAAGGCAGAAATGTATCTCCCATCTGTGACAACACCCACAGATGTACCTGACTTCCTGTCACATACACCCCCTTTTGTTTCAACCCTAGGGTTGGGACACAGGTTGCCAGGCAGGCATGTACTCGGGACAACCCATCTGCATTCCCCATTTTAGCACCGGGGCGATGCGTTACCACAAAACTAAATTCCTGGAGGGCCAGGAACCACCTATTTATTCTCCTATTGGTCTCTTTTTTCTGTGCCATCCACTTCAATGGGGCATGATCTGTCACCAGTTCAAACTGTCTACCCACAAGGTAGTACCGGAGAGAATCCAAAGCCCATTTCACAGCCATACACTCTTTCTTAATGGTGGCATAATTCTCCTCATGGGCCTTCAACTTTCGGCTAAGATACATAACAGGGTGTTCCTCCCCCTTGATAATCTGGGACAGTACAGCTCCTATCCCCACATTTGATGCATCTGTCTGAACCACGAAGTCCCGTGAAAAATCAGGCGAATTTAAAACTGGCTGACTACATAAAGCCTGTTTTAAAGCCTGAAAAGCTGTTTCTGCTTCGGGAGTCCATTTGTTCATGACAGACTCCTTCCCTTTGGTAAAATTGGTCAGGGGAGTAGCCTGTGAGGCAAAATGGGGGATAAAGCGGCGATAATACCCCGCGATCCTTAAAAATGCACAAACCTGTTTCTTGTTGGTGGGACGTGGCCAAGCCTGAATAGCCTCAACTTTGTTTATTTGGGGCTTGATTAGACCTCTTCCAATGGTATACCCCAGATACTTCGCCTCTTCTAGCCCAAGGGTACATTTTTTTGGATTGGCTGTAAACCTGGCTTTCCAGATGGAATCCAACACAGCCTGAACTTTTGGCAAGTGTGATTCCCAATCCTCACTGTGGATGACAACGCCATTGAGGTATGCAGCAGCATAGGCTCGATGAGGCTGAAGGGTCTTATCCATGGTGCGTTGAAATGTGGCGGGAGCATTCTGTAACCCAAAAGGCATCCTCCGATATTGGAAAGATCCGTCTGGAGTTACAAATGCTGTTTTTTCCCTAGGAATTTGCCAATAACCCTTGGTCAGGTCTGACGTCGTCATATACCGGGCAGTGCCTAGGCGATCAATTAGTTCATCTATGTGGAGCATAGGATAGGTGTCAAACTTAGTGATTTTATTCAGGCTGCGAAAGTCATTACAAAACCGCCAACTTCCATCTGGTATGAGCACTAAGACAATGGGACTGGACCAATCACTTTTTGACTCTTCTTTCACCCCCAGCTCAAGCATTTTTTTTACTTAATTGCCTCTCGCCGGGCTTCTGGAATTCAATAAGGCTTCAACTTGACCTTATCCCCTGGTGTGGCGATAATGTCATGTTCAACTCCGGAGACCCAGCCTGGCAGGTCTGAAAACTTCTCCTTATTACAGAGCACAAATTCTTTAACCTCCTGTTGCTGAGTTTTGGATAGAGTCTCCGCTATCCCAACTTCAGGGACAGCCAGGTTAAATGGAGCAGAAAATCGGGTAGTCTTAGCGACCAAGGACTCTCTATCCTTCCATGGGTTCAGCAAGTTCACGTGATAGAGCTGCTCAGGTTTTCGTCTTCCCGGTTGGCTAATTTTATAATTCACCACCCCCATTTTCTCCAACACTTCATAGGGACCCTGCCATTTGACTAGGAATTTACTTTCGACCGTGGGGACCAACACAAACACCCTATCACCGGGTGCAAAGGAACGGACCTGGGCCCCACGATTGTAAATCCTTTGTTGAGCCAATTGGGCTTGGGCTAAATGTTCTTTTACAATCGGCATCACTTGGGCAATTCTATCTTGCATTTGAGCCACATGTTTAATCACTCTTCGATGAGGGGAACTCTCACTCTCCCATGTTTCCCTGGCAATGTCCAGTAGGCCCCGGGGGTGCCTCCCATACAGTAGCTCAAACGGAGAGAACCCTGTGGACGATTGGGGAACCTCTCTTATGGCAAACATCAGATAAGGGAGCAGATAATCCCAATTCTTTCCGTCTTTATCCACCACCTTCCTCAACATTTGTTTTAAGGTTTTATTAAACCTTTCCACTAACCCGTCTGTTTGAGGGTGATATACTGATGTACGTAATTGGGTCACCAGGAGTTTACAAAGTTCTTTGGTCACCCTAGACATAAACAGGGTGCCCTGGTCAGTTAGGACTTCCTTAGGAAGACCCACACGGCTGAAAACCCTGACGGGTCAGTATTTGGCGCATTATAAATCTATTAAATCAATCAATCAATCAAAACCTGAAATAACTCTTTGGCAATGGTTTTAGCAGAGGTGTTTCGGAGAGGAATCGCTTCTGGGTAACAAGTGGCATAGTCCATTATTACCAAGATATGCTGGTGCCCTCTAGTGGACTTCAGTAAGGGACCAACCAAGTCCATGGCGATCCTCTCAAAAGGGACCTCAATAATGGGCAGGGGTACCAACGGACTGTGGAAATGTGGCATGGGTGCAGTAATCTGACACACTGGACAGGAAGAGCAGGACAATTCCACTTCCTTAGTGATCCCAGGCCAATAAAACCTCTGGGTGATCCTCTCCCGGGTTTTTTCTGCTCCCAAATGTCCCCCAAGAATGTGCCCATGGGCCAGTTCCAAAACCATCTTGCGGTACGGTTTAGGCACTACCAGTTGCTCAATGATGTCCTCTATCCTCTGTGACACTCAATATAACAGGTCCCTTTTAATAATGAAGTAAGGGAGGGCAACCCTCTCGTCAGGGTTAACTAACTCCCCATCTATCTTCACTACATTCTCCCGGGCTCTTAGCAATGTGGGGTCCCTCAATTGCTCAGTGACAAAATTTTCTCTGTGCACCTCGAGGTCATCAAACCCTATTGGCCGCTGTTCCTCTTCGGAGGTAGCAGGCTCCTCCCTAGGGACTGGTGTTTCCCCTGCTAAGAGTGAGAATGGAAACTCAGGAAATTCCTCACAGTTAGAGGTTTCTGGAGTAGATGTTTTAGGCTCAGAAGAACCACCTACTGGGGAATCTGGGCAGTCCCAGAGTTCCCAGAATTTTGGGAAATCCCTTCCCACAATGGCGTCATGTGGCAGTTTGGGAACTAAATCCACCTGGTGACACAAGTTACCGAGGGAGGTTTCAAAGGAAACTGTAGTCACCAGATATTCTCGAGTGTCCCCATGTACACAAACTACAGCCATTTTCCTAGGCTGTAAGGTTTTTCCCACCACTAGATCACTTTTCACTAAGGTGACCAGGCTACCTGAATCCAACAATACTACAACATCTTTACTGTCTAAGCACATTCTATATAAAGGTTTCTCATTTCCCTTGCAGTGCATGTGGTTGCAAAAAGGGACTGTCGTCTCTGTCAGAAAGTCACACTGCATGGGTTCATCACCCGCTGGGCAAACCGCTGCTACATGTCCCTCTTCCCGACAACGGTAACAAATCAACCTTCTGGTCCTCTCTTGTGGGATGGGTCTTCCAAGCTGCTCTCGCCAAACATTAGCAGTAGTCCCGATAATTCCTCTAGTTGCTCCTTGGTCCCTCTCTCCACCCCCATCCCTTGATGCAGTCTTACCTATAGGTGGGGGGGGGTCTGGTCTTGGGGTGAAAAGTCTGTGCGTCTCTGGTGGAAGAGGACAAATTCTCTGTTGTTAGGTACCTTTCGACCAGGTCTACAAGTTTGTCTGAGGTTTCCGGACCACCATGGTTCACCCATTTCTGCAGGGTGTTAGGAAGAGACCTAAGAAATTTGTCCATGGCTACTCGCGCCAAAATTTTTGATCCGGACAGAGTTTCTGGCTGCAACCATTTCTTAGCCAAATGGATGAGGTCATACATCTGCGACCGAGGTGGCTTCCTCTGCTGATAACTCCAATTGTGGACCCGCTGAGCACGGACATCCAGGGTTACACCAAAAAGTGCCAATATTTCCTCTTTTAACTGATCATAGTTTTTCGTGTCTGCCAGCTCCAAATCAAAATATGCCATTTGGGCTTCTCCAGATAATAGGGGGGCCACTAGTCCAGCCCACTGGTCTTTAGGCCAACTCTCTCTTTCCGCTGCTCTCTCAAACGTGGTCAGAAACATCTCAGGGTCCTCATCTGCAGTCATCTTTGGCAATAAGTGTCTTACCCGAAAAGTCGGTATGTTACTGGCCTGACTCCCAGCCTCGGTCTGCTGTCTCTGAAGCTGTTTCACGATGGCCTGCTGCTGGTGTCTCTGTTCCAAGCCTGCAATGCTCTCTCGGTGAGCTGCAAGGCTCTCTTGGTAAACCTGTTGTTGAGCTGCCATGCTCTCTTGGTGAGCCTGTTGTTAAGCTGCGTGAGCCTGTTGTTGAGCTGCCATGCTCGCTTGGTGAGCCTGTTGTTGAGCTGCGTGAGCCTGTTGTTGAGCTGAAAGGCTCCACTGCAAACTGCATTGGTTTGCTGTTGATTTGCATTTTCTAAAGCCAGCTGTTTCAGCATCTCCTCCATTTTGGGTTTACTTTAACTGCCCGCATTCTCCACCATGTGTAAGGGGTTAGCTCGGTAGCGGGGGAGTGTGACCCCCTGGATGTGTTCACTACACACGGAACGATACAGAGAAACAGCTGAAGACGGTTGAAAACAAAGAAATTGGTTTATTCTTCCATCTTGCTGGAAACAAGTGCAAGCATTCAAACAGCATAAACAAAATCAAACATAAAATATACCCTGGCCACTAGGGGCGTCTACCTTCACCACACAGGAACCTATCTATGGAGTCTGGCACAGCCTACTGCTGTGCCGACACTGCTGGTCCTACAGCAGAAAAGCAAATAGTATTTTTGATTTTTATCACACAGAAAAATCAACAGCACCTCACCTCTTCAGAAGTATTTCTGTTCAATGCTCTCCTTCACTCAAAAAGCCTCAGGATGCAGCAATCAGTAGTAATCCTCTGGAATACTTATAGAGGCCTTAATTACCTCATTCTGAACAGCTGAAGTTTTCCAACGCCCTTAAATCTTTCTGGCTGCTTCTGCAGCCGACACCTGATAATAATTGGTATATTGTCTAAACAAGGCAGAAATGTATCTCCCATCTGTGACAACACCCACAGATTTACCTGACTTCCTGTCGTACAGCAGGGGGTTGCGGCAATTTGGTACAGCAAGACAGGGTGGGATGGGGAGGGAGCCCAGTGTAAGGCCACTTAAGGTTCTGTAAAGGTGAACTTGCACTTTAAACTAAAAAATATATATTTTTCCATATCTTGCCAATTATTTATCTTGCCGAGTAACAGCCTGCCTCATAAAGAATGTAGCTGTTCAGTATATGCTGAACAATGGATTTCTAATGTCTACTACCAAGTTGATAATCTCTAGGGTTAATACTTATAAATCCACTAGTGCTAATATGTTAAAAAAGCACATAAATGGCAGCCACTGTATTCTTGATTTTCTTTGCCTTTTACTAGAAAATAAAAATAGAAACACAGCTCTGAGGAACTATTTATTTATTTATTATTTGAAGGTTTTGTATTAAAGTGCAAGATGTGCATTTGTACTGACCTTTTGTTTCCTTCAAGAAAAAGAATTAGGATATACCATTTCTAAAATAAAAATTGCTTTGATTTTTTTTTCACAACCTCTGTAAAAACTGAATCACTTATTATTATTGAATACTGAATGCTAACTAACTTTTCCTCCAGCCGAGAATCTACAGAAAGAGCAAAAGGGCAAAGGGTGACATCTGCTAGAGGAGCTCAGTCCTGGCAGATTGCCTGTCTAGAAACAGAAAAATAAGGAACATTATATAGAAAGAAATAAGTATAGAAAAGAGCACAATGAAGATTTTTTTTCTAATCTTTAACTGTCACTAACTTGTCAAAATAGCTTTTTGTTGCATGTTGAATGGGCCATCACCTAGCTAGTAGATTCATAAAAACAGTATGAATGTGTTATGTCAAGATTCATGCAGGTTTTTTGAACATCAAAGTTCATCTTTTCACCTGGATGAGTAATATATGAATGATCCTCATTATTCACAGGCTCCATCCTAACACCGGCACCGTATCCCATAATGTTAATTTTGGATGATATTTACATATTTAACCTTGAAGCACAATACACATTGGTAAAATGTGTAGCCGTGAGAATTTAGATATATTATGAAATCATGTTACATTCTTGGTTTGATGAAAACAACTATGTCACATACCGTGATGGAAACTAGATGGTGAAAAAGGTTTCTCATGTTTCTTTCAACCTCAAGTGTCCCCGAGATGAGGAAAGGGAACACTCATCATCAAATTGGCAGGTATGTAAGAGAAGGTTCCAAACAAATAAATATTCATGAACAGGCCACAGTCAGAAGAAACACCATGGAAAACAATAGACAACAAGCAGAATTTAAAGTAGAACTAAAGGCAAAACTTTATTTTCTTAATTTTGGAGAGAGTTAGATATATATATCCCCTGACAGTCTTTTTTTGTTTTGTTTTGTTTTTTGCATCTGTACCCCATTTGGGAGATTTACGTTCACTCCCTGTCACATAACCAGGTCCACCAAAAGAAGATTTTCACTCACTTCCTCTTCTGGGAAAGACCCTAAATTTGTGATTTTCCTTTTCAATTTTATAACATAAGTAGAGGAAGAGGGCACAGACAGCAGAAAAAACTTAGGGCCAGATTCTCAGAAGAGATACGACGGCGTATCTCCAGATACGCTGTCGTATCTCTGAGTTGCCCCGTCGTATCTATGCGCCTGATTCTTAGAATCAGTTACGCATATATTTCCCCTAGATCTGACAGGCGTAAGTCTCTTACGCCGTCGGATCGTAACTGCATTTTTACGCTGACCGCTAGGGGCGTGTATGCTGATTTACGCATTGAAATATGTAATTTAGCAAGATACGCAAATTCAGGAACGTACGCACGGCCGACGCAGTACATTTACATCGTTTACGTTAGGCTTTTCCCGGCGTATAGTTACCCCTGCTATATGGTGGCGTAAGTGCGGCGTACCAATGTTAAGTATGGCCGTCGTTCCCGCAACGAAATTTAAAAATTTTGCGTCGTTTGCGTAACTCGTCCATGAATGGGGATGGACGTAATTTACGTCCACGTCAAAACCAATACGTCCTTGCGGCGTATTAGGATCAATGCACACTGGGAGATTTCCACGGACGGCGCATGTCGGGTCACAGAAGATTAACATAAAACACGCCCCCCTGTCCCACATTTGAATTAGGCGGGCTTACGCCGGCCGATTTACGCTACGCCACCGCAACTTACGGAGCAAGTGCTTTGAGAATACAGCACTTGCCTGTCTAAGTTGCGGAGGCGTAACGTAAATCGGATACGTTACGCCACCGCAAAGATACGCCGCTGGACGAGAATCTGGCCCTTAATGGGCATTCTAATAATTTTCCAGTCTGTAAAAAATGAAATAGAAAGGTTTTGCTTTTTAATTATACTTTAAACAAAGCTGCCCAGCACATATACCTGCATTACAGATGTAAGGCCTACAGTGCTATCATTAACAGGTTAAGCAATCAAGGAATGACCAGCACAGTAATAAAGAAAAATGCAAAATAGGGTTTAGTTGAGATCATATCATAAAGGTTTCTGTGATCACAAGTAAACCCTGTTTTGCATTTTAGTTTAATGCTGTGTTGGCTTTTCTTGTTTATTCACGTAGCAAGTAGAGGCATTTGATAAACTTGTCATTGTTAGCACAATCAGACGAAGAACCTCATCAAAATACAGAAAGACATTTAACCAGCAACAATATTCACAATTAACCTATGCACTGTTCACAATCAATCAATTCCTCTCATGAACAGCATCTCCCACCTTATGACACTATCAGATATGCATATAGCAATATGGGTTATATAAACATGGTGTGGTGCTTTGCTAAATATTAAGAACTGATGACGTTATCTTTGAAACTAGTAGGGCAGAGAGGGAACACACGACACTGCGCATATGCAATCCTGCCACGGCCATCTTGGATTCTGGAATATGAGTTGTTTATATGATATGAAGTACCTAGTTGTCATCTCTTCATTGTAAGTGTATTTACCACATTAAAGGTTTTTATTTTTTTTAAATAACAAACATACCATACTTACCTCCACTGTGCAGTTAGTTTTGCACAGAGTGGCCCCGATCCTCATCTTTTGTGGTCCGTCCGCGGCTGTCTTGGCTTCTCTCCGCAATAGCTAACCCCCTCGGGAAGATCTCTCCCAAGGGGGTTAGCTTGCGGGCGTGCTCCCGTCTCATACACTCTGCGTCCATAGACACAGGGTGTATGTCTCTGTCCCGTCCCCCGGTGGCCGCATCATTGGATTTGATTGACAGCAGCGGGAGCCAATTGCATAGGATGCATTAATAAAGGGGAGTTCCACCCACAATTTTTTTTTTTACGTGTATTTTGTGCGTGTAACCGAGAGAGGAGCCGGACTGCAGGAGTTGGGAGTAGGCAGGCCTCCCCCAGAGGCAATCTGCCACCTTTCTCCATGCCCCGGGTGGCAATGGTGGGTGTGTGAGGGGGTCCTCCCACACAGCCCGCCCTACCTGCTCCGCTTTGAAGCCCAACGAGGCAGAGGGACTCCCTATAAGGGAGTAAGAGGATCTAGCCCGCTCAACCAGCCCCATTAGTCCTTCGCCTCTCTTTTTAGAGTGCATGTATGTTAACCCAATTTCGAGTGCATGTAAGTGTGGTGGTTTTTGCGGGAGGAGGGTGGGCGTACTAAGCGCAAGCTTACCTCACATAGCACACCCACCGGGAGCCGGGCTGAGACCACCAAACTCAATTCACATGTAGCTGAGACCGGGATCCGAACCTCTAGCTGCAGAGGTGAATAGCTTGTCAGCGCAGTGCCAATCGCGTTGAGCCACCGCAGCTCCCCTCCACCCACAATTTCACTTTTTAAATATAAATACCCCTGTACAAAATAAATAAAAATTGTCCATTCTGAACACTATGAGATTAGGGCATGCAGCACAGACAAACATAAAAAAATGGGTGGAACTCCACTTTAAGGTGAAAAAACACGAACCTTTACAACCACTTTAAATTGGTGCTTTATTTGGGATTACACAATGGAGAGTGTGTTTTTTTCATGATACTATGTCCAACTGAGCATATATGCACAGCAATCTATTACAATGCAGCAGTACCATCGTTTGACGTTTTGAGGAAAGCTGAATATCTTGAATTGAGATACAAGTGCTGGTTGACCACTTTTAATTGAGGGTCATATGATTCTGGTAAGCCTTCCTCTGTTGAAAAACGAGGTGCTGTGTGGTTTATCATTAGGAAGTTTGGTGGCTTTTAGTATGCACATCTTTTATTTCCCTCATAATCTAAGAATCTTTGAATTCACAGTTTTTGCCTTCACATTTGAATTCCTTTGTTTTATTTTTTATGTAGCACTACCCCCGAAGGAGCTGCTGGTTTGTTTTGGGTGGCATGTTACCTCATGACTCCTCCGCCGTCTAAGGGTGTATGGTGGATGTAGCATTAACGGAATGTCCACGACAGGTGTCTTTTTCTGTGCTCTTTATTACCCAGCCGGGTAAAAACAATAAAACTTTGTGGTGATAGAAGAGTTGAAGTAGAAGGAAAAATAGCAGATTCAGGCGTATCTAAAGGGAAACAGTCCTGCTTCCAACAACACTTGGTCTTCTGTCGGGAGCGGCTTTCATTAGGTCGCCGCTATATTATCTCTGAAACAATGACATGACATCACTTCCGTTTACCAGCATCCTAATGGCACTTTTAAAAAAAAATCTAAAGTATTCAAAAACGCTGATCTTGGTGTTTTTGTTTTCCAATTTTTTTATTCAAATAATTTTAACAAATGCAGTATCAGCATTTCCCATTGTAATGGGAAGTAATTGTACATTTTGCTCCACTCTTCTGTTGCCAAGCTGGTTTCTAGAACCTGCTCCCATATTTGCATGTAAAACAACTTTTGATAAGTCGAGGATAAAATACTGTAGATCTGTAATATGTGGCCAGTGTGTTTGTCGAAAGTCCTACAGAGATTTTCCATTGCGGTGAATGTGGTTAGGTCAGAGGTCAGAGGTGAGATTCAGTGTCGCCAAGAAATGCGATATCTGGGTATATCTGTATATTTCCGAATTTGGGAGATGATACTTTTCCTGAAGGGCTGGTTTCGACAGAGATCCGCTATTCATAGCAAACCTTTATTAGTCCACCATGCAAAATCGTGGGGGTGAAGACCCGGGGTGAATGAAGGATTGTTAAACAATGGAGCCAATGGGGTGTATGGGGATTTAAATCCATAAGTGGTTACCAGCCTGTCCCATAAATTTAGACAGAAAAGCAGCTGCAATATGCCCCAAATTTCGCACAAAGGGGACATAGTTGCATAATACTAGGGTGCTGAATAACATAAAGGTAAGAATTAATGTAGAAGCGCTGCATACAGCAAGCAAACTTACCTAAAACAACATAAAAATGAATATAGGTGGCAGTCACCCAGAATATGAATTAAATAGAGTCTTCCTGACCTCAACCATATAGGGTCCATATACAGCATTGATATATAAAGAAAATAGAATGCTGGTTATATCTGAAATGTAGATAATTGAATGGAAATTAGCTACCATAGATAAAGTACATAAGTGGTTAATAGCTTAAGGAAAACCCAAGCTTACCATTAGACAGAGGTAATGTTGATAAAGCTGTGGCAAGAATAGTATACGCTCCACCATATATAGCAATGATGGACGATATTACCGCTGGGACTATAGAGCTAATAGCCAAAGTTGCCAGGTCAAAGTGTCTCTGAAACAAGGTACAGATCCCTATAATTAGCTTGTCTATCAGAGTATGCTAGGCCTAATGATATAATGTTAGCTATGAAGACAGACACATTTGCTTAGTAAACAATGTTACATTTATTTCCCAAGAAAATAGGAATATCCCAAACTAAACAGCTGATATCTACAACATATAACAACAATCATCAAAAATACTTATCGCCTCCTCTAGGTAAACTCCTCACTGGCTGAGCTCAGATGTTAATGAGAGGGCTAAGCCTCATGGCTTAGGCCCAATCCTGGATTCCATGAGGCTCTCAAGATGGCAGAGAGAGCCAACAGGCTCCAGCAAAGGCCTTCAGCGAAAGAGAAAGAGCTCCCTGTTAAAAACTATTTTTACAAAACTCAGTCAAAACTCATTCAAACTCCCCCCATTGCCAACCCCCTTTGCTTCTGGACCAATCATAGTGTTCACAGGACAATCCTCCTCAATAGATTATATTACTGACTGTCCTGCTATACTTGGCCTCTGGGGGCAGTATTGCCCATATCATCTCCATGCGCCCTGGGCCGTCTTTGTCATCAATCATTGTTCTCTTTGAAGCTTGTATCACATCAAGTGGGCTGGTGCCAAGCCCTCTTGCTATGCAGATTCTGCTTGGGGCCACATTCCTGTACCTTTTAAAAATATGGAACTACACGTATAAGCCTGAAGGATCTCGGGAATAGGATCCAGATATGTAGAACCTCCATAAATATTATATTAACTCATGTTGCCTTCCAACAGTACATGTCCGGTGCATATTGCTGTCAAAAGGATGTTTATGTTCCTTGTGACAGCAATACAAGTGATCAAAAAAATAAATAAAGCAACAGTGTAAAAATAGAAAAAAATAAAACAAATTAATAATGAAAAAAGAAAGTGCCTCCGTGCTAGCTTGCTAAGGCGGACATGTGCATCGGTCCCACACACACGCAAACCGCAATAGTCCCACACATGGGAAGCATCGCTGTGAACGCCAGATCATGGGCAGTAATTCTAGCATTGGATCTCCTATGTACATCTAAAGTGGTAACCTGTAAAGGCTTTTAAAGCTTTGCCTATCGATAGTAAAAAATTACATTGTTTGTCGCCTTTGTGCGGGCATGAGCAATTTTAAAGTGTAACATGTTTGGTATCTATTTACTCAACGTGACATCATATTTTTTTTATTGTATTAAAAAATTTGGTTATGTATTGTGTTTTTGTGCATTCAAATTTTAAAAAGTGTATTTTTATCCCCAAAACTACATTTGAAGAACCGCTGCGCAAATACTGTGCGACATAGAAAATTGCAAAACCCACCAACTTATTCTTTAGGGCCTCTGCTATTATGTATATATATATATATATATATATATATATATATATATATATATATATATATATATATATATATATGTATATAATGTTTTGGGGTTCAAGCTAATTTTCTAGCAAAAAACACAGACTATCCCATATAAACAAAAAGTGCCAGAAAATGTCCAGTCTTTAAGTGGTTAAATAAACTTCTCACTCCACAGCTGGATTTTGCACATATCCTCCAAGTTATCACATAATTGCATATAAAAAACACAAGCAAACACTCATGGTGCTTTACCTTTTTAAAACCTTTAATTCATCCACTCAGTATTAAAATACTACTTACATTTCACAGTATAAACAGGGCATTCAGTGTAACAGTCCAGCAATGCAGCACTGGTATTCAGGTCCAGGTCACTATGTCAAATAATGCACCTCCAGGTTCCGATGTACCTAATGACATCATCCATTAGGCCCTACCCCTATGTGTTTCATAACCGGGACACATGATTTTTCCAGGGGGATCCACTTATGCATTTGCAATTCTTTGCAGACTAATTTGCAAATAATAATACATGCATTTTTGTATTGAAAATATATGTGCATTTATTTATTTGCAAAAAATTAACTTATGCCTTGTACACACAATCGGGTTTCTCGGCGGTCAAAGGACCGCCGAGAAACCCGAGGGGGTAACCAAGAACCTGCTCGGGCACTTTTCCCCGACAGGAAAACTGCCTGAGAGCTTTGGTCGGGAAAACCGTCCGTGTGTATGCTCCACAGCAGTGTTTCCCCCATAGGAAAACTGCGGAAAAAAAACAATGCAATTTGCGTTGAAAAAAAAAAAGAGAACATGTTCTCATTTTTTTACCCTCAGTTTTCCTGTCAGGAAAACTGCTAAGGAGCATACACACGGCTGGTTTTCCCGGTCAAAAGAAAACACAGCAGTTTTCCCGACTGGAAAACCGGTCATGTGTACAAGGCATTAGACTTTAAGGGCCAGATTCACAGAGCAGATACGACGGCGTACCTCCTGATACGCCGTCGTATCTGTTGTTCTCTCTATGCGACTGATTCATAGAATCAGTTACGCATAGATAGCCAGAAGATCCGACAGGTGTAATTGTTTTACACTGTCGGATCTTAGGATGCAATACCGCGGCCGCCGCTGGGGGGAGTTTGCGTCGTAATACAGCGTCGGGTATGCAAATTAGGAGTTACGGCGATCCACGAAGATTTTTCCCGTTGTTACGTCGTCGCGAGTGTTAGATTTCCGACGCAAAGATAGGGCACCTTTAACATTGTGTAAAAGTACTCCACCATGTTAAAGTATGCCCGTCTTTCCCGCGTCGCTTTTGAATTTTTAAAAAAAAATATATTTTTCCCGGCGCAAGTCTTTTTATCACGTCGCGATTCACAAAACGTTGGCGCGTCGTAATTTCGTGCAAGGCACGTCGGGAAATTTGTGACGGGAGCATGCGCAGTACGTCCGGCGCGGGATCGCGCCTAATTAAAATGGTACCCGCCCCATTTGAATTGGGCCGCCTTGCGCCAGACCTGTTTATGATACACCGCCGCAAATTTCCAGGTAAGTGCTTTGTGGATCGGGCACTAAATCGGGAAATTTTCGGCGGTGTAACGTAAACGGGTTACGTTACGCTGCGCCGCCGGACTGTGAATCTGGCCCTAAATTCCTAGCTGTCTGATTTCTTTACTGATCCAATCACTGGAATTCATAAAGACTGACGCAGACAGATTTTGTAAAAGCGTCTCACATGCATTCTAAAAGCAGTGTAGTGTGTGCCAAATTCATGTCCCTGTCTAGAATTTGTACTTTTTTCTGTATGCCAAAAGAAAGTTGGTCTTAATTAGCTCAATTTTTGTAAGATACAAACTGTCAGTATTTTATTTTGAACTTGTCACAGGCTGTGCGACACAAAGAAGTAGTGGAGCAAATTAGAACTGCCTGAATTTGACACACAAGTCGCTGTCAGTACCAAAACTGTCATAGATGTTTTTTTTAATTAGGTGCAACACATTAACAAGAGCAATAAACACCAGAAATGTGGTGTGTCAGTTT
Organism: Rana temporaria; assembly: GCF_905171775.1. Taxonomy (NCBI): domain Eukaryota; kingdom Metazoa; phylum Chordata; class Amphibia; order Anura; family Ranidae; genus Rana; species Rana temporaria. The sequence continues at coordinate 173,804,802 of NC_053491.1, forward strand.
TATTGAATGCCTCTCAATGTCTTTAATAATTTTTGCATCATGGATGCAAAACAAATTTGAAAATCTGAAGTTTTGCATATTTAATACAGCTATGTTGAGCACTATTTAAACATACCTTACTTCTAACATACTCACAGTCATGACATTATTACAAAAAAAAAAAAATGATACAGATAGAATTATCTTCTAAGAACTCAGTGGGGCGGAGATTTATCAATTATTGAGTTCAGAAGAGGATCAGTGTTATATTATTTCAAACACTTTTACCATGAGACTATAGATGATGGATCAAACAGAGTCAATATAAAATACACTCCTTAGTACTCCTTAGATTTCATTTTACAGGTCTGATTGATCAAGCTAATATAGGATTGCAAGTGTAAGATTTTTTCAACCTTTTTTTGTAACATATTTATGCCAATTGTTGTTTTTAAGAAAATTGGTTGTTTGCTTTGCCCTGTCTTTTTACAAACGAATTTGTGAATTGAGGGGTCTGCCTTTATTATAATTACTTGGTGTAGGCTCAGTGATCTTTTTTTTTATTTAATCTTTTTTTTTTAATTGCAATTTCAAAAAACAGTACAGTGTATTTTATATCAAAACAATATACATCACATCTCTCTATATATCTATATCCCAATTCATATGTAGTCAAGTAAAAAACCTGTTTCGATCCTATAATTCAGCTAATATTTTCAACAATCATATACCTTTAGTTTTTAATTAGTTTAGAAAGGAAAAAACAGGGGGGGGGGGTTGATTGCTTTCCCCAATAGGATGGAATTAGGGATTTACCGGCATTTATTAAATGTGGGATTATAGACACCCTATATTGACCTACTGGATCTTCCGTACAATGAAATAGGAATAGCAAGTGGTTCAGGTCTAATTACTTCCCACTTTATGCAAGAAATAGTTTTTGCCACTTCCTCCAAAAACAGACAAATCTTACAGCAGGACCACCATAGATGCCCATGTGTTACTCGGCTTCCATATTCCCCCCAACACAAGGGTGAGTTTGATGTATACTAAAGCCGCGTACACGCGATCGGACATTCTGACAAAACCGTGGATTTTTTCCCAGCGGAATGTTGGCTCAAACTTGTGTTGCATACACACGGTCACACAAATGTTGTCTGAAATTTTGAACGTCAAGAACATGGTGATGTACAACACTACGAAGAGCCGAGAAAAATTAAGTTCAATGATTCGGAGCATGCGTCAAATTGATTCTGAGCATGCATAGGATTTTTTGTGAGTCGGAATAGCATACAGACGATCAGAATTTCCGACAAAAACTGTTGTTGTCGGAAAAATTGAGAACCAGCTCTCAAACATTTGTTGTCAGAAATTCCGACAGAAAATGTCCGATGGAGCATACACACGGTCAGAATATCTGACCAAAATCTCACATCAAACATTTGTTGATTATTAAAAAAACAGTAAGTAATTCATTATAGTATTAAATTAAATCACCAATGGGTATTTGTAATTATCCATATATGTTGAATTGTTATAATACTATATCCTTTACTACTTAGGTAGTACTTGATTTTTTTTTGTATTATATACTTGCAAACTCTTTGATAGTCTGTAAGACTGTCCTATTTCTGTCGGAGCTCAGTGGTAGTAACAGATGCTCAAAACCTCTCAAACAATACAAGTTATGTCAAAAATACAATAAAGACAACTAAATGGTTAGTAAATGATTTTACCCTTCTCCATACACTTGTTAGCATGTGGACATCATGTAGGTCTCATTTAATAATGCTAATGTGGCTGCACTGAAAATCCACTTATCGTACACATGATCAGATTTTCCATCAGAAAAACCTTGGATGGTTTTTCTGATTTAATTTCACTTAAGTTTGGCTTGCATACACACGGTCACACCAAATTTCTCTGAACTTTCATCTGTCAAGAATGCGGTGATGTACAACACTACGACAAGCCGAGAAAATTAAGTTCAATGCTTCTGAGCATGCGTCGAATTGTTTCCGAGCATGCGTCGGAATTGCTTCAGAAAATCTGATTTTCCGATAGGATTCTTTTCCGTCGGAAAATTTGAGAACCAGCTTTCAATCTTTTGTTGGCGGAAATTCCGACAGCAAAGGTCCGATGGAGCATACACACTGGCGGGATTTCCGTTCAAAAGCTCACATCGGACTTTTGCTGTCGGAATTTCCGATCGTGTGTATGGGGCATAAAGTGTACAGTCACAGGAGCCAATAAATCTCTGTAACAACCCCCAGGGAAAGTATTACAAACAGACTCCTTCTAACTATTTCAAAAAGGATGTTATCAAAAAAATTATAACATTTTATAAAAAAAAACACAAACATACTGTACATCTGAAACCGTCCTTTAAATTAAAATAAATACATTAGGTTACACTGCCTGATAAAATGTATCAAGTTCCTGCTGATATATGAGACATTTCTGGAAAAGTATGAAAATCACATGTGGCATAATGTGATAATACTAGCCATACATGATCAGATGCATCTCTATTGCTTTCTATTTAGAATCATTGATTAAAAAGATAGGGTTGCTAATCAGCTCAAAGAACATGGCAGGGAGAGTCACTTGACAAACAAACACCAATCACAATTGTGCTTTAGTTGACCAATGAGAGAGAATTTCTATAAGTTAAAGTTATGGCAATACCAGTCACCAATATTTTTTTCATATCTACTTTTGAGAAAAGACACACCAAAAAAAATGTAGATAATCCACAGTTACATCATACAATATTTACTAAATCTTTCTAGTGTGACACAACAGTGCACAAGCACTGTTGTGGCATTGGCAAACCTTTTTACCTACATATCATAAATGTGCTGCATCCACCTGCATGGCAGCAACAGCTATATCATAACTGAAGCAGGAGGAGCACAATTTTGCATGCAGGCAGTGGGGGTTCTGTTCCTCATTTTATAGTTTTTATTTTCTCTGTTTGCAAGTAAATACTTAAAGTGGATGTAAACCTGATTCATGAAATTTGAGCTGGGCACATATGTCTGCAGTGTTTTCTTATCTCTCTTCAAAGCACTACGTTCCGTGGCTTTCTCCTGCTTCATTCTTCTCTTATGAGCATGATAACTTCTGACAATTTCTCCGACACTGGAGATAAAACCAGGCTGAATTTTGTGTCAGGGTGGGTGCTATAAATAGGTTAGCAGAAAGCTGCTCCACTCACCGGACAGCTCTGAAAGTCTCTGCCTATGTGAAGGGGGGTGTGTGCCTTCCCTCCAATCAGCTGTCTCCCAGTGTAATCCAACACTACACTGCTACTGCTGAATGAGAAAGTGAAAATTCTAACACAATGTGAACTTTCCAAATAATATATAAAGCTGAAGACAGCACATATACATGTAAAACGTATGTAAGATGATTTGTTTCATCTCTGTGTATCATCGGGGGGCACTTCACTAGGTATATGTGAGAGTTTACATCCAGTTTAAATATGCTGAGCTGTTTTATTTACTAAACATTTCAGAAAATATTTTGGGCATAGTAAAGGGACCTCTTAAGGTGATTTTATTAGTTTGGATATAACTTTATTATGGCTTAAATAATAGCACAGCTTGAAGAATCAGGATTTAGAGTGGAATCCCAAGTAAATCACTAAATACACAATTGAATATGCAAAACATATTGCTGTACCTGACAGAGGTTTTTAATTATTTTCAGCTACTCTTGTGATTTACACAACTGCATACTGCACAGCTAGTAAGATCATTCTTTAACTGAAGACAGAGCAAGTGTGTTATCTGCTTGATTGTGCAGTGTGGCAGAGATGTGTAAATTATAGCATTTGTTGTACATAATTTCAAATTGTCTTTGCCTGGAGTTCAGATTTAAAGTGTATTTCCACGTTTGCAGACAAATTTGGGTAATGCCTACTTTATTGTTATGTAGAAAATGGTGCAGCACTTATATGTGAACTGAATCACTCATAAAATTAAATGTAATTGAACAATAATAAAGTCCATATAAAAATTCTTGTGGCGATCACTGGTTCAGACACCACCACCAACACCCAAACACACTGGGCTAGATTCAGGTAGCTGCGCCCCTTCTTACGGCAGCGCAGCGTATCGTATTTACGATACGCCGCCGCAACTTACAGGAGAAAGGGCAGTATTCACAAAGCACTTGCTCCGTAAGTTGCGGCAGCATAACGTGAATGGGGCCGGCGTAAGCCCGCGTAATTCAAATGTGGAAGGGGGGCGTGTTTTATGCTAATATGTGATGACCTGACGTGATTGACGTGTTTTACGAACGGCGCATGCGCCGTCCGTGTACATATCTCAGTGTGCATTGCTTCAAATGACGTTGCAAGGACGTCATTGGTTTCGACTTGAACGTAAATTACGTCCAGCCCTATTTGCGAACGACTTACGCAAACAACGCAAAAAATTAAAATTTCGAAGTGGGAACGACGTCCATACTTAACATTGGCTGCGCCACCTAATAGCAGGAGCAACGTTACGCCGAAAAAGCCTCACGCAAACAACGTAAAAAACTACCATCGGGCGCACGTACATTTGTGAATCGGCGTAACTAGGTAATTTGCATACTCTACGCCGAAAACAACGGAAGCGCCACCTAGCGGCCAGCGTGAGAATGCACCCTAAGATACGACAGCGTAAGAGACTTATGTCAGTCGTATCTTAGGCTAATGTCGGCGTATCTTGCTTTCTGAATACAGAAAGAAGATACGCCGGCGCAGCTTTGAATTTATGCGGCGTATCTATGGATACGCCGGCGTAAATCGTTGCTGAATCTAGCCCACTCCTTCTTACCAAAAGGAAGATAAAAACTTGCAAGACAATATATTAATCAACAGCAAAGTGTGTAGAGAAAAGGCAGCAGCTCCTTTAGTACAAGTCAGCAATCCTGGATGCCTCCCAAGATAGGATCCTTAGCAGCATGAGCATAATCAGGCCCTTAATCGACCTTGTTAGCGGAGAACCCAGCAAAGAAAAGAAAACACTTCATAGTGCAGACATCCCAAGAAGCAGTTTAATAAAGGATAAAAAAAGTTGATACACTCACATTTATGAAGTAAATATCAAGCAGATAAAAAACTGAAGAAATGTCCAGCGCTTCTAACCATACAGATGGCTGTCGTGTCCCAGTACAAGCGTTGCGTCACACATTACAGACTTCTCCCTACTAGTTTCGTCATCACTAATGTCTTCAGGGTTGTGGCCTGATGTGCGGTACGATGATCATAAATAGGGAACGGCAGGAAATAGGCAGCTCCCTCATTGCAATCCAAATACGGGAAGCAAGAAGTAAAAATGCACTCCAACAACAGGAAACGGTCATGGATACGATCAAGGTCTGTTCAAATGACAGAACAAGTAATCGGTATTCTGGTACTAAAATCAGAACACAAACACTAATCCTAACTATTCCATAATAACATAGTGAATAGGTTGGATAGTGTTACATTAAAATTCAAATGACAAGAATAAAAAGTAGCGACCGCACTGGGAAACAGTGCCATCTTGTGGTTGGATATAAATATGGCTAGAATAACAACACAAAGGTTACAATCAACACCATTATACTCAGCAAAACCTGTATAATTACAATTTAAACAATACATATCAACATATAAAAATACTCTAAAAAGGGTCAGATTACAAATTCGTAAAACCATAAAAAAATTTAAGAAAAAACAAACTTAAAAAGAGTACTGTAGTTAATAACTCATAATCATACTACTATAATTTACATCCCACTCAATAATCATGCCATGTGGAGCATGGCATTTAACTTGATTAATCAGTTTGGTCTCTGAATGTGATATTTCTCTAACAATATTGCTACCTCACCAGTTATTTTTAAAATGGTCAATCCCTAGGAACACTGTACCTTTGGGATCCCGATTGTGGCATAAATCATAATGTTTGGATAAGCTGTGTTTCGGGAATCCTTTCTTGATATTGGCCACATGCTCACTAAGCCGTATATGAAGCATGCAAATGGTACGGCCAATATATTGAAGCCCACAACGACAACGAATAACGTATACCACAATCTTTGTGGTACACGTGATAAAACCGGTAGAGGTCTCCCTCGATCTTACCTCACAACAACAGATACTACACGGTTTTCCGTTGTAATTATTATACTGCTGTAATCAGTGTGAGGTTGATTGTCATATTTCTGTTTTTAAATTGTACATTGTTTTATGTATAATAAATGTTTTTTTTTTTTTTTTTGCACTTACCTGTGTCATCAGTACCAAGAAAGTCCATATATAACAATTTTTTAGGGTGATAGTCATTTGGGGTTTGCGGTACTAGCAGCCGCTACCACTCTATCCTCCAGTCCCCTTTTCTATATCAACTTTTTGGATGATGGTACATTATACAATTATTTAATTAATTTACTTGAGGCTATACTCAAAATGTATTCTAAGTAAAACCCTCCTCCACCAAACTCAATAAATCTTTTTTGTATTGGATAATTGGATTACCTCTCAAAGGGATGTAAGTGTCATTATCAGACAACAATCTCAACATCTCCTCTTGGTAGGCCTCCTTGTCCTATGCTCTTTCCTGAAAACTCCAGCACTGTAAATCCCTACTACTTTGTTTATGAATGGGCTGGGGAGCTGTGTTTGCCATAATTAACCCTGTCTGTACTGTGCATGCAGATCTCATCAGTTGAACTAGATTTGACCACTGAGCCCTGGTTTGCCCTGATGCTACTTTGAAATCACGCTACTTCACTTGTAGCACTATTTCAAAGTAGCAAGGTCAGCGCGATTTCAGGTGCTACTTGATAGACATCTGTGTGGCTTCATACACAGATGTCTTTTGAAGTCGCACCTGAATTTGGCAAAATTAGTGCAGGAACTACTTTTGCAAATCAGTATGGCGCAGCAAAATCAGTGTCGCACCAATTGAAACAGTGCCATTGCCTCCAATAGGCTGTGACTTGTCATGCGATTTGATCTCTCAAATCGCATTGATAAATCGCTCCAATGTGAACCTACATATAGGGGGAGATTTACTAAAACTGGAGCACTCACAATCTGATGCAACTGTGCTAGCCAATCTGCTTCTAACTTAAGTGTGTTTGGTTAAACTTTAACAACAAAACCTGGAAGATGATTGATTTCACCAAATTTTGCACCATGCATTTATAGAAAATAACCACCTGCCTGTCTTTGCAGAGGGTAAAGGTTTAGAAACTGTGCTTCTCCATTGTATGCTATTTAGAAATGAATTCAGCCAGTCCCCATCCTTTTTTGGGGATGGTCACACTGAACTTGCTGATAAAGCCTTGCAGTCTGCTATGACACCTTCTCCTAAAAAACATCTAAAAGGTAATTCTTTTTATTATTATTATATTTTTAAGTATGCTGTGTACAGTATATGGGAACACATAACAAACAAGTAGTGGGGTTTTCTCAAATTTCATTGCAAAAGTGGAAATATGCTTTATGTAAAAAATATAGCAATTTAAAAAAATGACTCAAATAACTGCAAAGCTGCTGCAGTTGCTTCTCTAGGATAACAAGCATAGGAATCGCAAACACAAAGCTTAAACATTTTATAAATAAAAGAGATGCAGGCAGATTTATGCTGGAGAAGTATCCAATTTAGTCCGTGACTGGCTAGATAAAGCCCTCCACTATATTTGTATTCGGCAATCTGAGCTTACAAATGCATATTTGGTTAGTTTCATAATACGTGATTTGACTACCAAATGTTTTATTTCTTTTGGTTTTCTGTACAAAGGGTATAGGGCTTAAAGAATATATTACTTATTAGAGTATAGATGCCTTTTAGGGTCCATTAACACTGATGTGTTGTAACACACATTGACATTGCGCTACAATGGATGTGTCCAACTTCCGTCTAACAAGAATGCTTATTCCTATCTCAGTGTTGTGTGTATTGAAAAATATTATATCTGTTTTTTGTTTGTTTGTTTTTTTGCATCTTATTGCATTAAGGGCCCATAGAAGTCAATAGCAGTGCTTTAAAAAGCATGTAATGAGTTTTTATGTGTTGACAACAGTTATTAACAAGCCATACTCAATGGCTGTTAACCTATGCACTTCAAATTCTAAACTCAAAAACACGTTGAAAACATGCATTAATGTACGTCAATGTGTGTCAAAACACATCAATGCATAAAAGAAATGCGTGTTAACACATATCAATGCACCTGCCTAACACTCCAAAAAATGTGCTTCTCTAGTCATTCACAGAGATCTAAATGATCTTTAACAGCATACATATCATTACAGGTAGTCAAAATACCTTGTACTGACAATTCTGTGATGAAACAGTTCAACTTGTATTATTCTGTATTATTTTCTTTAAAGAAATTAGACATTTTGTTTAACAGTAAACAAATTAGCATATATTTCGTTTTAGAGGGTGCATATGACCAAGTGTGTCCCTAATCCACCAAAATAAAGAAAATACAAAGGAGCTACATAAAATATATATATATATATATATATATATATATATATATATATATATATATATATATATATATATATATATATATATATATATATATATACACAAATCAAGAAATGTTCTATTCTAGGCAGAGTGATTGTCTCCTAAACTGTGCTCTCAATTGCCACTAAAATTTAAATAAGTTATTTGATTATACATTTTATTCAGCTATTTCTTATTAATTTTGACACTTGCTGCTAGCATCCCAGTGGTTGAGAATTAAGTCCAATTGAGGTCAAGCAATCTCCAGAATAAACTGTATTATAAATTATATTATCAATTTAAAGTTTTAAAGTCACATTTCTTGCCGTCAGAAAAGCAGAGCGGAGGTTACTGAGAGAATGTATACTCTGGGTCAGTTCATCAATGTCTACAAAACTAATGAAGCAAATTTCAGTCCAGCATATTAACATGCCAGCTCTTGGCCTTTCCCATTCACAACTGGTGATTTAGTAATATAATTATTTAAAAGTGAGACACTTATTCTGGAAGACATTTGTACATGAATGCAATTTAGGAGAGTAAAATAATGCATCACGACTACACTCAATTTCTAATACATTTTTTATTATTTAAAATGGTAGGAGCTGGGATGATTACAGCTGTATACAAATTAAAATATTTTTTACATAATGCACTTTTTGGTGGTATGATATGGCACTATAACAAGGTTCAACTTTGTTTTACTTTTACTTTACTCTACTTTTTACCATTTTGAATGTTTCCAAATTCATTAACTGCCTCTGCATACTAAATATACATGATACTTAGGTTTACTTTATTTTTCAGCACATAGGGGGTTATTTACTAAAGGAAAATTCACTTTGCACTACAAGTGCACTGCAGGTGCACTTGAAAGTGCAGTCGCTGTAGATCTGAGGGTGACACGCAAGGAAAATAAAAACAGCATTTTAGCATCCACATGATTGGATGATAAAATCAGCAGAGCTTCCCCTCATTTCAGATCTTCCCCTCAGATCTACAGCGACTGCACTTCGAAGTGCACTTTCAGTGCACTTGTAGTGCAAAGTGGATTTGCCTTTAGTAAATAACCCTCATAGTATTCAAAACAACAATAAGTGCCGGTTCACAAGTCGCTCTTCATTCTGTATTATGGAACCGTTCTAATAGTCAGAAAAAGGTTCCTGCACTACTTTTGGATGACTGGTTTAAATTAACATTATAGCGTCTACAAACTATGGGATATATACTGGAATTTTTATTTATTTACATTTTTATACTAGTAAAGATGGCGATCAGCGATTTATAAAGGGACTCCGATATTGTGGCGGACAATTGGACACTTTTGACACTTTGTGTGCTGCTTTTGCTAGTGGAAGAGATGGGTTTAAGTCCCTGGAGCTGCATAGTTAAAAAAGCAGTGTGATACTCTATTTGCATTAAAATGTGTGAAAGAGGGCGCTAGTGGGAATAGTACCTAGCAATTGGGACACCCTCGCTAGGAGGATCCCAAAGGCTAGGGTGATAGGTTAAATTAAATAAACACTCCAGTGAACAAAAAACTCAACATTGACTCGATCTCTACCTAGAGATGTAGGGTGTGTACATAAACACAAAAAACAGTTAATTATTATATAACAGACTGAATGTCTCGGATAAAAATAAATAAGTGAAACCAATGGGTGTGAAAGGATTGTTGTGTGTCTCTTGATTGACACCACAAAAAACACAGTCCATAAGAAGTTGCCTTCACAGGATAATTCAATCAATAATCATGCAATGAATATTAGTGATACTGCAGCCACCACCATCTGTTAAGACTTCACCCGATGTGCTCTGGTCAGGGAATGCGCTTACCGGATTAAGTGGACCCCTTTATTACAAAAGTAGGTCTGCAAAGCTGAGCAGGTATAAGTGCCTGCACACTATTCACCAACCATTCAGACTGTCATGATATTGAACCAATGGTATCCCAGGAATCCATCCACAAAAACAAGAGAGAGCTAATAGTGCATTATCGCTTTATTACAACATGTAAACATAAAAAGCTGATTGGCCCTTTACTTTTGTGGGTGCCTGCCCGGCACTAGGACTGCATGCGTCGTACAAGGGACTCTGTTTGGATCTCACAGGTCGCTGGGTGTAGAGTGTACCAATCGAATCTGCAGTGTTTGAGCGCGGGATCAGCTGGGGAGCAAAGGTGTCAGACTAGCCTCCGACATATGTTTCGTGGATTTCCACGTCATCATTGTCTGCTATTGTAGTGGATAGAGGGAGAGTGCTGCAATCATGAGATATTCCACCCATGATAAGTAAAGACACTACAGAGGCCAGATTGGATTGTGAAGAGGCTTATTGAATTGTTACTACTCTGGCAGTTTGGGAGCCACTGGCCTTTATTTTATTTGTTTTTTAATTGCAAGTAACACTTGGGATAGTGTATTTGTTGGCTGCATCACAGAGGGAGAGCACAAATTACCATTGGTTTATTAAACAAACTTTAGTGCCTATTCGGTCTTCTGTAGAATGTACATTCTTAGCTCCCCCAATTCCGGGATGATTGAACATTATCCTGCACTGGCCAATTAATATGGCCTCAAAAAAGACCCCATATCCAAAAAAGTTCTGGAAATAAGATGTTACCATTGGTGAGAGAGCTTGCAAACACCACATTGCTGAAGCAAAGGTGAGTACTTGTAGAGTAACTCCAATTTAAGTGACAATTTAAATCATTTAGTGTTGAATCCCTTAGAAAAAAAATGGTGGAGAGCACCATTATCATCTCTAAATTACAAATAAATACCAACCTAATGGAGCATATTTATGAATCAGTAAATGTGGCATTCATGAAACATTAATTGCAGGTGAATCTTTCTAGTAAATGTGTTTTAATGTACAGTGTATGATTCCCCAGTAGTGAATTGTTATAGACTGTTTCTAAATACAGTATGCCCCTTTTTTTTCTTTCTAACAGTGCATTGGAATACAGTTGTAAACATTTATTGGTTTACATAGTCACATTACACCTCATGAGCCATAAACTGATAGGAATTAACATGATCACATAAATTAATTTTAATAACACGCTTGTTTCTCCTGCACTGCTTCTTGCAATATGTTATTTGCAGGTGTATATGTTGACAATATTTTCCATAAGAATGAACACGTATTCATATAATTACATTTTCACATATTATTTTATTGCATTTCAAAGTGAGCAAATCCTTCTAAAAATAATTTCTAGGTTTATTTGAAATACAGTACAGTTTTAGCAGTCAGTTTTACAGTTCAGAGTCAGTCAGTATTTTCAATCTATGCTTTTTAGACTTTTACAATTAAAGCTGAATTCTAGGCAGATATAAAACATACATTCAATGCAGCTCTGTAATCATCTTTACATCACCAAATGTATTTTTAACCACTTCAGCTATGGAAGGATTTAACATTATTAATGACCAGGCCATTTTTTGTGATACAGCACTGCAATGTTGTATTTGATCACCTCTGCGTTTTTTATTTTTTGTGCTATAAACAAAAAAAGACCTACAATTTTTTTTAAAAAAAGCAACAATATTTTTTACTTTTTGCTATAATATATATCCCCAAAAAAATATCTATATATATATATATATATATATATATATATATATATATATATATATATATATATATGTAGCACCCCCTTACTTTCAGTATGGGCACTACGCTAAAGTTAGTGGGGAATGGGAAAGTTATTTTGCTCCCATTCATAATTTGCTAAATCAGGGCTGCTGTCATTCCTGAACTGTCCTGTAGGCCAGTCTGCGCTAGAGGGGTTCTGGCAGAGCCACTTTTCCCCAGCAGCCAATTAGAGGAGTTTTCCCTCACGGGGAATGCTGGGGGAGAGTATATCTGTGGCAGATGCCATTTTTGTTGGTTCTTTGCGGGTTCCAGGTGCGGCACCCACCTTCAGGGTGTGCGCATCCAACAGCCCCCGGAAATATGGCCTACCAGGCCGGGGTCGCATGCTACGCAGAGTTCCATGTTGCTGAAAGGGGCCCCAGTGACTTGCTGGGTCCCCGGCTCTATTGAAGAGATCCCAAGCTATGTGTTGAACGGTGGGGGATTGGCTCAAGGAGAACCCAGAGGCAGGTTATCTGAGGGGCCTGAAGGAACCATCGGGGATCTGGTGATCGGGACTTTGACAGGTACACTTCAACTGTCACCCGGTGACCCTGACTCAATTTACTGGGAGGATTCGCTCAATCCATTCAGCTCATCCAAGTACTAGGCCTTTGGCAGAGGTCCCTAGAGCCAGGTCTGTGGCAGAGACCTGTTCCTCCCAGCAACCTTAAAGTAGCGCTTTGGCTGCCAAACTCGAGGCAGGAGTTTGTCCGGGGGCACTTCACCCACTCTGGCTAGAGTGGCGACGAACTGTGTTTATTACTACTGAGAGCAGGATTGCTCGCTTCATATCCAGGCCTGATACTGCAAAGTTCTCTATCACTTCATCAACCTTTCCTCTCTACCTCATGTTGATGTTGGTCATGTTGGGCTGAGAATAAAGCATTCAAAAAACCTTTATTTATTGTCTGGACATTCGCTCACTATTCTACTCATCAACTTCACCCCTAGAAAACGGTAAGAGGTAACTTAATATGCCGATCCCAAAAACAACCAGCGGCTCTTGAGGGGGTAGCGCTACATATATATATATATATTTGATCACCTCTGCGTTTTTTATTTTTTGTGCTATAAACAAAAAATATATATATATATATATATATATAGATATATATATATATATATAGATATAGATATAGATATCTATATCTATCTATCTATCTATCTATCTATCTATGTATATATATATATATATATATATATATATATATATATATATATATATATATATATATATATAAAGCTATCTATATATATATATATAAAGCTATCTATATATATATATATATATATATATATATATATATATATATATATATATATATATAAAGCTATCTATATATATATATATATCTAATATATATTAGAATGGTTCCATAATACAGAATGGAGTGCGACTTGTGAACCGGCATATATATATCTATATCTATAGATATAGAGATATATATATATATATATATAAAGAAACACATGTATTCATCAGTATAGGCCAATATGTATTCTTCACAATAAGCGTATATTGATTGGTTTGCACAAAAGTAATAGCGTCTACAAACTATAAGATAGATTTATGTTTTTTTCTTAAATAGTTTTTACTGGTAATGCCAGTGATCTGCAACATTGCGGCAGATACATCTGACCCCAAGTGACACTTTTTGAGGACCAGTGTCTTTATTACAGTGATCAGTGCTAAAAAATGCACTGATTAATGTATACATTACACTGGTAGGGAAGGGGATAACACTAGGGGGCAATCAAAGGGTCAACTGTGTTCCCTGTGTGTGTTCTAACTTTTTGGGGGATGGTCTCACTGGGACAGCACAGCGATTGCTGTTCCTGATCACTAGTACCAGCATATCTCAGTATTGTCCCCTGTCAGAATGGGGACGTTTTACTATTGGGGATGTTTACATAGGCAGATCCTCTTTCTGCCTCTCTTATCTGCAATTGGGGGTGGCCGGCAGACAACCAGTCCGCCGGACCCCTTGGGCGAGCTTCTACGGAGTGCACCCACACTGCCACATGCACAGACCGATGTACAGGTACGTCGGTTTTGCGCAGCTGAGCCGCTTTGCCCCAGTATATATGTGGAAGGCGCTCGGCAAGTGGTTAAATGCAAGTGATGTCAGTATCCTAATTTGACCTGGTATCTGCTACTTTAACTCCCTATATAACAGAGCTGGAGTGTGAAAAGAAGTAGCAACACATATAGCCAATCAGTTCATGTGCTGACAAGAAGCATGCTGTTAGGTGGAGAAAGCAGAGGCAGAGAGATCTCATAACTATGCTGCTTCTCCATATACTATCCAATCACAGGCTGGACGTTCTGGGCTCATAGAAAGTGGTTTGGTGGCAGAAAGATAGTAATTTGAAGTAAATCCCTGAATTGAAGGTGATTATTGCACCCAGAGCGTTTTCATTAATTTATCTTTTAATGGGCTACTCATTTTACCTTGTTATTTTTTTGGTACAGGTTTTGCTTTAAATCTATCAGAATTTGAAATGGAATTGTAGAATGATGAACACCTCTAGCTCAATGTAGATAAATTGTTTGATGTTGAAGCAATCTACACTGTGTAATAAGAGTATTGTTCTTCTGAGCCAGATTATTTTGTTCGCTGACAGACAATTTTCTAGTGATGAATTATCCAACAAGCTGCATTTTCTACTATTTTTTTTCCAGCAAAATTTGAACGCACAGCTACAAAAACAGCGTATTGTAATTTCTTTCTCTGAAGATTTAAACACACTTTTAATTATATTTACCCCGTTTTCTGATAAGTGTTCAGCTGGAATGGATGGAATTCATGTTACACAAAAACCATTACACACATCTGCCTTCTGAATCCCAGGTGGATCGGTTGACTTTGCATATTAAGCATAAAAGAAATTGTTTCATCCCAGTTTACGTGAATCTCTAGAAATTGGCAAAACATTTAAAAAAAAAGTTTTCAGTACTGAGCAAGAAATTATACGGTATTAATTATTTTTCTATATTTAAAGTATTTTAACCTTGCTGATATATATGTTTGAATGAGCATGTCCGTATGTATACTTGTGAAGGAGTCCATTTTTTACCAACTACTGTCTTCGGGCACATCAAACATTTCTTGTTTTCTAGGCTGCTAGGTAGAAGATAAATATATTGCTTGTTAAAGCTAAAATGTATTCAAATGGCTAAATTCAAAGGTGAAAGGTTTGCATCTGAACTAGACATGTGCATTCGTTTTCGTTAGAATGCATTTTCGTCCGTAAATCGTGTTTTTTCGTTATCGTTTTAACAAACGATAACGAAAGTGCAAGAAACGATAACCGAAAGATCCGACATAAAAAATGCTTTATTTTCGTTTTCGTTGCGGTAAAAATTTGATATAGAGAGATTCGACATTATAGGGAAAAGATTCAACATCATAGAGAAAAGATCCGACATTATAGAGAAAAGATTCGACACTATAGAAATAATAGATTCGACATTACAGAGAATAGATTTTGATTTATGAGAAAATAGATTCGACATTATAGAGAATAGATTCGACATTATTACTAGTCATACAACATTAGAATTCTTGTAGGCGGAATATTCGAACAGAAATGTACGATTCAACGTAAAGATTCGACGTTCCGTCGAATATTATTTTGACCATTCGAAAGAAACCAAGTATTATTGGATTTTCGGACGAAAGCTATTCCCCAACGAAAAACGAAATAAATCTAAACGATTTTCGGGAGTAACTAAATAAATTTATTTTCCAAACGAAAACGAAAAAACGAAACGAAATATTCCAGTCTACACATGTCTAATCTGAACTGCTTTTTTTTGCCATTTTAATCATTTTAATCTGTTAAGCGTGAGCTAGATACAAACCTTAAATACCTTCCACGACATTTCAGGCCTAAAAATTAATACTAATAAATGTTCAGCCCTCCCACTCAATCTACCCTCAGACGTGCAGGGTTCACTGCAGCATAACTTCCCTTTTATTTGGTGTCCCCACTCCTTTAAATATCTGTGTGTCAATATTACATCCTCACACACACTTCTATATAAGGCTAACTATCTCCCCATCATTACACACATCGGCTCCCTTCTTAATACCTGGTCCTCGTATCACATTTCCTTTCTGGGTAGAGTTTGTGCAATTAAAATGAATATTATCCCTAAATGACTTTATTATTTTCGTTCGCTCCCTATAATCGTCCCAAAATCCAAGATAGAGGGCATCCAAAGAACTGTAGTAATTGGGATATCACAAAAGCGCCCGACTGATAATTTATTTATTCTCACAGCGCTGTGGTTTTATATTGGCACTTGATGTATATAATATATTCCTTTATTTTTCACATCCAAAGAACTATCAACAAATTAATTTTGGCGGATAAAAAACCCAGATACAGCTATGCTCTCCTACACCGTCCACAATCAAAAGGCGGTCTGGGTCTACCTAATCTTTGGCACTATTATCTGGCCACTAAACTTTCCCAATTGTCACAATGGTTCTCCCCATCACAAGATATGCCATGGAAGAAATTTGAAACTATTTCGATCTTACCACTCCATCTTCAGGGCATAATGTGGTCTAATAACGTGCTTTACAGAAAGCTCTCTAAACTCAATTCAATAGTGGCCCATCTATTACAACTTTGGCTAAAAATAAAGGACGCTCACATGCTTTTCTCATCCGTCTCTCCCCTCGCATCCTATCTAGGTGACACCAGACTCAACCTAGTTTATGTTAACCGACAGCAGTTTTCATCTTGGATAGACAAAAACCTCACCACATTATCCTCACTACAAATGGGGGTTTAAACCCTTTGCAGTAATACAAAGGGAATACAACCTTCCCCCTTCAGAGATAGAGAACTACAACTTGATCAAGTCTTTTTATACCCTACACTTCTCACTCTCCACCCCCTCCACCAACACACTATTTGAAAGGATTTGTCTATCCTCCTCCAGAGATAGAGGGATGATCTCTCGCTTATATAACTACCTCAATAACTTTAACCTACATGACAAGTCCACTCAGATGCTCCACTGGTAGGAGGATCTTGACAGCTCCATACCAGCAGATACATGGTACTCTATGGCAGAAAATCTCTGCAAATGCAACACAGCTATCTCCTTTAGAGACCCAGATAAAATTATTTTCTAGATGGTACCTTACCCCTTCTAAATTACATTTCTTCTATCCTTCAGTCTCTCCGAGTTGCTTCAGAGGCTGCGCGGAGCAGGGCACATTATTACACACTTTTTGGAGTTGCCCCCTTCTAGACCAAATTTGGAAGACAGCAGAAGATAGATTTGAAAGGTCTTCAGGTTATAAAATCACCCTCAAACCTCAAATTTGTATCTTATATGCCAAGGTTCCAGGTATTCCCATGCCTTGTACAAGACTATTCCATTCTCTATGTAGTTCCAAACAATGGATGGTTGCACTCAACTGGAGATCTAGTAACATCTCCTGGACACAGGTACTGGAGATAATTGAGATGCTTAAACTCTCTGAAAGAGTCTATCACACTCTTAATGATATCCTTCATGTATATAACACCAAATGGTCAAATTGGTCCACCCCTCAATAATGATACCTTTAGTTTCCTTCTCTCTATTATGTTCTCCTGATGCACAATTGAGCAATGTATTTCCACTCACTAATTATCTGTTATGCAATGTTACTGTACTCTAATACATGTCTTTCTTACAGTGATACTCCATTTACATTTGTACTGTTCACTTATTATCATCTGTATGCTTATTTTCATTCATATTTACAATAAACTTTTGTAAACAAAAAGTGTGAGCTAGATACCCTGACTATATAACATACAGTATCTATTTTTGCAGTTTCTGCAGCTTTTTTCCATAGCAGTTAACCACTAGCCGACCGCGCACCGTCATTATACGGCGGCAGGTCGGCTCTCCTGGGCGAGAGCCCGTAGCTATACGGCGGCTCTTTGAGCCGCCACTAGGGGGCGCGTGCGCGCCGCCGGAGGCGCGCGCGCGCGCCCCCGACTCCCGTGCGTGTGCCCGGCGGGCGCGATCGCCGCCGGGCACACGCGATCGCTCGTTACAGAGCGGGGACCGGGAGCTGTGTGTGTAAACACACAGCTCTCGTTCCTGTCAGCAGGGGAAATGCTGATTTTCTGTTCATACAATGTATGAACAGATGATCAGTGTTTCCCCTAGTGAGGCCACCCCCCCCCCACAGTAAGAACACACAGGGACATACTTAACCCCTTCCCCGCCCCCTAGTGTTAACCCCTTCACTGCCAGTGGCATTTTTATAGTAATCCAATGCATTTTTATAGCACGGATCGCTATAAAAATGCCAATGGTCCCAAAAATGTGTCAAAAGTGTCCGAAGTGTCCGCCATAATGTCGCAATACCGAAAAAAAAATCGCTGATCGCCGCCATTACTATTAAAAAAATATATTAATAAAAATGCCATAAAAATACCCCCTATTTTGTAAACGCTATAACTTTTGCGCAAACCAATCAATAAACGCTTATTGCGATTTTTTTTTACGAAAAATATGTAGACGAATACGTATCGGCCTAAACTGAGGAAAAAAAAGTTTTTTTATATATTTTTGGGGGATATTTATTATAGCAAAAAGTAAAAAATATTCATTTTTTTCAAAATTGTCGCTCTATTTTTGTTTATAGCGCAAAAAATAAAAACCGCAGAGGTGATCAAATACCACCAAAAGAAAGCTCTATTTGTGGGAAAAAAAGGACGCCAATTTTGTTTGGGAGCCACGTCGCACGACCGCGCAATTGTCAGTTAAAGCGGCGCAGTCCCGAATCGCAAAAAGTCTTCTGGTCTTTGGGCAGCAATATGGTCCGGGGGTTAAGTGGTTAAATAACACAGCTTGGTCACCACTCCACATTATGGCCTCTTTCACACCATGTGCTGACATGTGAGTGTTGATAAAATTCCCTGCCCCAAGCAGTTCTTGGCACTCAGTCCCTTTGATGAATATTATTTTAAGCAATGGTCTACAGCTCTTATAGGCAACTTACTTATGTCTCATATTAAGTTTTGACCATTTCTTTGAAATACACTTTTCCCCTTAAAGCAGTTGTATACCGCTGGACATTTTTCCCCCATGCAGGGTAAAGTCATAATGTGCTAGTATTCACAGCACACTATGTGAAACTTACCTTTAAAACAAAGCTGTTCCAGTGCCACAATGTCAGCGCTACAGGGGCTCCCATCTTCACCCATCTTGCTTCTGGGTTTGTGACTGTCCGGAGCCACGATCATGTCACAACACAGGGTTCTTAAGGAAGGGCACAGGTGGCCATTCCTTCAGAGCACATGTGCCAGTGATTTCACTGTCTGCATGTATTGTAAGTATCTCCTAAACGGTAAATGGTAAAATCAATGATGCAAGTTATGGTTGCTTAATTCAAACTGTATCCTCACTGTGTCTCCCACCAGGTCATGCCCCCAAGGCATTTTGCTTCATCCCCTGGAGCTTAGTCATGGGGATGAGATCCCATGTGTGTGGGGGGGTGTCTAAAAGAATCATTGGCAGTCACTCATGAGGGCTGGCAGGTGTGGGGATAATGGAGTGGAATGTGGGAAAAAAGGAGAAAAAGAATGTGCGAGGAGTGAAAAATGTAAAGTGAAAATCAATATAAAAATGGAAAGTGGTAAAAGTAAAGAATATTATAATAATAAATGGTGCAGAATATACAAAAAATGGGGTAATGAAAATGCAAGTGAGAATAAGGATAAAAATACAAATGAGAATAGGGGAAGGAGAAGGCGCCAAGCAACCAATAGTGTTATTAGGTTTAACTCACAGCATGTATGCAGGGAGATAGTGTGTGCCTGAAAGGGCTGCGTAGAGGATCCTCCACAGGATCATGAAGAAGTCTTTGCTGCAGCGGTTGCTCCGTTGAGACAGAAGGGAGAGCGCTGGAGCAACAAGCTGTACAGAAACTGTTGACAGCTGTCTAGACCTAGAGTGGATTTGGCCAATCAGAATGAATTTCAGAGGCTAATCACGCCTCCATCCTCCCTGAATACACCCTGTGAGTTGAACATGTCACTACATTTTTATGTAAACCTAATAAACCATTGGTTGTTTGGCACCTTTTCTTCTTCCCCTCTTCTTTTACAATGTGGGTTCCCTGACCCCTGAGAAGGCTGCCTGTTTCCAAGACTTTTCCCAATGACTTTTTGTATTCTTATCCAGACGGAGTACTTAGAGACATATGTTTGTCTTATATATATGTGCACACAGGTGCATAAATTACATTTTATTACTTACTTTTATTTATTATTCACTATCTTTTTTTTTTTATTCTCACTTTTACTATAATTTTTCATTTATATTAGTCCGGACATTCCATTTTTTTTTTTAGACTTTCCACCAGACAGGCTAAGGCAGCGTGGGTATTTCTGTTTGTTTATATAAATTACAAATATACAAATGAGAATGAATGTGAAAAAGAAAATTAAAAATAAAAATAGAAAAAGAAAAAAAGAGGACAAGAAAAAACTAAAGGGAAAAAAAATATATAAAATTAAATTGGAAAAATAAATAAATAAATATTAGAATAAAACTTGCAGAAATTATATATAGATATACTGTAAATGTGAACAATTTATAAAAAATACATTACCACACAATCTTTCACACCCACCCTATTGCATTCACATGTTTTCATTTCTTACCATCCTCTTCATACACCATAATTTTTTCTATTATTTCTCTTTATACTCTTAAATAAAAATAAGAATATAAAGAGAAACAATAGAAGAAATTATGGTGTATTAAGAGGGTGGTAAAAAAAGAAAAATGTGAATGCAATAGGGTGGGTGTAAAAGATTGTGCCGAGTGGTAAAAAAAAAAAAATAATGAATGGTGCAGAATGAGTATGGGATAAGGAACATTTATGGTTATGTGTTCAAAAAGACGTTTATGGGGAAGGAATAGAGAATAACAGTCTATAATGGAAAAACTGCTAAAACTGCTATTCAGAATGAAGTGATACGGCCCAGCTTTGGTATAAAAAAAGTATAAAAATGTGTAAAAAAATATAAGAATTTAAAATATTTTCTCCTAGGCTAAAAAATCTAGCAGCTTATACTACCTTTTAAACTGATTCAAAACAGATTTTTTTTTATTTCAATATTTAAAAAAAATTATATTAATGAAAAAGGAGTTTTCTCTTATAACTGAACCAAGAGTATATATATATCATATTATAAAGATGTTCAATATTGAAAGCGTTTATAGAGATCTCCATGATGTTAAGAAAACACTCAAGGAGATTCAAATCTGCACCAATGATATAGTACTTCATAGGTTGCTTCAGCAAGCGTTGTATTAAGGACTTGTGCTCCATGTCTGACAATCAAGTCTACTGCTCCTCCCCTATCTCTACCCCTAATTCTGTTCCCAAGCTTTCTGGTAGGGAAGTTTGCTTATAGGGCTGGAAAAGAGAGAATGTAACTCTATCCTTACCTTAATCAGAGAAAAAAACATGATTACATTTAGGCTGGGTTCACACTAGTGTGAATTGGATGTGGGTTTCCCCGAATCCAATTTTCACAATAGGAGATTATGACCGGCTCTCTATGGAGACGGTTAACATATCTCCGCAGCAGTTCCGGTGCGAATTTGCACATAAGTCCTGTGCATCTTTTGGTCAATTTAAGGTCAGAATTCAGCCAAACATTTGGGCTGAAATCGGACCTGAAACGGTGAATGGGGACACACTGGACCCCTGCTGTGAGCAGCTGCATGCTCATATGTGAACCCAGCCTAAAACTGGATCCTCAAGTGGATTAACAGAGCAGAATATGTATCTAAACCATAAATTCAGTCTTTTATTATTTTAATGAACCTATCAACTCCTCTCTGGGACTCCTGGGAGGCAACAGGCAAAAGACAGAGTTAACATAAATGTAAACCTATTAATTCATGACATCCTTATAAAATTATGATGATAAAATCTTCACATGAGCAATGACATGCAGCTGTTTCTGAAGTACATACAGTTCACGTAGAAGGAATTGGCTAGAAGAAGGCTGTAGGTGATCAGCAGCATTAAGAGACAAAAAAGAGACACATTTTTGATATACAGTGCTTTCAAATACTAAATGTCATGAATTTAGTGTTTACATGTCGTTTTAAAAAGTCAACACTTAAAAGTCAGCACACCATCTACAACCATTGATGAGAGGCATCCAAATTGCATTGCCATGTTTACTGGTCCCATGGGAAGCTGAAAAGTGATATTTTAAGATTCTAGAGGTATGTTCCGGCACTTCTTCTGACTCTGCACTGAGCTTTACTTGTTTATAGTTTTTTAATTGACAGATTTGCATTTTGCTAGATATTGCATAATACATGGCTCTCATGTGGATTATGGAGGGATATAATTTATGAACTAATAATTATAAAAGAAAAGTTCAGTTCTTGCAGGATATCCAAATAACTAACAACGAGGCTGTGTCAGGAATGCATCAAGGAATAAATATTCCAGCCTCCCAAAAGCAAAAAGATGCAGATATATATACAGTTATCAGTTTATGTAAACAATGATACAATCAATTGCATGCAATGAATAATTAAAAAAAATAATGTGTCAGAAAAGTGCTTCTTGTGTTTGGTAAAGACTACTATGGTGATTATGAGACTTCCCTGCAGCCCTCAGCAAATTACATATTGATATTACAAGTAACCAAACTGGAACAATGTAAATTCTAACAATGGCGTATTCCTAGACTTCAGCTTAAACGTAATATTCACACAATTTATAATGTAAAAATTATAATTTATTTTAGTAAATCAGCCTCATTGAGTGAATATTCACTTAAATTATCCAATCATGTGAAAAGTAAATTCTTGCTACTTTATTTCTTCTGCACATGCTAATTAAAGTGAATATCCACACAATTTATTGTATGAAGATTCCTAACTTCTTTAACCACTTGCCAACCGCTGACTATACATATAGGGGAAAGAGACCGCCGCTCCAGATGAGTGCACCTCGGTGGTGAGTATGAACTCAGAAAAATCCAGTGGGTGCAGGCAATGCACGAAGCATAAATAGAAGCAGAAAGGTATGGACAGCCGCACTCCGATAAATGTAAAAAACAATAAAAGCCTTTAATCCAGTAAAAAAACACTGCACACACAGAGAAAAAGCAAACGGTGGGATGATATAGCTGACGCGTTTCACATTGATATACAATGCTTAGTCATAGCTATGACTAAGCATGCTGTTTCTCTGTTTGTGCAGTGTTTTTTTACTGGATTAAAGGCTTTTATTGTTTTTTACATTTATCGGAGTGCGGCTGTCCATACCTTTCTGCTTCTATTTATGACTATACATATACTTCGGCAGAATGGCACGGCTGTGCAAAGCAACGTACCTGTACAGTGCTTTGAATTAGCCATCGTGCGGGCATGCTCCGTGACCGTGCCTGCAGGACCCGCAGACTCAATGTCTGCTGGTGTCCCGCGATTGTGTCACGGAATGCAGAATGTAAACAAGGCATTTCCCTGTTCTGCCTAGTGACAGCACAGTGATCTACTGCTTCCTGTCATCGGGAGCACTGTCATATCACTTGTAGCCCATCCCCCACACTGTTAGAATCACTCCCTAGGACACACTTAACCCCTTCATTGCCCCCTGGTGTTTAACCCCTTCCCTGCCAGTGTCATTTACACAGTAATCAGTGCATTTTTATAGCACTGATCGCTGTATAAATGACAATGGTCCCAATATAGTGTCAAAAGTGTTTGGCAGAAAGTGGTCAATTGTCCTAAAAGATACGGCACCTCATCCCTGAATTTTTAAATAGAGGAAATAGGGAGAGTGAGATTATCACAGTGCCACAGAAAAAATAACACCAAAATTATTCTAGAAAATTCATACAAAATATTTGTTAATTAGCAAAGAAAATTTATAAAATTCATATATAAAACAGTACAGATGGTTCACAGAAATACTGAAAAGGGAGCAAATATCTCACGTGTGGCGGTCAGGTCCTCCAAAAAGTGTCAAAAGTGTCCGATGTGTCTGCCATAATGTCACAGTCATGAAAAAAATTGCTGATCGCCACTTTACTAATACAAAAAAATTTATAATAAAAATGCCATAAAACTATCCCCCATTTTGTAATCACTATAATTTTTGCGCAAACCAATCAATATACGCTTATTGTAAATATGTAGAAGAATACATATCAGCCTAAACTGAGAAAGAAATTTGTTTTTTTAAATATTTTTGGGGATATTTATTATAGCAAAAAGTAAAAAATATTGTTTTTTTTTTTTTCAAAATTGTTGTTCTTTTTTTGTTTATAGCGCAAAAAATAAAAACCGCATAGGTGACCAAATACCACCAAAAGAAAGCTCTATTTGTGGGAAAAAAGGACATCAATTTTGTTTGGGAGTCACATTGCACGAACGCGCAATTGTGAGGTAAAGCGATGCAATGCCAAATCGCAAAAAGTGCTCTGGTCAGGAAGGGGGTAAATTCTTCCGGGGCTGAAGTAGTTAACAAATCAGCCAAATGATGTCGATTTAAGTATGCCCTATAAACTAAAAAAATATTTCTGCACTATTCTGTAATGAGTACCAATGCATGGGGCTTGATCATAGTTTCTGTTAATCTTTAGGAGATTAATAGAGATAGCTGGCTAATAACCCTTACTGCTGCTTGGGAAGTAACTGGGAAACCATCCAACATACAGGAGAATAGCAAAATATTGGCTGTGCCTTTCAGGTGAATAATGATCAGAGGCCTGATCACTTGTTGACAAAATAAAAAAAATAAGTTAAAAAAATAAATAAAATAATACTATATTTTACATTTTTATTTAGATTTTTATATGTACACATACAAAAAAATTGCTTTTACAAATAAATAATGAATACATTATAACATATTTTTAAAGATTTATAAGTTAGACAAAGGTACAGCACAACAGACAAAGCTTGCTTGGAGATAAATTAAAATATAAACTATGCCCTTAAGAGGAACTACAATTGGAAAATTAGCTGCTGCCTCAAATGTGTAACATACATATCATATACACCAAGGAAAAGAGGAAACTCAAGAAATTATAAACCATATCATGAATAGAAAAATCATAATATATATATATATATATATATATATATATATATATATATATATATATATATATATATATATATTTTTTTTTTTTTTTTTTAAATATATGACAAGTAGCATATATAATCAGTGTCAATCCTAATAAAAATCCTTTAATCTTGCTTCACAGCTACTCATGTCCAAAAATCCATCTGTGCATTCTAAGTCACCACCTAATAAAAGAAGCTCACTGTTATGATATGACCCCTATTTCTAGGAAGGTCAAAAATCACTTGAAATTGCCAGCGATGTCACTCTGGATGTCAGAATCTTCGTCTCAAATGGTAAGTAGTATGGTAACTCATCTGCAACGAATTCATCCAGAAATAATTTGTCGTAATATTCTCAAAGAGTAAAAAAGCAAATTCTTCATAGTGAAGAATTGCTATACATAGTTGATTTAAAAGATAAAAACAATAAACTCACTCGAAAAGAATGTTCAATACCACTATCATATGTGAATGGAAAACAAAGAGTGTAAAATCCACCTAGTGTAACGCTGCTTCCAAGAGACAGTCTTTGGCGAAAACACAGACAGTGTGAGCAAAACGTGATGATGTCACGGTAAGGACTTACCTAAGTCCTTAATGCTTACCTAACTAAAAACTAAACTTTAAATGTGTTTTTAGCCCTGACCATAAGAGATAAAGAAAGAGAATAATTAAAGGATCAATTCCCTTTAATGTTGGGATTTAAAAATATACTGTTTACATATGGGATCTTATTGTAATAATCTGAAGAGTAAAGGTGATGTGGGTTCATTCCAAAGAGAGTCAAAGAGCAAAGATTATTGGTAAAGTATTACTGATTACAACAAATTAAAATATTTTGCAAATCATCATTGCTTTATGCACTGCTTTTTTAGGCTGGGTTCACACTGGTGCAAATGGCTGCAGGTTTTTACCGCATCCAATTTGCATGTCAGCAGCAGTTTGCAGTATTCTGGTCCCTTTCAGTTTCAGTTTCAGCCAAAAATTTGGGCCTGATTCGTCCCTGAAACGGAGAGCAGCGGCGCCCCGGACCCCTGCTTTGAGCTTTTTTTTTTATGTCACAATGTACAGTATACGATTTCCTATCATCTGTGTCCAGTCTTGCCATACAGAGTTAATCCAGCTCTGAGCAATCCTCTTGTATTGTTCAGTGAAATAAAACAGACTTACAGAGAAAAACCTGCTGTGAGTGACAGGTTATCTCATGCACTAGCCTGGAGACAGGCATTATTTTTTAATTCCCACCCCCATTCCTTTTCTGAAGTTGTGCGGTTACTTTTCTGGATTTTGACAGGATGTTAGTGATCATAGCAGAATTTAGTGTAAGGAATACGCAGGAAAAAATGCATGTTGACAAGGGGAGTGTAGAGGAGGGCGGGGAGTCTACTGACATCACCACTCCACCCACCGAGCTCCAGACAACATATCCACCCACAGAATCTGCAGTTTTTCAGTTCTTATAACAGACAGAGGGGAAACATTTGACAGGTAAGGATACATGCAGGAGGCATGTATATCCTTATAGATCAGCACTATGGCAGTAGTTTAGAAAGGATGAGAGTGGGTTTACATCCACTTTAAGTCTGGTGGAGTTTAACCTCCCAGGTGGTATTATTATTTCAGACTTTAGGTGCTGAAAGCGGTACCATTATTTTGCAAGGAAATTTGGTGTTTTACATTGTAGGCCTGTTATCCTTAGGAATAACTCACTTAAATCTGTCCAAACAAGAGTCTAGTAGGCATCCCGGGTATGAAAAAGTTTGAAAAACAAAATCATAAATTATAATATAATAAATAATTTTAAATAATTATAACAAATAATAATATAATTATAATAAAAATTATTCAATAATGTAATCAACTCAAAATCACTGAAATTTGCTCAGTTGCAGAATTACTTTTGTCATTACTTTTATTTTTTTATGACAAATTTCCCCACAAATCACTATCGCTCAATTCTGCAAGTGATTATAATTTATTATCGCTGTTTTCTAGCTGCTCTAAAATCACTTTTGACATAAAGGGACACTTTTTGGTTGCTATGGACAATCTACAGTTTGCAGGCAGAAAGAACAGTTTTTATTATACAAAAGTACATGTAGGGCACTGGGCAGACCACTAGGGAGTAGGGACAAAGGGTGTGTGTATTTTTTACAGTATACTGTATGTAATGTGTTTATTTACTTTTTAGAATTTGACGCCGTTCTCCACCCCGTGCGTCGTAACGTCGCAGGGAGCGGAGATCGGCGGCACACAGGCACACTGTGTGAATCGAGCGAGGACGCCGCTCGCTCACACAGCGGGGAGGCATCGCAGGATCCAGGGACAAGGTAAGTAACTTTGTCTGTGGCTGCTGCGAGGCGATCCTGAGTCTGGCTCGGGGATATCGCTTTTGGTACAGAAATCTTACCCCGAGCCAGACTCTGGAATACCACCAGGGGGGTTAAGGAATACTCAAAGGGGGTATTTGATTTAAGGTTGTTCAGTCAACTAGTGGACTGTATCCTGCAGCTATAGCTCTAAGGGACCTTTCACACGGGCTGTCGGATAAGGTCCGCCTGTCAGTTTTTCAGGTGAACCTGAACAAACCCTTCAGTCTTCCCTATGGAGTGGCAGATGTCAGTGGTGACATGCTCCACTGACATCCAATCTGATCCTTTCCAAAAAAAATCCAGATGGATGGTGGTCATATTTTCCTTCCTTCTGGCGGATTGGATGAAAACAGACAGGCAGTCTATTTTCACCCAATCTCCCCATAGAGGAGAGCGGGATCGGTGGCAAAGCTAGACATTCTTTCACAATGACTCAGTTCAGTGCCCCCCTCCCCTTTGAAAAAGGATGGTTTAAGTAGGGCAGAGGTGTGTGTCAGTAGGGCAGTGGACAGTGACCTTTTTTTTTTTTTTTTGCTATTTTACAGTTTACTATGCTGTATTAGTGTGTTCCTTCACAAAAGCAAGGGATTGGTAAATTAGTCTCCCTTTTTCCATCTTGAAACATCCCCTGTAGCAGCTGGTGAGAGAGGAGAGGAGGAGATGGGAGCCAGCAGTGCTAGGGAGGGGGGTGACCTGATGAGGAGGGTGGTATTTAGTGGAACAATGATGAGAGAGGAGGAAAATACAGTCAATGTCATCTGGGGCCCAGAATAAAGATGACAAATGGCATTCCCACATCCCCAATATGTGCTCACAGTTCACTCCTCAGTCCCAGCGCGGCACCTTCTTGAAATGAAGGTGGCTCCTCCTTCTTACCCTTTCTGGTCCTGTGATATGTCACATAACAGGGGAACACAGGAAGAAGGGCAGTCTGCCCGCACTCCCCAGTGTGAATGATTTTATGTGTTAAAAGGCATTGTTATCACGGAGGCCTGGTTCACACTGGTACGATTTGAGATGCGATTTGAGATGTCAAATCGCATCTGAAATCGGCGGCATTTGCCGGCAATTGTCGGCAATGGCACCGTCCTAATCAGTGCGACGCCGCATCTGCGGCGCTGCACCGATTTAAAAAAGTAGTTCCTGTACTACTTTTTGCGATTTTGCACAGATGTCTCTGAAATTGTGGCCAAAATCGGGACTGCCAGCGGGAGTGAAATCGTGCGGCTTCACTCCCGCAGCCCAGTGTGAACCTGGGCTAAAAGATAAAACCTTACGTTTTAAGCATGGTCAAGTACAATCATGAAAGCTATAAGGGCTCAACACTGACAAGGTATGCTGCTCCTCTGAAAAGTGATCCGCAATTATGTCGCTTTTTTGGAGGTGTATGCCAGGAAGTGAGGGGATTATATGTCACTTCCTCAATGCCTATTTTACCTCCTAAATGGCATACTACCATGCTGCAACCATGCACATTGCATGCACTTGCAGGGTAGTTCCTGGGCTGCCCCAATCACTTGAATAGGTCTGCTGCTTTTGCAGCTTTAGGCAGCATTAAAGCTCAGCCTCATGTTTTTACACCCCCTTCCCCCACCACAATTGTAAAGAAGCCCTAAAAGCAAAAAACACATAAAGTGCCTCCAGAATAATCCATCGAATAGCACATAGAGTCATAACAAAGATCCACTGAGCATGTTAGCAAATACTCAACTGTGTATAGTTGAATATCGCTGCACTGTATATGGTATCCATCTAGGTCAAGTCCTGGCATCTTCTGCCAGCTTCTGTCCCCACCCACTGTTTCTGCTCACCTGCCTATCAGACCCGTTCTACAGAGCCCTGGAAGTGCTCCATGACCCCCTCAGTTCTGTGCTACTGGTTGTGAGCAGCTGAAAGACACTACAACCGATAGGGGTGGCATCAGTATAACTCCCCTGCCTGTCAAGTAAGGAGCAGGATAAGCCAGAAGCTCCTAGTGCGCCCCCCACTCCCTGCCTGGGCATCACTGCACTTCTGTACCTGCAGAACAAGGAAACGCAAGCAATTACCACTGATGCTTGGTGGACTTGGTGTGAGACTTTTCAACACAGGAGGAGGGAGCTCAGCTGAGGATACTTTTCTACCAACCAGGATCGGGACAAAGGGGGGAGGGGCACACTATGAGCTTCTGGTTTCTCCTGCTCCTTGACAGGCAGGGGAGTTGTACTGATGCTGCTCCTAATTGTTTTTTGTTTTTTTTGTCTGTTGGCCACTCACAACTTATAGCACAAAACTAAGGGGGTTTTGGAGCACTCCCAGGGCTCTGTAGAAAAGCTGATAGGCATAGGATGCATTAAGGTGAAAAAACATGAATCTTTACAACCCCTTAAAGCTCATTTTTTAAATCTTTATCTCACATGCACACACATACTAGGGCCAAGTCAGTGAGGGGCCAATTAGCCTAACATTATGTCGTTGGAGGGTGGGAGGAAACCAATGCAAGCAAAGAAAGAACATGCAAGCTCCATACAGAAAGAGTTCTGACTAAGATATGAACTGAAGTGCTAACCACTAAGCTGTGAAAAGAACAGTTATCCACAGACAATGCACAGGAAGAAAAATTAAGAGCAGATATATATATTAGAAAAGACCCTAGAGAATAAAATGGTGGTCCTTGCAATTTTTGTATGTTTATATAACCCAATTTTTGGTAAAATATAAAAATAAAAATATAAGATGATGATACGCAGAGTAATAAATATCAAACATATCACACTTTAAAATTGCACACACTGGTGGAATGGTGCCAAACTATGGTACTTAAAAATAGGTTACCAGTTTAGAGTTACAAAGAGAGTTTAGTGCTAAATGGTTTATATCGCTATAATTTACATAGTTACATAGTTAGTTACATAGTTAGTCAGGTTGAAAAAAGACACAAGTCCATCCAGTTCAACCACAAAAAATAAACAAACAAAATAAAAAACACAGTACAATCCCATACACCCAACTCCATACCCACAGTTGATCCAGAGGAAGGCAAAAAAAAACAGCAGAGCATGATCCAATTTGCTACAGCAGGGGAAAAAATTCCTTCCTGATCCCCCGAGAGGCAATTTACCCTGGATCAACTTTACCTACAAATCTTAGTACTCAGTTATTTTATGTACATTTAGGAAAGTATCCAGGCCTTTCTTAAAGCAATCTACTGAGCTGGCCAGAACCACCTCTGGAGGGAGTCTGTTCCACATTTTCACAGCTCTTACTGTGAAAAAACCTTTCCGTATTTGGAGGTGAAATCTCTTTTCCTCTAGACGTAAAGAGTGCCCCCTTGTCCTCAGTGTTGACCGTAAAGTGAATAACTCAACACCAAGTCCACTGTATGGACCTCTTATATATTTGTACATGTTGATCATATCCCCCCTAATTCTCATCTTCTCAAGAGTGAATAAATTCAGTTCCTCTAATCTTTCCTCATAGCTGAGCTCCTCCATGCCTCTTATCAATTTGGTTGCCCTTCTCTGCACTTTCTCCAGTTCTCCGATATCCTTTTTGAGAACTGGTGCCCAAAACTGAACTGCATATTCCAGATGAGGTCTTACTAATGATTTGTACAGGGGCAAAATGATATCTCTGTCTCTGGAGTCCATACCTCTCCTAATACAAGAAAGGACTTTGCTCGCTTTGGAAACCGCAGCGTGGCATTGCATGTTATTTTTGAGCTTATGATCTACCAGGACCACCAGATCCTTCTCCACTTCAGATCCCCCCAGTTGTACTCCCCCTAGCATGTATGATGCATGCATATTCTTATTCCCTAAGTGCATAACTTTACATTTATCAACATTAAACCTCATCTGCCACTCAGTCGCCCAATTAGACAGAGCATTGAGGTCGGCTTGTAAATTGGCAACATCCTGCAAGGATGTTATTCCACTGCATAGCTTGGTGTCATCTGCAAAGACAGAAATTTTACTTTTGATCTCAGACCCAATATCATTTATAAATATATTGAAAAGTAAGGGTCCCAGCACTGAACCTTGGGGTAATGTTTGCAGCTATACCTCACATGTGTGGTTGAACACCATTAACATATGCAAGTGCGACCTACTTTTGCTTCTGCATGCGAGCATGAGGGGGCAGTGGGGCTTTAAATGTATTATTAATATTATTTATTTTTTGTACACTCTTCTTTTATTTTTATTTTTTTATCAATTTTATTTCTATGAAGGGGAATGTAAATATCCCTTTTCATACGAATAAGACATGACAGGTCTGTGAAGAGTTTGAGGGTGTATAAGGCCCCACATCTCTCCTCTATGCTGGAAACATGAGATTAAAAAGTCCTAGTCACTAGGATGACTTTTACTACAGAGGGAATCGCCGGCTGAAAAAAAGATATCTGAATGATGCCTGTAGCTTCAGGCATCATACTGATATCTTCAGTCAAAGTCAAGGATGTCATATGACATCCACCTAGGGGGAAGTGGTTAATGTCTACACCATTCCATTCATTTTGGTAAGATATTCTGTACATTGTAAGATAATTTATCTAGGAAGTGAAAAAACAAGTCTGAAATAAATAACAACTTTTTCTTTCCACTCATTAACATCTTTTCTCCAATTAAGACACATGCTATACGATGTTGTTGTCAAACTATACTGTTTGATCTGAATTGTATTACTAATACCAGTTTACATGATGCATTTTACTAAACAAAAGAAAATACACAACACTGCATGGAAATTGTGCATCAGGATCAACTAATGATTTCATTAAGTTTCCATAGCAAAATATAAAGAACGATTAAAAAACACAGTTTTGCTTTTAAAGGAGCAATTAGCCGTATGTTGCTGATTGCTAGCTTGAATTAAAATGTAGAGAATAGAAAATGTTTAAAACAAAGAATTTTGAAAACCTGCAAATTTTAATCAGATGGAAACCAGGAGACAAAGATATATTTATTCAACCGTCTTGCTGTGCTCTTATATAATCTTTAATGATGACCATCATTAGAATCCCAGTAGAGTTTATCATTAATCACCTTTCTGTTTATTTTCTATATCCAAGTATCCAGCTCTTACTTTATTCCGCCTTTTCCGAAGCCCTAATTGACCAACAAACCTATGAATACCTAAACATTGCCTTCCCCAGGGAGGCTATATTTTATGCTATTCCTAAAATCCACAAAAACAAATCTAAACCACCGGGTAGACCCATCATTTCGGGGATAGGGTCAATTACCGAAAATGCCAGTAGACTGGTGGATTTCTTTTTGATGCCTTATGTAATTAGCCTCCCATCCTATGTCAAGGATACATTAGACCTATTGCGACATCTTGATGGCGTGACAATACCATCGGACGCTACATTTGTTAGCATTGACGTCGAGGCATTGTATTCCAGTATACCGCACGATTTGGGCCTTGAAGTCATTAGATCCTTCCTCATGAAGGAGGATCATCGTACTTGGAAATTTCAATCTTTCATATTAAAGCTGTTGTCATTTATCCTCCATCATAATAGTTTCACTTTCCTAGACTCCCACTACCTCCAGGTACAGGGCGTAGCCATGGGCACTTGTTGCGCACCGGCTTGCGCGAACCTGTACCTGGGGGGGTGGGAGAGGGAAATAGCCTCCAATGAGGCTTACGATGACTTCATGGCCCAAGTACTGTGTTGGTATAGATACATCGACGACATTTTCCTCATATGGACAGGCACTATACAGAGTTTAAATGAATTTATTAGTTGTTTGAACAACAACACATTCAACTTAAAATTCACCTATGAATTTAATAGAGACACCTTATCATTTTTGGATCTATCAATATATCGAGATGCCTCCAACAACATTGCAACCAGGCTTTATCGAAAGCAAACAGCAGGGAACACGGTGCTACACGCCCAAAGTAGTCACCCGACACACCTCATCCACAGTATCCCGTATGCTCAATACATCCGGCTTAGGAGGAACTGTACACATGATACGGATTTTAGATCTCAGGCCAATGAGCTACGCTCTCGGCTGTTATTGCGAGGGTACAGCAAATCCCTTTTGAGAAAAGCCTTTAATAAGGCTTTCAATCGAGATAGACCCTCTCTTATACACCCTCAAAAAATTGAAAACAAAGACCAACAAATCACTAGATTTATAACAAAGTATACGTCCCAACACTACCAACTACGCAGTTGCCTAGAAAAACACTGGCACTTCCTGAGCGAAGATGTGACTATTGGTAAATATGTCAAACACAGACCCGAAATAGTTTTTAGGAAGAACACCTCAATCGGTAACAAACTAACATCAAGTCTCTACCAAGCAAAAACCAATCCTGTGACTCACAATCAAAGCCCAGGTATTTCTAAATGCGGCCATTGTTCCTATTGCCCATGGGTGCAAGCTGGCACTAAATTTAGCCTGCCCAACGGGGAAACTTTTAGACCTCGTTTTCAGGCCAGCTGTGACACCGAGGGGGTCATTTATCTAATGACCTGTAAATGCGGGGCTTACTATGTGGGAAAAACATTACGTAAATTCAAGAAAAGGATCTACGATCACATTTATTATTCACAATACGCTAAGATGCTCACACCCATAAGTCGCCATCTGGGGCTATTTCATAAATTTGACACTTCCTCTATTCAATTTTTAGTATTGGAGGTTGTCCCACGTGACCCTCGAGGGGGTAACTGGGATAAATCTATTCTTCAGAGGGAGACTCTGTGGATAGAGCGCCTGGGCGCCACTAAAGCACCGGGGATTAATGAGGTACTGTCATACAGGCCCTTCCTTTGAGGGACCTGTATGGCAGCTCTCATACCCAGAGACCTATCCATCAAACCAACGTTGATTTTTCAACGTTGACGGTTTACCCGCCCAAAATAACATCACAATTGACATTTTTTATATTTATATTTATTTTTATTTATTTTCATATTTATTTTTATTTCCTTTTTTTCATTTTTTTCATTTTTTTATTGTTTCATCCTCATTATTTATTTTCATGTATTTGTTTATTTTATTTATAATTATATGTCTATTGGTTTGATGCTGATGTTTGAGCCACTGTTCCTCTGGTCTGACCATTATGAATCTAAATGGTGTTGTTTTCAATTTTTCAATTTTTCTATAAAATAATTTCATCATAGATAAATGTGACTAATATCTCAAGTCCTTGTTACCTGACCAAGCTACAGTATTTAGCTAGTCTGTTCTAGTGGCCAAATTGGCCCCATTTTGGGCCACCCCCATTTTTCTTTCCCAATTTCCAGGTTTCAAAAGTGTAGTCTGTGACAAATATTGTGCAGTTTCTCTATTGATTTTCTATCAACAAGTAGAAACAGTAGCACGACTATCATTCACTAATATGTTCTACACGCCAACTTTTTGATGGATCTAAAATTGTTATACATGCATTTTGCGTGTTTTCTTATTTAAATGTTTTATCATTTTCTGTTTATTGTCTGCTCACCAAGCGGATATATATGTTCAGACCTATGCCTGCCTTACCAACTGTCACCACATTACCATGCGCCGTTGAGTGAATGAACCAGTGGCCAGGTAAGCCATCACACCTTCTGGTCAGATGTTATTCATCCAGACCTTAGAACGTGTGGTGGCACTCTCAATATGGTGTCTCAATTTCCCTATTTCCTTCCATCTGGGAAACACCATATGTATACACTTGTTGTCCATCTATACAGGGAGCCGGATCGCGGCTCACTGTGCGCATGCGCAACGCGCATGCGCAGTGTATCTCTCTCTGGCCAGCCGGATGACTGTCAATCACCGTGACGTCATCCGCGCGGGGTTATTTAAACTCAACAAGAGCCTGTGTTTACAGGTGCTCTTGTTGAATGCCAGCAAGGACGGAGGTCTGGGAGGCCTGCACGTCATTTCACTGCTCAAGACTGTTTCACTTGCTAGTTAAGCATTAGGTATGTACATTTTCCCCTTTATTACCTTTGTTAGTGCTGGTTTGCTACTATGCCTCTATTAAGAGTGATTTTGTATTTTCAACAGCTGATTGCTGTTCCTCTGTGAGGGGTCTTCACTCCTTGCATCAGCCCAACGCTCAACGCTGCCATCTTGTGGCAGTTTTTGAATTGACTTATTTTCCAGTCTTCCAGTATCAAGGTAATTAATCACTGCTTACATACCAAATTTTTTTTGCCTAAATGCAAAGTTTTGGTTGAAAACATCAACAATATTCGCTACAAATCAAGTGCCTATTAATTCTGAGCCTATCATTTGGCAATTAATAACATTATTTATTATTGCATCTCTATATACCTATATACACAATTTTTATTTTTCATCTTTTTCTGGACTTTTTACAGTTAGGAGGGGACTCATATGGATCTTCTACCTTCTGCTGTCTCAATATTTTTTCTCTAAGGGTGTTCCCCTTTTCCAGCCCCTGGAATTGTCCTCCGAATGCCTAGGCCCTTATACCTCTTTTAAGGTATGCCATACCAGCTAAGCGCTATACATACTGTTTCATATTTTCTTTTTATCTGTCTCTTTTCTTTTTTCTTTTTCTTTTTCTCTGTCTTTTTTTGATCTCCGTTTTTTACGGTCCCATCCAATGTTGGACCTATTACCATGTCTGTTTACTACCTATTTTTAGATACCCCAACTGGTTCTAATCTGCCCGGCGGTGCATGGTCAGTGTGGTTTTGACCCATGGTATTTTATTTCATCTGTCTAAGGTAGATGGTCTGATCATATATCCATTTTTGGACGCTGCTGAGCATTCCTCAAAGTTACTAAACACCGGTTTTCGGTGAGTATCATGGTCACAGTTAAACACTTCTCTCAATATGCTCAGAGGTTTTTTGTATTTATGTACAATATGCCTAAATGTGAAATTATACTGTATTGTATTCAGATATATACATATTTCTAATGGCAATATTGTTTTGTCTTTTAAATAACTAGAAGCTCCCGAAGAAGCGACAACGTCGCGAAACATGTCGAGCTGATCCCCACTTTTATCCAAACTCATCCTGTACCATCTCTTGAAGTGACAACGCCACCTAGTGCTTATCGTGTATTTCATACATTTAGCCCTGTGGCTATCAGCAATGTCTTCAGAAAGGGATAGGAATTGAGTTATTTGTGTATCTCATTGTATTGTTTTGTTTTCTTTCTTTCTTAATTATCAAATTGAGCAATTGTTCAGTGTTTTTTGTGCTAGTGTATTGTTCAAATTAAAATTATTTATATTTTTTTCAAAAATCTGGTGCCTACAAAGTCCACTTTCTCCTAGTTTCAGACTTCACAGTCTTTTTCTATTTCTCTATATATCCAAGTAATGTCATTGCTTATGGGACAAAAATAATCATACTTTTTCCTCCTATTTTTTACTACTTTGGCACTCACCTCCCATGCGGCATTGAGTTTAGTGAGCCCTCCAAGGCTGTCTAGAGGTAAAGTGTCACAGCTGTCCCACAGGACTTACCGATATTTGTATGGCAAAGGATTAACTGACTTCCATTATGTCAGCCTTTGCTTGATGGTAATTTTTATGCACAAGTTTGAGAGGAGAGTGACTTTAACACAGTCATGGATTCAATGGAAAACAAATCCACACCGTGTACATCCATGACCATTTTGAATGGGACCCAGGAAGCGACAACCTCATTGGCCCATTTGACCTCAATTTTAAACCAATCCAATGTCTGGCGACTTTAACATCCCACAGACAGAGAGTTCATTTTAGATTGGATTACTTTTTTTGTTCTTTCTCTATGCTGCCTTTTGGTTTGGGATTCTGAGATCTGTGAAATAGCTATCTCAGACCATAGTCCTATCTTTGTAGTATTAGATGATTTACAACCTGAAATAAATGCAAGACGGCCAATAATGAGGACTTCTGCCACTCTATTAGTTGTGCATGAAGTTAATATGAACTCTCTAACAGCGGCCATATATCAATCCTAATCCTTTCTGGGAAGCAGGCAAAGCATTCCTTAGGGGCAAAATTATAACCTAAACCACCCAGCTCAAGAACATTTCCCTAGAACATTAACAGAAAGCCAGTGAATTTGTAAGTAAATACAATCTAACCTTACCCAGCTTCGCAAATTTTGAACATCGAAAGGGCCTGGCATGAAACTAAAATGTGTGCCGATTTACAGGAAAGTATCAATAGATTCTTTTGCTACACTCCAATTTAATAAATTCAGAAACAAATCTGGTAAACGGCTAGCCAGGCTCTGCAGAGGCCAACACCAACTTCTTTTTCAGAAAGTAACATCTTCAGCTCCACATGCCTCATTTGACTTATGCTCATTTAGACACCTTAATTGCTCCCATAACCCTGGGATATTACCACCACTATTAAAAATCTAGCTAATAATAAAGCTCCAGGACTAGACAAGTACACATTAGAATTTTATAAATTAACATGGGACTATATCCCAGATGCAGTATTATGGGTCTACAAAACTATGTGGAAAGGGGTACCCTACCTCCCCACAGGTTCTCGAGCTTACATTAAACTGATGGCTAAAAAGGGAAAATATCAAATTTTACCTGGGTCTTACAGACACATATCTTTTATCAATGTAGATGCCAAAATCCTGTTTAAGATAGTGGCCTCTTGTCTAGCTGATTGGCTGCACACTATCATACATCCAGCACAAGATGGCTTTGTTAAAGGCAGATCTACCACATTAAATATCTATAAAATCACCTTGGCCCTAAAAGCCGCTTAATCCCATCCTATGGCCAGCTTAGCCATTATTACAGTAGACGTGAATTTTTTTTTTGATAATGTTAGTTTCCAGTGTTTTTTTTATTCTGAAAACTTTAGGCTTCATGGGTCCAATGATGTATTCCTCCCCTGCTCTTCTCAAGCTTTATCTGTGACCCCATATATGTCTTTAAAGGGACTCGCAGAGATGTCTCTTATCTCTGTTACTATTCAACATAGCAATAGAACCCCCTCTAGGTTTATAAATGCTAATTTCACGATCAGGGGTATTGCAATAGATGCAAAGGTCAAGCGCATTGCACTCTTTGTGGCTGATATACTGATATTCTCCTCAGACCCAGCCCAAGATATGCATGCTTTACAAGATATCCTGCTCTGGTTTGCATATATATATTTCTCCAAAAGTGAGGTGTTACCTTAAAACTCTTCCAAATCAAAAAAGTGGATCTCTACCACCCCCTTTTCTGTGGCTACTCACCATAATTATAACGTATGTAGGCATAAAAATAGAATGGGGCCCCTTATCACTGTGTCACTTAAACTACCCACCACTAATCCTGAGAATAGCGAGGGAACTAAAAGAGGGAACTGGAAGCATGGATGAATCTGCCGATCTTGCTCCTTGTAAGATGCAATTTATTTAAAATAGTCTAATTTGCGAGGCAAATGTATCCTTTATAAACAATTCCCCTTTTATTTAAACTTAAGGATATTAATATTTTAAATAAGGCATTGGTATAGTTTCTATGGTGCACAAGAAAAGCATGAATCGTACTTGCAAAGTGATATCTTCCAAGGAGAGAAGGATCGGTTTACCTAATCAGACTTTATAACTTGTCATTCTTGCTCAGATTAGGAATTGACTGGCTCCTGGGTAAATTGATTTACTCGAAATCACACCCTTGAGGCAGAACTGGAGCTCCGGTTTAACTTGTCAGCTCTATTGCATAGCAAACTAAGAATGCTCCCTAAAGATCTGCAACATGATTTGCTTATGCATGATTGTGTTGCATTTGATATAAAATATATTTTTTTTTATTCAGCATTCTGGTTTCACAGACACAGAACTTCTCAAACAAATGCTGTCGGATATAATGGGAACATAGATACCATTGTTGTATTCAGTTGACAGTTTGAACAGTCTATTTTCTCTTTAGCTACAGTAAACAGGTAATAGTTTGCCTCTCAACTGTGCAGTATAGTTGTCAGTGAGATCTGTAGGCAGTCCCAATTCAAACTATACATAGTGGGGTTGATTTACTAAAGACAAATATACTGTGCACTGCAAGTGCAGTTGCTCTAGATCGGTGGAGAAGTTTTGAAATGATGGGAATCTCTGCTGATTTCTATTATCCAATCATGTGCAAGCAAAAATACTGTCTTTTATTTTCCTTGCATGTGATTGAGTATTCTTTGCAAAGTGAAGCTTTACCTCATTTACTAAGCTCTGGAACAAGGGCAGATACAATTACAGTGCACAGTATATTTGCCTTTGGTAAATCAACCTAATTGCCTTTGTTTCATTCTTGATAGACAAAGATAAACCTACATTGTCAGTCTGCCCCAGCTTCATTGCTGTTTCTAGATTAATCATTTAACATTTTAACATTTTTATATTTAATGGCAGTTATTCTCCTGTGAGCTTAGTGATTTGTTAAATCAAATATTACTGTTGTCTTATGTTTCCTGTTTCCTTTTCAACCAGCTCAAATAGCTCTTAATCCATGTCTCTCTGACATTGAACAATTAAGTCTGTTGAGGGTGAGCCTCATCCACCCTTCCGCCATATCTTAGATAGCTTTAGCTTCTAACACTAAACAACCAAACGACTCATGTGATCTGGCATGTAGTTGCCACCGTCCCTTGTAATATGAAATAGTCTGAAAAAACGCTATTGTGGGATTTTCAAGGCAACAAAAAAAGGTGTATTTTTGAAAAATTCATTTATTTTACAAATATTTATAGAAAAGGTTCCATTGGAAATTCAAACATATTACATTTAAATGTTAAAACATTGTATATTGAAAGAAGAGATAAAGTGGTACTGTCCACTATAATTCGGAGATCAACTGGTGGTGACGAAAACGCGGTGGATCCAACGTGTTTCAAATGGTAATAATCATTAAAATCTTCATCAGGGATATTGTATCACTATCTACAGAAAATCAAAAATACAGCATTTAGAGATTACATATAAGAATCATGTTTGATACACATAGATATTATCCATGAGTGTACAAAATTATAACTTACTTTTCAATACATGATTAATCAAATAGCAGGTGCATTCCCCATGATAACAGCAAGGAAGTTCCAAAAACCACATAGTATACCCTTTATCCTCTACAACAGGGATATGCAATTAGCGGACCTCCAGCTGTTGCCAAACTACAAGTCCCATGAGGCAAAGCGAGACTCTGACAGCATCAAGCATGTCACCCAGAGGCAGAGGCATGATGGGACTTGTAGTTTGGCAACAGCTGGAGGTCCGCTAATTGCTTATCCCTGCTCTACAAGAAGGCCGGATATAATAAATTCAAAAAATTTCACTTGAAAGCATACAATATGGGTGCTGTATGAAATGCAAAATGACAATCAGGATAAGGAACTAAATTCTCATCAATTACCAACTCCCATGCAAATAGAACAAGCTTCAAGTTCTCTGAGAAGTCATAGAACAGCACTCCGGAAGTAATTTTGCTCCTTCAACTATCTAGCTGAGGAGAGGAATGGTGCCATTTGTCGTCCACGGCTTCCTTTTAAATGCTGTTCCATGCGTCGTTATGACACATCCCGTCATCACGATGACGTGGCACGCAACAGCGTACCGCGTCACCGGAGACACACCACGTGGTCATGATGACGCGACACATCCGGCCGCAACTATGGCGGTCAGGACGTGATGCAATACACGGGCTGCATCACTTCCTGTCTCTGGGATGTAAACATCCGGGAGTACAGGCGGGTGGCCATGTTGGATAGACAGGGGCGAAATGGGGCATCTGGAGGCCACAAAAAGAAAACGTCACACATCTAGCAACGTAATCACTTAGCCAGAGTCCTCTATGCATCGGATACTAGTATCCAGAGAAGAGGTCACGACCATATTTGGACAAAAAACGCAGACACTGATTACCTCTGAGGCCATTAAAAAAAATGCCATTCTGCTGTACATACCGGATCTCAAAACAACATAAGTCCCTCTTCCTATAGATAATCTTGATCCAATAATGCCTAAATTATAGAAAAAGGACATAAATCATATATGCGTGTATTAAAGAACAAAACCCTATATATGTGTGCATCTTCTTATCAAAGAATTCTCCCACAGAATTCCACAGTGACAGAAAATAAAAGGAGGTAGAGAAGATTCCATGATGACATCATATCAGAATAGAAACAAGTGACTCCAAACACTCCATTTTTTTAGAGAAAATATTGGTTCATGGAGACAAGTAAGAGTAAAAGTCAGATTTATAGTTACTTTTACATATCAATCGGTTTTTCCTGAACTGAAACCCTTCAAGAAATGGTCTGAAGCTTTCTACTTCATTGAGGCCCGGAGGGGTCATGGCTTTTAGGTATCTGATCCATCGCATTTCGTGCTGGAGCAAAACCTTGTTCCAGTCGCCCCCTCTAATTGGAATATGTAACCTGTCCAACACAGTGAAGTTAACTTTAGGCAATTTAAAATTATGCTTTCTAGCAATGTGTCTACCCAGTGGCAGATATAAATTGCCTATACGCATGCTATGCATGTGTTTTTCGACTAATTTGCCAAACTCTTGCCTTGTCTTCCCCGCGTAGATGGCACCGCACTGACACTGCATGAGGAAGACGACGCCCTGTGTTTTGCATGTAGCAAAATTCTTCAGGGTGAACATCTCCCCATTAGGCAGTGTCAGTGAGGTCCCTCCACCAATGACTGTACATTGTGAACAGGATCCACAAGGATAGGTACCCCAAGTTTTACGTGGGTCCTTCCTTTCTTGTGTTCCCTTTGTGTTAACATGTTTCCAATTGATTCTGCCCTCTTATATGTAATCTGAGGTTTCGGTGTAGCAAGGCCTCTCAATATAGGATCCTCAGTAAAGATAGGCCAGTATTTAGTAATCATTTTCCTTATTTAATGATGTTCATTAGAATATTTAATAATGATCCTAGTGATGTTATCCTCCTTGTTTCTTTTTTTTTTGGTTGAAAATAGGGTTTCTTCTGGTAGTACCCTTCACACGATTAATAGCCTTTTTCAAAGTCGACTTGGTGTATCCCCTAGCTAGCAATCTGGTGATGAGTTAATCGGATTCTCTTTGAAAATACTCATTGGTAGTACAGTTTCTTCTTATACGTTGGAACTAACTGAATGGAATAGATTTCTTTAACGAGTCAGGATGAAAACTATCTGCATGCAGCAGAGTTTTGGCGGTTGTTTCTTTCCTAAATAATTTACTACTGAGTCCCCCATTGGGGTCTTTTTGGATGCTAATGTCTAGAAAGTTAACCTCTTTGAAGTCATAATTCATTGTGAAAAAGAGGTTGAAGTTGTTCTAAATCATCAGCTTCAGACACTCCTTAAGTTCACTTTCTGGTCCATCCCAAATAATGAGGACATCGTCTATATACCTCTGCCACATTAAAATGTGGTGAGTCTATATAGACTTTCTCCCACTCCCCTAGGTACAGATTGGCATACGAGGGTGTGCAGCACATCCCCATAGCCCCTCACTGTACCTGGAGGTAGTAGGAGCCTTCAAAAAGAAAAATGTTGTGCCTCAATATGAAGTCCAACATTTGAAGGACAAAAAGATTACCAATCAGTAGTGGCCCACTGTCTGAGCACTCGATTGATGACTGCAATGCCAAGATCATGTGGAATGCTGTTATACAGCGATTCCACATCAATAGTCACCAAAATTGCTGATTCAGGGACCACCAAGTTCTCCATAATCTGTAGGAGGTGGATTGTAGCCTTTGTGTACAAAGGTTAATCCATAACACGCGGTCTGAGATGTTGAGAAATAATCTGGCTTATACCTTCTGAGATACAGCCATTTCCGGAAATGATGAGTCTTCCGGGTGGGTTGTGTAGGTTGAGGAGGGCATATAGTGTAGGTAAGCGGGGGTGTCTAGTTCGAATAAAGTCCCATATGTTTTTTGTGATGGCTCCCTCATTGAAGGACTCATCCACCCCCTTTCCTATCTTGGATATAAAATAATATGTAACAAAT
Organism: Rana temporaria; assembly: GCF_905171775.1. Taxonomy (NCBI): domain Eukaryota; kingdom Metazoa; phylum Chordata; class Amphibia; order Anura; family Ranidae; genus Rana; species Rana temporaria. The sequence goes on from NC_053491.1 coordinate 173,848,372, forward strand.
AAACATTAGACCAGATGCTTTGATAAAATACACTGTCTATCTTTGTGGGGGAAAAAATACGCTGTCTAATATATTTGTGTTTTATTTGTTTTCTGCAATTGTATACTTAGTTTAATTTTCAGTGTCTCAACCAGAGAAATACAGTACATAATACAGGGCACCCCCTAAAAAACACCCAAACTGAGATGTTTCAGGGGTAAAAAAAAACCTTCATCAAGGCTACAAAAATACATTAAATAAAAGAAATGACGCATACGCTCTGAAGGAACACTGCCCATGTCATTTGTTCAGAACCCTGCGCCGTGACAGGTTGTGACTGTGCCGTGATGTCACGCGGCTCTGGCCAGTCACACAGCCGGAGTCCACAGCCCCGGAAGTAAGATGGGCGAAGATTGATGCAGCCTCCAGCAGGGACAACGCGGGCTCCATTTGCAGGTAAGTGTCACATTATATGCCAGTAGGCAATGCATACTAGCACATTATGCCTTAACTTTGCAGGGAAGAAAGAAACAAAAAAAACATGAGGGTTTACTTTCTCCTTAACAGTGACTATTCTAATTGCATGTATCTAGATAATCTCACAGAAACGTCACCAATGTATTTTTACCCAGACCAAGCTTATCCAAAAAGTTATTATCATCACTTATGACACCAGTGCCACTGCAACCCAAACTTTTCTCTTTTGAATTCACTTCATGAAAGATTTTTGGAACACTTTCTTCGAAAGAAGGGCATGAGAAGAAAAGTTTCTAACCTATTAGACTGACATGTGTACAATTACCTAGAACGGAAACCATCCAGTCAATTATTCATAGCATACAGAAGCTTTTATTTTAGCTATCTGAAGAGGTGGCAAAAAACACTTAAACTGGTATTTTAGCAAACAGGTATGAAATATTCCCTGTAGTTAGAGTAACTTTAGGACTGCTATATCAGTTTTTTGCTCACCTCATTGTCCTCGCATGTTGAGTAAGTTCTGCAGTATTATCTGACTATTGCTTTTTTATTTGTATTTTTATGTATACAATGACAATAAAGTATATTATCCTATCTTATCTTATTTTCATACAGACGTTGTCGACAACATGTAAGATGCCATGCCTTATTTTAGTACAATATTTATATTTTATTACCTTTTATGTCTATTTTACTCCGCTTTTGGCTGAAGTGTAAAATGTATCTGAAACTACTTTAAATTTTGAAACCGACGTAGCATAAAAAATGGCAAATAAGCACATTGTCAAGTTTGCCAGATTGTTTATTGAGATAATATAACATGACAGAAGAAACTGCTCTGATTTGTTTCATGTTTGCATAAATATGAAACATTTTAGGTTGATAGCATTCATTTGAATTTAAATGCACAAATCAGTATGCGCCTTCTGTGTTTAATCAAGCATAACTGCCATTTCCTTTAAATTAAACAGTCACACACATAACGTTAAAAATAATTGTTATACTCAGTAGCTTTTTCAAGAGTAATTTTTGTAATGGCATGTTTAAGTAGTCTTCAATATAGAAATGCTTATTTTATTATAAAAGGTTTAATTTTGCTACAAATTTTATTTTACAAACATCAGCTAGATTCACATTTGGAAAATACATTGAATGTGTTGCCTTTTAATTTCTGGTTTATTTCTAAGTGAGTAAATTATAATTAAAAGTATTTTTCAATTCGTGCATGAGTTGCATTTCCCTTTCTTCTCATTAAGCCACATGTGCTGTGTCTTCGTGATGTACCAAAATGGGTTTTAAGTAAAGTGCAATCCCTCCAGACCCCTGATTTAAAAATAACAGATAATCAGTCCTATGGATGTCTGAGTCAGAGGTTGTGGTTGATTGAGCCACTTTACCTGATGCTTGTAGACAAGTGATGCATGCCACTACCTTTTTCATTGTTTTGCTGCCACGTTGTGACATTGATGGTCACTGCAATTAGTGCAATAATATTGTTTTGGTTTAAAAGAGGCATAGTTAAATAAAACCTGAGCCTACTCAATGTATAAACAGCATGAACATGCCACCGTCCTTTTTACTATCAAATAAGTATTAACTACTGTGCTACAAGGAAGAGTCTAAAAGACATGTACAAACCTCAGCACAATCATTTGTAAAAAATCTAACTCTTGCATTGCATATGTTTTCTGTATACAGCCTTTATATAATGTGCAAGGTTATGTCAGATTAAATCCAGAATACATACAGAGGGCAGTGGTCAGGACTATGCAATGTACAAAATAGTGTCTATAGTTGAGGGGTCAGGAGGGTGGAATGCAGGGTTCAGGAGTGCATAATGCACAGATTTAAGGGGTCAGGAGGGTATAAGGCATAGGCTGCAGGGGTCATGCGTGCATAATGCACAGAGTTCGAGGGTTAGGCATGCATAATGAATGGAGTAAACTGGATAGGAGTAAGTAACGCATAGAGTGCAGGGGTCAGATGTGTGTAATATACACAATGCAGGTGTCAGGGATGTGTAACTTACAGTACAGAGTGAAAGGCTCAGGAATGCCTAATGCACAGAGTGCATGGCCTAGGAGTGCATATTGCACAAAGTGCAGGGGTAAGAAGTACTTAATGCACAGACTGCAGGAATAATCTGTACATAATGTACACCATTCAAGGATTAAGAGTGCATAACACACAGAGAGCAAGGCTTAGGAGGGCACAATGCATAGAGTACAGAAGTCAAGAGTGTGTAACACACAGAGTGCATGGCTCAGGAGTGCATAATGCACATGCTAAAGTATAGAGTACAACCCAAAATTACCTTTCTTCCTGTAAAAACACAAGTTCCCCCAGTACATACCCCAATCCTCCCTACCAGTTCAGACACGTCCCCTAAATTCACTCAACAGATGCAATGGGAGTTCATGTGAGCTGAAGTTTTCTCTTTCAGTGTCATGTGAAAGGATCTGAGGAGCCTCTCTCACCTCTTACCTGCCCCTATCAGGGGGAATTTGAATACAAATGCCATGACCACTGCAGCGCTATTCAAAATATCAGCCAGTTGTGGCCTCTGGACTGAGGGTACCCTGCAAAAATGTGGCCACACCCTCTGAGTGCCCAGAACCAGCAATGCCCCTGGAATGTAGTTTCTTCAGAACAGAGCATTTTCTTCCCTGTAAAATTTGAGGTATTCTCTAGCAAAAGTGTTTTTTTAGAAGAATAGTAGTAGTAGAATGTAATGGGGAAAAATTCAATCCCCACCTAAAGCCAGACAGTCCTGACATTGAAGGCTTCTATACATAACTGCTGTGTGGAGGATTCTGATTCCCAACTGGGAAGATAATTCATGTGCAGAGACAAAATATACAGTCACAACATAATCTGTAAGTTAGACTATTCAATGGGAAATTCAAATATTCCAGGCACACATTCAGAAAATTGAATATTTATTACTATCTGTATTATTCTAACCCTTGGGAAATATTCTGTTAAACCCCCTTCCTTTTTAGTTTTTACTGTTCACAAGCAAATGTATGCACTTAATCTGTGAGGCTAGTCAGCAGTAAACGGTTAAGAATTCTCTCTTTGGTGCATATGATACATGAATATCTGTGCTGCTACTCTGGGAACTGACAGGTTTGACATGTGGGTACCTGGGAAAGAGACTTTTTGGGGAAGACAAGTGGTGATTGTTGGTCACAGGAAAGCAGAAGGAACATTTTTATCATAAATTGTAGTGTTTATTGCTGAAATTATCTTCTCATTTTACATCAAAGGAAAGATGCCATCAGAATATGTGATTATTAGGTGGCTACGTTAACATTTTGGTGACACTTGGCAGTCTGCAACATTTTTTATATTATCTATAAAATAAATGTCACATAAAAGTTTAACTCCATTTTTATTTATTTTTTGCTTGTGTGTAAGTAAATATGCAGTTTATTAAAATCACAAACACAAATATTGTGATGAAAGCCACCTATGTTGACCTCATCAATTTTATTACAGCGATTGAGACGCTGGCATAGGTACAATTATAAAAAGATTATTCTTCCTCTAGGACAAATTCTGAGTGAAATGCTTTACTCCTTAGGTCATGAAATTCATTTTTCACTAATGTACCATATCTGCATTGGCGCACATAATACACACATTTTCAGTTACACTATTAATTTACAAAAGTGGACAAAAACACATTTAATATTAAAGACATGACCTTGAAAACTCAAATACATACATTAAATTATGTGATATAATAAAATAAAGCCTAACCTTGCATTGTAGTTAGCTATTTTAAAGATCAAGTAGCGCTCTCCCTTTATACAGGGAATTATGTTTAAGAAACACTTTTGCAAAATGTAAATGCCCAATAATACATTAAGCTTGCAAGCTACTGATGAAATCAACTTAATAGTTATCCACTATTATCATAATTGCTTAATATTAGAGATGAGTGAACCGATCTGCCAAATTAGAGATCATCCTTGATGGACCACTTTTCATTTGGCAGGGATTTGTAAATAAAGTCCTATTTTGCTTCTAATTAGACAGTATTTTTTCCACCAGCCTTTTCTTTGTTTTGTTTTTTACACTTTTCCATGTCTACATTAAAAAAAAAGGTCTTTCAGGTTTTCTTCTTCTTGCTTCACATACCCTGCAATGGATGTTTTTGCTTCACATACCCTGTAATGGATGTTTGCTGTTTTGAACTTTATTTTAAATTAAAAGTGGGCAAAACAAGCCCTGAAATGGAGAAAAGCGAGTGGTGGAGTCCTTAAAACAGGGTTTGACAAATTTGCTTGGAATCTAGGAGCCAGCTAAAAAAGTTAGGAGCCAGAAAACCTGCCCCGTCCCGACGAGCTTGCGAACACATACGTGAGATTTTAAAGGGTAAAAAGTGATTTGAAAGGGTAAAAGTTTGTCGGCATTTCACGAGTGGACGCAATTTTGAAGCGTGACATGTTGGGTATGAATTTACTTGGCGTACTTTCATAATATTAAAAAAATGGGGATAACTTTACTGTTGTCTTATTTTTTAATTAAAAAAGTGTAATTTTTCCCCAAAAAAGTGCGCTTGTAAGACCGCTGCGCAAATACGGCATGACAGAAAGTATTGCAATGATCGCCATTTTATTCTCTAGGGTGTTAGGATAAAAAATATATATAATGTTTGGGGGTTCTAATTAGAGGGAAGAAGATGGCAGTGAAAATAGTGAAAAATTACATTAGAATTGCTGTTTAACTTGTAATGCTTAACTTGTAATACCAACGGCCACCACCAGATGGCACCAGCTTACACATCTGGTGGTAATAACTTGTAATACCAACGGCTCACCACCAGATGGCGCCAGCTCACAAAAAAAATAGGGTCCTGCCCCCCTTCCAAGCCAAGTCGCCAGGACCCTATTTCTAGTCGCCATGGCGACCTGGCGACCGGGATTTGTCGATCCCTGCCTTAAAGCGCTACACTTAGAGTGAACCCCTGACAATATAGATATATATATATATATATATATATATATATATATATATATATATATATATATATATATATATATACCTACATATGCCCCTCCATGCTGTAGCATTGGTATCCCCTGACATTTTGTTGAACCTCGCTTGAACTGAACCCAGGTACATTCAGCTCATCCATTTCCAAAAATGCTTCAGAGTTTCTATTTCACAGGTTACTTATTCACCTTGTAACCAACTGCACTTGTTGTCTGTGCACACGTCACTGACCTTTGGTCTGTTCCTATTTCTGAGATTTTCCTTTGACTTTGTATCACACTCTGGTATTATCTCAATTCAGCTGCTCTTTGCACAGATGTGACCAAGGACCTCAGCCTGGAAGTCATTGTGCAGAAAATCCATCATTCATTGCGTAGTGTGCTGGTGTATACCAATTGGCTAATTCGACTCCGTTCTTTGGCCCTTTTTTAGAGCTCACACGCTTTTCAAATGTTCAGACAGAAAAGAGAGTCCACTGTCCACATTTGCAATTGACATGGAAACCATTTTTGACAGATCATGTTCCATGGTCACCATTACTGATAAAACTCCTGCTGCCTGTTATTGTGTGGTAGTTTCTCACTGTAGCTTCAGCTGTCAGGTAAGAAGGAGAGCTCTGTAAGAGTGTAAAGTCTGAAAAAAGTTCCTTTTTATAAGCTATCTGTAAAGTTGGACAGCAAAGAAAAATGCCTAATATCATGAGAACAAAAATAGGTCCACTTGATTATTGTTCATATAGTGCTGGTGTATGTATCAAAACCCCCCATGCTTGGTATCCCTGTACTCAGGATTAATAGAGGAAACATTATTTGGGAAAATATTTCAAATAATTTTAATTTGTAAAAGAATTGCTCATTAAACCAGCTAAAACGGCAGTTTTTGAATTGTTGTCCATTTCTCTGTTACTTTTCAACAATGTATTCAGGGAATTTTATGGGATAAATATCTAAATGAAAGGCCCACATGCATTTAAAAAGTAGTATAAGCTATTGTAGAGTAAACCAATACTTAACAAAACTTCATGTGGTCTTGTTGTGATTACCCTGGCATTTGAAAGGGTTAATTGCGTCCAGCAGCAAACACTACAGATAATCAGTGGTGAACAGCCACAGATAGCTGCAGCCACTGCCATTAAAGTGTATGGGCTCAGAAACTAGCCTCTCAAATGGTGAAAAAACAGCTGCAGGAATCATAAGATTCCTGCCACTGTCATTCACACTGGGGTACTCGCCTGTGCGGATGTAGCCTAAGACCCAACCTACAGACGGTGTGTCTAGTCTTTTAACAGTGGAAAAAACAGTGTTCTTAAGGTACTAAAACAAATACATATCTGTCTAGTCTCTCTATTCAGTCTTCAGTCTCAAACTCCAAGGCTGTAAATAAATCCTGACAATTTTATTTACTTTTTTATTAAAAAATATTTGAAACAAGATAGGACCTCTATGCCCAGTCTCCAGGGTTAATTACTGTATTTGTTTTCTGTAATGTTACCAAACTATATCAGAACCTTTTTTCTTTATTGTCTACCTCTCAGCTTTCTAAGAAGCTGATAAAGATGCTGATTCCACTAAATGACTAAAGTAATATCAATGCCCTTAACATCACTTTGCCTTATTATATTTCATTTGAGATATCTCTAAGGCCCCGTTCACATCGCTGTGACTTGTGATGCAATTTGACAGTTCCAAATCACATGACAAGTTGCACCCTATTGCCGGCAATGGAAGTGTTCAGATCGGTGGGACCCTGCACTATTTTTTACGATTTTAGATGTGTCTTGCATAGACATCTGTCACATAGTCACACCTGAAATCGCACTAACCTGCGGCTTTCAAAATTGTTCAAAGTCTTCAATTTCAAAGTCGCATTCAGGGGGTTAATGAAGTTGTAAAGGAATTTTTTTTGCTCAAATGACTGTTTACAGGGTATAGAAACATAATAGTTAACTGATTCCATTTAAAATGATTAAAAATAGATAAACATCAATCATATAATGTACCTACAGTTTCAATTTCGTTTTTGCATGCTGTTTCCTGCTGTGTGATGTACAGAGACACAGAACCAATACAGGGCAGTGATGGTTTGTAAAACGAAACTGATTGGTGTTGAGGGGTTTTAGACACACAGTAATCACACCTCCTTGATTAGTGACCACAGAGAGAAAACTCCCAAGAATTTTTTTCATCAGGAAACGAACAATGAGGACATGAAACCAGGACTGCAGTAAGGTAAAGGAAGCTATTTAGCTAAAAAAAATAATTTCTTTAGTGACCCTTTAAGTGTCTGCTACCAAAGGGTGGGGCATGTGTAGGATTATGCAGTCACCCCATCTCATATTTTCCCTGAAAAACACATTTTATTCAATATCTGATCATAGTTAATTTGCGAATTGTCACTCTTTTTTTTAACTTTCAGTAGGATAAACAAAATTATTAATTTATTTGAAAGGTAATGTATAGTGGCTTTGGACATATAATAAATGTTTTTCATATATATATATATATTATTATTATTATTATGCAAATTCTATTTCAGCGTCACAAACATTAAATATTTTGGTTTTCAGTTTAACTTATGGATGGCATTGTGTCTCGGACACCTGTGATAATTAGATTGCCAGGTGAGCCCCATTAAAGGAAAAACTACTAAAGGAGGGTTGTAAGAAGAAAAATGTTACTGCGCTGATCTAATTATCCAGAGGTATTTAATCTCTGGGAATATGGACATAAGTGAAATATCAGGGCCACAATGTACCCAATCTTAAGTGTGAATAACCTGAATACAAACAATAAAAAATATAAGAAATATATGAGACATACAAATGTGACACAGTGATTTCAAACTTAAATCATATATCTAGATCAGTGTGTCAGCATACAATCCATATGCCACAGTGCTTCTATGAGAAAAATGGCTGTTGCTGCTACTGACCAACCAAATAGTGAAAACAATACGAAAGATATTACAAAAAAATATATTATATATATATATATGTGTGTGTGTAAAAACCCAATATGCAGTACGCCAACTGCACCGTGAGTTGTCCAATAACCAATATTGGAACAAAATAAAATAAATATCAATAAAAGTGAAATAATTATCAAACAACCATACAAATGTGCAATGTGCTGGCTGCACTTAAAAATAGTCCAAATGACAGGCAATCTTGCTCTTATACAATAGGTTCCAGCAAACACAAGGTTCAATGTTGGTAATGCTGTGTACAGGAAAGTGCCGCTATCTCTTCCACCCGACAAAGATGTGCCACCATCACCAATGGTTAAAATCAACACTCACCAGACCCCAGATATTATTAGGCTCCAAAGTGGTGTCTTTTCTTTGTCGGTCAGTGGGTGTTGCCTCCTTTTCCCTTTTACAAGGTGTCATCAATTCCTCAAAAACAAGGGGCTCATCATGGTGTAGTATATTAAAATATGTATTTATTTAAAAAAGGTAAAAAAATATAACACTTACAATATAAAGTGCCTCTGACCGGCACTGAGTGTCTTTGGCAGTGTCAACCGTTAAAAGCCGCTGACCAGCATTTAAGTGGCGTCCTAAGAGGTGTGCTTGCCCCGCTGTGCTCCGCATGTATTGCTACAAGGGGTCCGTGCGCGCTGGTGTGCTGCACCCTCAATGTGTGTGTCCAAACAGCCTCTACGCGTTTCGCTAGTTGCGTCGTCAGGAGAGCTGTGGACACTACTGTTTAGGCTGTATTTATACCCCTGTGGATTCCCTGAAATGCTGCAAGGTAGTCACAAGAAACAGGAAGTCTTCCGGCCACCATCTTAGCTGGTGGTGCAGGAAGTTCCTGTTCCACCATTTTGGTTCCTGGATACCTGGCTTTTTGCCAGTCCTGGCCATTCACAGGAAACAGGAAGTCTTCCGGCCGCCATCTTAGCTGATGGTGCCGGAAGTTCCTGTTCCACCATTTTGGTTACTGGATACCTGGCTATTTGCCAGTCCTGGCTGTTGTTACTGGGTGTCAGCAATAAAAATATAAATATAAATATGCCCAGCAGCCAGGGTGGCTGTATGTGTGGGGCGCTATGTGCGCTGCTACCTCCGTTCGTTTGTGCACCTCCCCCCACCCCCGTGTGCGGGCGCTTGTCGCCCTGTGTGTTATTCCCTGTATTATCGCCGCAACCGGAAGTGCTTGTGCGGCCACCTTGCCTCCGTTACCGGAAGTGTCCGTTCCGCCATTTTGGTTACTGGCATCCTGTGTTAGTCTATGCCTATTTTAGGTAATGGCTAATTCCCCACACAGGATGTAATATTGGTTATTTTAGCTACTGGCAATAGTCCCTGTGTAGCAGTCACCGTCTCTGGTTGACGCTGCCAGGGACACTTTACAAAAAACAACATTTTATCACCTATATTACTGTAAGTGGTCAAAAACTATGTTTACTAAAAGTTTTATTTACTAAAAATTAATCAAACACCATGAGGCCATAAAAAGCAGGAAACAAATACAGTTTTCATTTTTCTGCTGCTATATTTTAACTTTTCTATATAAACCCTTCTCAGTGTATATCATTACTGATATTTTAACCCTATATAATTAATACGCATACTCGTTGGTTTCTGATACTTGATGGTAGGTGATCCATCATCAAGTGATCTAGTGCTGTTTCTTAGATGCTGTTTCTTAAAGGGGAACTGCTCTAATTGCATACATACTAGAAATATTGATGTTATCAACTTATTAATGGAATGCTTAGGGGGAATGAAATGCGGAATACTTAAAACATCAAAAATCTTCCAAAAAACAATTTATATCTAATTCCACATTCATTCCCTTAGGCTTTAATGTGTCCAATCTAAAAATCCACTCAGTTTCGTTCCTCGATACTTCCCTTCTTAAATTTATGTTCCTCCAATTCTGTTCAATTTTATCTATGGCATAAAACTTCATTTTACTGGGGTCTCTGTTATGTTTATTTCTGAAGTGTAATGACACACTATGATGTATATACCCTTTTTTGATATTTCTAATGTGTTCTCCCATTCGCACCGAGAGTTTCCTTGTGGTTCTGCCCACGTATTGCAGCCCACACTCGCACTCTATTACGTACGTTACGTGTGTGCTGCTGCACGTGATCAGTTTACCCACTTTAAATTGTTCATTATTGGCGTGAGATTGAAACTGGTCAACCTTTCTTGATCCTTTTGTGGTGCGACAAGGTTTGCATCTTCCGCACCTATAAAAACCCTTCTGGTCAAGGAAGGATATCATCTTTTTGGGTGGGTCCGGTACATTTTTAACCAAGGAATCTCGTATTCTCTTTGCTCTTCTGTACACAAATTTTGGTCTAGCTGGTAAAATTGTACTGAGTTGTGGGTCTCCCAAAATAATGGGCCAGTGTTTTCTAATGATGTCTTCAAACACTCTGTAGTCTGCATTGAAACCCGTTATGAAGGTGACATCATTCTCTTTAGGGGGTGCAATTACTCTCTTTTTTAGCATATCATCCCGGTTCAGAGATCCAACCTCCAATCTAGTTTGCTCCAACCTTCCTCTATCATAACCTTTATTAGCAAACCTATCAATTAAGATGTTTGTCTGTGTCTGATAGTCGGCCATAGAGTTACAATTTCGTTTTATTCTGATGAACTGGCCTTTGGGTATAGCCCGCTTCCACTGCGGATGGTGGCAGCTTCCGAATGGTATATAACCGTTACGGTCGGTTTCTTTAACCCCCCTGACGGTAAACCCGAGCGCGACTCGGGGTTGGTTTTACATGTTAGGATCGGCAAACCCGAGTCGCGCTCGGGCTGGACGGGCTTACCTTTCGCTGGATCCACAGGCTTGGTTTACTCACCTTGTCCCTGGATCCAGCGATGCCACCCGCTGTGTGAGCGAGCGGGACCTCCTCGCTCGATTCACAGTCCCCGTGTGACGCCGATCTCCGTTCCCTGCGACGTTACGACGCACGGGGACGGAGAACGGCGCCAAATTCAAAAAAGTAAACAAACACATTACATACAGTATACTGTAATCTTATAGATTACAGTACTGTATGTAAAAAATACACACCCCCCTTGTCCCTAGTGGTCTGCCCAGTGCCCTGCATGTACTTTTATATAATAAAAAATGTCATTTCTGCCTAAAAACTGTAGATTGTCCAAAAGTGTCCCTTTATGTCAAAAATGGTTTTAGATCAGCTAGAAAACAGCGATAATAAATTATAATCACTTGCAGAATTGTGCGATAGCGATTTGCGGGGAAATTCGTCATAAAAAAAATAAAATAATGACAGCGACAATTCTGCAACTGCAAATTTCAGTGATTTTGAGTTGATTACATTATTGAATAATTTTTATTATAATTATATTATTATTTGTTATAATTATTTATAATTATTTATTATATTATAATTTATAATTTTGTTTTAAAAAAAAAAATCATACCCGGGATGCCTACAAGACTCTTGCTTGGTCAGATTTAAGTGAGTTATTTCTAAAAATTACAGGCCTACAGTATAAAACGCCAATTTCCTTGCAAAATAAATGTACCGCTTTTGGTACGTAATTCCAGACAGAATCATACCGCCAGGGAGGTTAAAGTGTGTTTTCGTGTGCAGTTCACCTTCGACCTTGAATATTTCCAGGTCTAAGAACTGGGTCACATCAGGTTGTACGTTTACCGTGAATTTAATTTCATAGTGGTTGGCGTTGATATGCTCTATGAAATTACTTAATTGCTCGCGATTCCCTTTCCAAACGATTAGGATATCGTCGATGAATCTTTTGTATATTTGTATGTGTGGCCAGCATTTTCCGAATATTTCCTCGTTTTCCCACTTATTCAGGAAAATGTTGGCGACACTTGGGGCGTACTTATTCCCCATGCCAACCCCCTTTATTTGGCTATAGTACTTATGGTTGTGCCAGAAGAAATTGTTCTTCATGGCCATCCGCAGACCTTCAAGTATAAACCTTCTTTGTTTTAATTTGAGTTCCGAGTGTTTTTTTAGAGCCCATGCCACTGCTGCCAGTGCATCTGCTTGTTTTATATTCGTATATAGAGACTCCACATCTATGGTTATTAACCTGCCTGGCGGTCTTCCCGAGTCTGACACGGGGTTAGATTTTCCTGCTGCGAGCGGAAACCCCGAGTCAGACTCGGGCTTGCCTCGCTAGATCCACAGGCACAAGTTACTTACCTTGTCCCTGGATCCAGCGATGCCACCGCGCTGTGTGAGCGAGTGGGTCCTCGCTCGATTCACACAGTGCCTCCGTGTGACGCCGATCTCCGTTCCCTGCGACGTTACGACGCACGGGGACGGAGAACGGCGCCAAATTCAAAAAAGTAAACAAACACCTTACATACAGTATACTGTAATCTTATAGATTACAGTACTGTATGTAAAAAAAACACACCCCCCCTGTCCCTAGTGGTCTGTCCTGTGTCATGCATGTCATTTTATATAATAAAAACGTTTCTTTCTCCCTGCAAACTGTAGATTGTCCATAGCAACCAAAAGTGTCCCTTTATGTCAAAAATAGTTTTAGATCAGCTAAAAAACAGCGATAATAAATTATAATCACTTGCAGAATTGTGCGATAGCGATTTGTGGGGAAATTCGTCATAAAAAAAAAAAAATAATGACAGCAACAATTCTGCAACTGAGCAAATTTCAGTGATTTTGATTTGATTACATTATTGAATAATTTTTATTATAATTATATTATTATTTGTTATAATTATTTATAATTATTTATTATATTATAATTTATAATTTTGTTTTTAAAAAAATGTCATACCCGGGATGCCTATTAGAAGCTTGTTTGGTCAGATTTAAGTGAGTTATTTCTAAAAATTACAGACCTACAATATAAAACGCCAAATTTCCTTGCAAATAATGGTACCGCTTTTAGCATGTTTTTTCTGACAGAATCATACCGCCAGGGAGGTTAATAGTGTGGAGTTATCTACAGGTACCTGTTTCAGTGCGTTTATGACGTCTTTGCTATCTTTAATAAATGATTCACCTTTCGCTGCCAATGGCTGTAGGAATACATCTAAGTACTCTCCCAGTCTTGAATGAACGGAGTTTATGCCGCTTATTATTGGGTGGCCGGGAGGTTTCGATTTATTTTTATGTACTTTTGGTACCTGATAGATCACTGGTATTCTGGGGGCCTTAGGTAGTATGTATCTTCCCTCTTTTTTGTTCAAAATGTGATCCGCGATCCCTTTGTTTAGAAAATCTCTCAGTTTATTTTTTAGTTCTTTATTGGGGTTCTTTTTTAATAGTTGATAAGTGGTGATGTCATCAACTAACCTGTTTAGTTCACTCGCATAATCTTGTTTGGTCAGGATGACCAGCCCCCCCCCTTATCTGCCGGCCTCACCACTATGTTTTTACGTTTTTCTAGTTTTCTTATCCCTTGCCATATTCTATCTTGTTTGATGTTTTTCTTTGGTTTGATATTTTTTATTTCCTTTTCCACCATCTTTTTAAATACTTCTATATGGTGGTTGGAACAGATTTTGGGATTAAAAGTGGATTTGTTTTTTAGTTGACTATGTGCGTATTCAGGGGTACTTGCCTTATGGGCATTCTCCCCTTTCCCCTCGAAGAATTTTTTTAGGTTTAATTTTCTTATAAATTTTTGCAAATCTATAAAAGTTTCAAAACTGTTAAAGGCCCTGCTTGGCGCAAACTTAATGCCCTTGTCTAATACCAGTAGTTCCTCCTGGGAGAATTCAATGTTAGTTAGGTTGAAGATCCCTTCACCTAACCCACCCTTTTTCTTTTTGCTTCCCCCTCTGCACCCTCTCCTTCTTGGGGGTTGTGATTCCACCCCCCTCTTCCAGTCTGAAAAACCGGCATAGGTGGTCTGAAAGACTCCCCCCAGTCCCTCCATTCCCCCTGCCATTGGGGTGGCCCATAGTTTTGGCCATAGTATCCTCTCCCTCTACCCCTTTGGCCTCCCCTCCAGGGCCTGGAGTATTGGCCATAATAAGGGGGGTGGGAGTGTTGTTGGGGTGGTGGTGGTGGAGGTGGTCCCCCTTGTTGGTTTTTATTTGGGGTGGATTTGTGTGCATTATTTTTAACAGCCGGGGTGGCTGCTTTCTTTTTCACACTAGTAGTTTCAATTTTCCCCTGGGAGGTGCTTGCACCCTGCGTATCGTTCGTTTCCATTTCGTCATTAAGGGATGTATTATTCGAATTGGGTATTGTATCATTCTCTTGCCAGCTATAAATTTTCCCTGCTGCATAATCTTTCTTATCTCGTTGGTATTTTTTAACCTTTTTGTTTTTGATTTCATTATCTAATTTAGTCAGGAAATCTTGCAATTTTTTAGCTCTGGTGCTGTAATCATCAGTGCTACTATGTGGGGTCATGTTCTCTTTAAGGCCGTTAATGGTTGTTTCAATTTTCTTTAGCTTTATCTTTCTTCTATCAATAATAATGTCCAATAATTTGTTTTCACATCCATTAAAAAAGTTATACCAAGCTTGTGTTAGGCCCTCCTCTGTTAGCCCATCATTGGGTCCTAAATCCCACCTTAACCTACGCGGTGTTATGTGGGCTTGTTTGTATTTTTCCAAGGTTGTAATGTCCCACCATACCCTTATTTGTTTGTCCATTAAGTTTTTTAACTGTTTGAACCTTTGTTCCAGATTGACTGTGGTGATGTCATCTGTATTTTCAAATGGGTCTCCCATTTCTAACCTTCTGCTGGCCAGGAATGAGAAGACCTCCATTTTATGCTGCCCGTGCGGTAATTTAGGAGAAAACAATTGGTTGTGAGTGTCACCGGCGCAAAAGAAAATAAATAAATAAATAAATGTGAACTGTGATCTGCTGCAGTACTGTGTGCCCTTAGTGGGGGTCAATAGTGCTCTAAGAAGAAAAATGTTACTGCGCTGATCTAATTATCCAGAGGTATTTAATCTCTGGGAATATGGACATAAGTGAAATATCAGGGCCACAATGTACCCAATCTTAAGTGTGAATAACCTGAATACAAACAATAAAAAATATAAGAAATATATGAGACATACAAATGTGACACAGTGATTTCAAACTTAAATCATATATCTAGATCAGTGTGTCAGCATACAATCCATATGCCACAGTGCTTCTATGAGAAAAATGGCTGTTGCTGCTACTGACCAACCAAATAGTGAAAACAATACGAAAGATATTACAAAAAAATATATTATATATATATATGTGTGTGTGTAAAAACCCAATATGCAGTACGCCAACTGCACCGTGAGTTGTCCAATAACCAATATTGGAACAAAATAAAATAAATATCAATAAAAGTGAAATAATTATCAAACAACCATACAAATGTGCAATGTGCTGGCTGCACTTAAAAATAGTCCAAATGACAGGCAATCTTGCTCTTATACAATAGGTTCCAGCAAACACAAGGTTCAATGTTGGTAATGCTGTGTACAGGAAAGTGCCGCTATCTCTTCCACCCGACAAAGATGTGCCACCATCACCAATGGTTAAAATCAACACTCACCAGACCCCAGATATTATTAGGCTCCAAAGTGGTGTCTTTTCTTTGTCGGTCAGTGGGTGTTGCCTCCTTTTCCCTTTTACAAGGTGTCATCAATTCCTCAAAAACAAGGGGCTCATCATGGTGTAGTATATTAAAATATGTATTTATTTAAAAAAGGTAAAAAAATATAACACTTACAATATAAAGTGCCTCTGACCGGCACTGAGTGTCTTTGGCAGTGTCAACCGTTAAAAGCCGCTGACCAGCATTTAAGTGGCGTCCTAAGAGGTGTGCTTGCCCCGCTGTGCTCCGCATGTATTGCTACAAGGGGTCCGTGCGCGCTGGTGTGCTGCACCCTCAATGTGTGTGTCCAAACAGCCTCTACGCGTTTCGCTAGTTGCGTCGTCAGGAGAGCTGTGGACACTACTGTTTAGGCTGTATTTATACCCCTGTGGATTCCCTGAAATGCTGCAAGGTAGTCACAGGAAACAGGAAGTCTTCCGGCCACCATCTTAGCTGGTGGTGCAGGAAGTTCCTGTTCCACCATTTTGGTTCCTGGATACCTGGCTTTTTGCCAGTCCTGGCCATTCACAGGAAACAGGAAGTCTTCCGGCCGCCATCTTAGCTGATGGTGCCGGAAGTTCCTGTTCCACCATTTTGGTTACTGGATACCTGGCTATTTGCCAGTCCTGGCTGTTGTTACTGGGTGTCAGCAATAAAAATATAAATATAAATATGCCCAGCAGCCAGGGTGGCTGTATGTGTGGGGCGCTATGTGCGCTGCTACCTCCGTTCGTTTGTGCACCTCCCCCCCACCCCCGTGTGCGGGCGCTTGTCGCCCTGTGTGTTATTCCCTGTATTATCGCCGCAACCGGAAGTGCTTGTGCGGCCACCTTGCCTCCGTTACCGGAAGTGTCCGTTCCGCCATTTTGGTTACTGGCATCCTGTGTTAGTCTATGCCTATTTTAGGTAATGGCTAATTCCCCACACAGGATGTAATATTGGTTATTTTAGCTACTGGCAATAGTCCCTGTGTAGCAGTCACCGTCTCTGGTTGACGCTGCCAGGGACACTTTACAAAAAACAACATTTTATCACCTATATTACTGTAAGTGGTCAAAAACTATGTTTACTAAAAGTTTTATTTACTAAAAATTAATCAAACACCATGAGGCCATAAAAAGCAGGAAACAAATACAGTTTTCATTTTTCTGCTGCTATATTTTAACTTTTCTATATAAACCCTTCTCAGTGTATATCATTACTGATATTTTAACCCTATATAATTAATACGCATACTCGTTGGTTTCTGATACTTGATGGTAGGTGATCCATCATCAAGTAATCTAGTGCTGTTTCTTAGATGCTGTTTCTTAAAGGGGAACTGCTCTAATTGCATACATACTAGAAATATTGATGTTATCAACTTATTAATGGAATGCTTAGGGGGAATGAAATGCGGAATACTTAAAACATCAAAAATCTTCCAAAAAACAATTTATATCTAATTCCACATTCATTCCCTTAGGCTTTAATGTGTCCAATCTAAAAATCCACTCAGTTTCGTTCCTCGATACTTCCCTTCTTAAATTTATGTTCCTCCAATTCTGTTCAATTTTATCTATGGCATAAAACTTCATTTTACTGGGGTCTCTGTTATGTTTATTTCTGAAGTGTAATGACACACTATGATGTATATACCCTTTTTTGATATTTCTAATGTGTTCTCCCATTCGCACCGAGAGTTTCCTTGTGGTTCTGCCCACGTATTGCAGCCCACACTCGCACTCTATTACGTACGTTACGTGTGTGCTGCTGCACGTGATCAGTTTACCCACTTTAAATTGTTCATTATTGGCGTGAGATTGAAACTGGTCAACCTTTCTTGATCCTTTTGTGGTGCGACAAGGTTTGCATCTTCCGCACCTATAAAAACCCTTCTGGTCAAGGAAGGATATCATCTTTTTGGGTGGGTCCGGTACATTTTTAACCAAGGAATCTCGTATTCTCTTTGCTCTTCTGTACACAAATTTTGGTCTAGCTGGTAAAATTGTACTGAGTTGTGGGTCTCCCAAAATAATGGGCCAGTGTTTTCTAATGATGTCTTCAAACACTCTGTAGTCTGCATTGAAACCCATTATGAAGGTGACATCATTCTCTTTAGGGGGTGCAATTACTCTCTTTTTTAGCATATCATCCCGGTTCAGAGATCCAACCTCCAATCTAGTTTGCTCCAACCTTCCTCTATCATAACCTTTATTAGCAAACCTATCAATTAAGATGTTTGTCTGTGTCTGATAGTCGGCCATAGAGTTACAATTTCGTTTTATTCTGATGAACTGGCCTTGTGTTTGCTGGAACCTATTGTATAAGAGCAAGATTGCCTGTCATTTGGACTATTTTTAAGTGCAGCCAGCACATTGCACATTTGTATGGTTGTTTGATAATTATTTCACTTTTATTGATATTTATTTTATTTTGTTCCAATATTGGTTATTGGACAACTCACGGTGCAGTTGGCGTACTGCATATTGGGTTTTTACACACACACATATATATATATAATATATTTTTTTGTAATATCTTTCGTATTGTTTTCACTATTTGGTTGGTCAGTAGCAGCAACAGCCATTTTTCTCATAGAAGCACTGTGGCATATGGATTGTATGCTGACACACTGATCTAGATATATGATTTAAGTTTGAAATCACTGTGTCACATTTGTATGTCTCATATATTTCTTATATTTTTTATTGTTTGTATTCAGGTTATTCACACTTAAGATTGGGTACATTGTGGCCCTGATATTTCACTTATGTCCATATTCCCAGAGATTAAATACCTCTGGATAATTAGATCAGCGCAGTAACATTTTTCTTCTTAGAGCACTATTGACCCCCACTAAGGGCACACAGTACTGCAGCAGATCACAGTTCACATTTATTTATTTATTTATTTTCTTTTGCGCCGGTGACACTCACAACCAATTGTTTTCTCCTAAATTACCGCACGGGCAGCATAAAATGGAGGTCTTCTCATTCCTGGCCAGCAGAAGGTTAGAAATGGGAGACCCATTTGAAAATACAGATGACATCACCACAGTCAATCTGGAACAAAGGTTCAAACAGTTAAAAAACTTAATGGACAAACAAATAAGGGTATGGTGGGACATTACAACCTTGGAAAAATACAAACAAGCCCACATAACACCGCGTAGGTTAAGGTGGGATTTAGGACCCAATGATGGGCTAACAGAGGAGGGCCTAACACAAGCTTGGTATAACTTTTTTAATGGATGTGAAAACAAATTATTGGACATTATTATTGATAGAAGAAAGATAAAGCTAAAGAAAATTGAAACAACCATTAACGGCCTTAAAGAGAACATGACCCCACATAGTAGCACTGATGATTACAGCACCAGAGCTAAAAAATTGCAAGATTTCCTGACTAAATTAGATAATGAAATCAAAAACAAAAAGGTTAAAAAATACCAACGAGATAAGAAAGATTATGCAGCAGGGAAAATTTATAGCTGGCAAGAGAATGATACAATACCCAATTCGAATAATACATCCCTTAATGACGAAATGGAAACGAACGATACGCAGGGTGCAAGCACCTCCCAGGGGAAAATTGAAACTACTAGTGTGAAAAAGAAAGCAGCCACCCCGGCTGTTAAAAATAATGCACACAAATCCACCCCAAATAAAAACCAACAAGGGGGACCACCTCCACCACCACCACCCCAACAACACTCCCACCCCCCTTATTATGGCCAATACTCCAGGCCCTGGAGGGGAGGCCAAAGGGGTAGAGGGAGAGGATACTATGGCCAAAACTATGGGCCACCCCAATGGCAGGGGGAATGGAGGGACTGGGGGGAGTCTTTCAGACCACCTATGCCGGTTTTTCAGACTGGAAGAGGGGGGTGGAATCACAACCCCCAAGAAGGAGAGGGTGCAGAGGGGGAAGCAAAAAGAAAAAGGGTGGGTTAGGTGAAGGGATCTTCAACCTAACTAACATTGAATTCTCCCAGGAGGAACTACTGGTATTAGACAAGGGCATTAAGTTTGCGCCAAGCAGGGCCTTTAACAGTTTTGAAACTTTTATAGATTTGCAAAAATTTATAAGAAAATTAAACCTAAAAAAATTCTTCGAGGGGAAAGGGGAGAATGCCCATAAGGCAAGTACCCCTGAATACGCACATAGTCAACTAAAAAACAAATCCACTTTTAATCCCAAAATCTGTTCCAACCACCATATAGAAGTATTTAAAAAGATGGTGGAAAAGGAAATAAAAAATATCAAACCAAAGAAAAACATCAAACAAGATAGAATATGGCAAGGGATAAGAAAACTAGAAAAACGTAAAAACATAGTGGTGAGGCCGGCAGATAAGGGGGGGGCTGGTCATCCTGACCAAACAAGATTATGCGAGTGAACTAAACAGGTTAGTTGATGACATCACCACTTATCAACTATTAAAAAAGAACCCCAATAAAGAACTAAAAAATAAACTGAGAGATTTTCTAAACAAAGGGATCGCGGATCACATTTTGAACAAAAAAGAGGGAAGATACATACTACCTAAGGCCCCCAGAATACCAGTGATCTATCAGGTACCAAAAGTACATAAAAATAAATCGAAACCTCCCGGCCGCCCAATAATAAGCGGCATAAACTCCGTTCATTCAAGACTGGGAGAGTACTTAGATGTATTCCTACAGCCATTGGCAGCGAAAGGTGAATCATTTATTAAAGATAGCAAAGACGTCATAAACGCACTGAAACAGGTACCTGTAGATAACTCCACACTATTAATAACCATAGATGTGGAGTCTCTATATACGAATATAAAACAAGCAGATGCACTGGCAGCAGTGGCATGGGCTCTAAAAAAACACTCGGAACTCAAATTAAAACAAAGAAGGTTTATACTTGAAGGTCTGCGGATGGCCATGAAGAACAATTTCTTCTGGCACAACCATAAGTACTATAGCCAAATAAAGGGGGTTGGCATGGGGAATAAGTACGCCCCAAGTGTCGCCAACATTTTCCTGAATAAGTGGGAAAACGAGGAAATATTCGGAAAATGCTGGCCACACATACAAATATACAAAAGATTCATCGACGATATCCTAATCGTTTGGAAAGGGAATCGCGAGCAATTAAGTAATTTCATAGAGCATATCAACGCCAACCACTATGAAATTAACCTGCCTGGCGGTCTTCACGAGTCTGACTCGGGGTTAGATTTTCCTGCTGCGAGCGGACACCCCGAGTCAGACTCGGGATCGCCTCGCTAGATCCACAGGCAAAGTTACTTACCTTGTCCCTGGATCCAGCGATGCCACCGCGCTGTGTGAGCGAGCGGGACCTCGCTCGATTCACACAGTGCCTCCGTGTGACGCCGATCTCCGTTCCCTGCGACGTTACGACGCACGGGGACGGAGAACGGCGCCAAATTCAAAAAAGTAAACAAACACCTTACATACAGTATACTGTAATCTTATAGATTACAGTACTGTATGTAAAAAAAACACACACCCCCTGTCCCTAGTGGTCTGTCCTGTGTCATGCATGTCATTTTATATAATAAAAACGTTTCTTTCTCCCTGCAAACTGTAGATTGTCCATAGCAACCAAAAGTGTCCCTTTATGTCAAAAATAGTTTTAGATCAGCTAAAAAACAGCGATAATAAATTATAATCACTTGCAGAATTGTGCGATAGCGATTTGTGGGGAAATTCGTCATAAAAAAAAAAAAATAATGACAGCAACAATTCTGCAACTGAGCAAATTTCAGTGATTTTGATTTGATTACATTATTGAATAATTTTTATTATAATTATATTATTATTTGTTATAATTATTTTTAATTATTTATTATATTATAATTTATAATTTTGTTTTTAAAAAAATGTCATACCTGGGATGCCTATTAGAATCTTGTTTGGTCAGATTTAAGTGAGTTATTTCTAAAAATTACAGACCTACAATATAAAACGCCAAATTTCCTTGCAAAATAATTGTACCGCTTTTAGCATGTTTTTTCTGACAGAATCATACCGCCAGGGAGGTTAAATTCACGGTAAACGTACAACCTGATGTGACCCAGTTCTTAGACCTGGAAATATTCAAGGTCGAAGGTGAACTGCACACGAAAACACACTTTAAAGAAACCGACCGTAACGGTTATATACCATTCGGAAGCTGCCACCATCCGCAGTGGAAGCGGGCTATACCCAAAGGCCAGTTCATCAGAATAAAACGAAATTGTAACTCTATGGCCGACTATCAGACACAGACAAACATCTTAATTGATAGGTTTGCTAATAAAGGTTATGATAGAGGAAGGTTGGAGCAAACTAGATTGGAGGTTGGATCTCTGAACCGGGATGATATGCTAAAAAAGAGAGTAATTGCACCCCCTAAAGAGAATGATGTCACCTTCATAACGGGTTTCAATGCAGACTACAGAGTGTTTGAAGACATCATTAGAAAACACTGGCCCATTATTTTGGGAGACCCACAACTCAGTACAATTTTACCAGCTAGACCAAAATTTGTGTACAGAAGAGCAAAGAGAATACGAGATTCCTTGGTTAAAAATGTACCGGACCCACCCAAAAAGATGATATCCTTCCTTGACCAGAAGGGTTTTTATAGGTGCGGAAGATGCAAACCTTGTCGCACCACAAAAGGATCAAGAAAGGTTGACCAGTTTCAATCTCACGCCAATAATGAACAATTTAAAGTGGGTAAACTGATCACGTGCAGCAGCACACACGTAACGTACGTAATAGAGTGCGAGTGTGGGCTGCAATACGTGGGCAGAACCACAAGGAAACTCTCGGTGCGAATGGGAGAACACATTAGAAATATCAAAAAAGGGTATATACATCATAGTGTGTCATTACACTTCAGAAATAAACATAACAGAGACCCCAGTAAAATGAAGTTTTATGCCATAGATAAAATTGAACAGAATTGGAGGAACATAAATTTAAGAAGGGAAGTATCGAGGAACGAAACTGAGTGGATTTTTAGATTGGACACATTAAAGCCTAAGGGAATGAATGTGGAATTAGATATAAATTGTTTTTTGGAAGATTTTTGATGTTTTAAGTATTCCGCATTTCATTCCCCCTAAGCATTCCATTAATAAGTTGATAACATCAATATTTCTAGTATGTATGCAATTAGAGCAGTTCCCCTTTAAGAAACAGCATCTAAGAAACAGCACTAGATCACTTGATGATGGATCACCTACCATCAAGTATCAGAAACCAACGAGTATGCGTATTAATTATATAGGGTTAAAATATCAGTAATGATATACACTGAGAAGGGTTTATATAGAAAAGTTAAAATATAGCAGCAGAAAAATGAAAACTGTATTTGTTTCCTGCTTTTTATGGCCTCATGGTGTTTGATTAATTTTTAGTAAATAAAACTTTTAGTAAACATAGTTTTTGACCACTTACAGTAATATAGGTGATAAAATGTTGTTTTTTGTAAAGTGTCCCTGGCAGCGTCAACCAGAGACGGTGACTGCTACACAGGGACTATTGCCAGTAGCTAAAATAACCAATATTACATCCTGTGTGGGGAATTAGCCATTACCTAAAATAGGCATAGACTAACACAGGATGCCAGTAACCAAAATGGCGGAACGGACACTTCCGGTAACGGAGGCAAGGTGGCCGCACAAGCACTTCCGGTTGCGGCGATAATACAGGGAATAACACACAGGGCGACAAGCGCCCGCACACGGGGGTGGGGGGAGGTGCACAAACGAACGGAGGTAGCAGCGCACATAGCGCCCCACACATACAGCCACCCTGGCTGCTGGGCATATTTATATTTATATTTTTATTGCTGACACCCAGTAACAACAGCCAGGACTGGCAAATAGCCAGGTATCCAGTAACCAAAATGGTGGAACAGGAACTTCCGGCACCATCAGCTAAGATGGCGGCCGGAAGACTTCCTGTTTCCTGTGAATGGCCAGGACTGGCAAAAAGCCAGGTATCCAGGAACCAAAATGGTGGAACAGGAACTTCCTGCACCACCAGCTAAGATGGTGGCCGGAAGACTTCCTGTTTCCTGTGACTACCTTGCAGCATTTCAGGGAATCCACAGGGGTATAAATACAGCCTAAACAGTAGTGTCCACAGCTCTCCTGACGACGCAACTAGCGAAACGCGTAGAGGCTGTTTGGACACACACATTGAGGGTGCAGCACACCAGCGCGCACGGACCCCTTGTAGCAATACATGCGGAGCACAGCGGGGCAAGCACACCTCTTAGGACGCCACTTAAATGCTGGTCAGCGGCTTTTAACGGTTGACACTGCCAAAGACACTCAGTGCCAGTCAGAGGCACTTTATATTGTAAGTGTTATATTTTTTTACCTTTTTTAAATAAATACATATTTTAATATACTACACCATGATGAGCCCCTTGTTTTTGAGGAATTGATGACACCTTGTAAAAGGGAAAAGGAGGCAACACCCACTGACCGACAAAGAAAAGACACCACTTTGGAGCCTAATAATATCTGGGGTCTGGTGAGTGTTGATTTTAACCATTGGTGATGGTGGCACATCTTTGTCGGGTGGAAGAGATAGCGGCACTTTCCTGTACACAGCATTACCAACATTGAACCTTGTGTTTGCTGGAACCTATTGTATAAGAGCAAGATTGCCTGTCATTTGGACTATTTTTAAGTGCAGCCAGCACATTGCACATTTGTATGGTTGTTTGATAATTATTTCACTTTTATTGATATTTATTTTATTTTGTTCCAATATTGGTTATTGGACAACTCACGGTGCAGTTGGCGTACTGCATATTGGGTTTTTACACACACACATATATATATATAATATATTTTTTTGTAATATCTTTCGTATTGTTTTCACTATTTGGTTGGTCAGTAGCAGCAACAGCCATTTTTCTCATAGAAGCACTGTGGCATATGGATTGTATGCTGACACACTGATCTAGATATATGATTTAAGTTTGAAATCACTGTGTCACATTTGTATGTCTCATATATTTCTTATATTTTTTATTGTTTGTATTCAGGTTATTCACACTTAAGATTGGGTACATTGTGGCCCTGATATTTCACTTATGTCCATATTCCCAGAGATTAAATACCTCTGGATAATTAGATCAGCGCAGTAAAATTTTTCTTCTTAGAGCACTATTGACCCCCACTAAGGGCACACAGTACTGCAGCAGATCACAGTTCACATTTATTTATTTATTTATTTTCTTTTGCGCCGGTGACACTCACAACTAAAGGAGGGTTGGTCCACATTATTAAGCAGAACACCATTTTCAAGCAATATGGGGAAGAAAAAGGATCTCTCTGCTGCCGAAAAGAGTAGAATTAGGAGATTTGTGGCTGATTCAGAGCACAGACGGGTTTTGTGCAGATAAAGGCACATTGAGCAAGATTTTTGCCAGATCCATGCATCGGATCAAGAGAGCAGCTGCTAAAACACCATTACATAGCAGCAAACAGATATTTGAAGCTGCTGGTGCCTCTGGAGTCCCACGGACATCAAGGTGTAGAGTCATCCAGAGTCTTGCAACTGTGCATATACCTTCCATTCGGTCACCACTAACCAATGCTCACAAGCAGAAAAAGCTGCATTGGGCAGAAAATTACATGAAGACTAAATTTCACACATTCCTGTTTACTGATAAGTGCCGTGCAACCCTGGATGGTCCAGATGGATGGAGTAGTGGATGGTTGGTGGACAGTCACCCTGTTCCAACAAGGCTGCAGCGTCCGCAAAGCAGTGGTGGAGTCATGTTTTGGGTCAGAATCATGGGAAGAGAGCTGGTGGACCCCTTTAGGGTCCCCAAAGGTGTAAAGATGACCTCTGCAAAGTAAGTGGAGTACCTCACTGACCACTTGCTCCCCTGGAACAGAAGGAAGAACTATGCTTTCCGTAATAAAATCATCTTCATGCATGCAAAGAATACCTCTGCATCAATGTCTGCTATGGGGATAAAAGGAGAGAAAGTCATGGTGTGGCCTCCATCCTCCCCTGACCTCAATCCTATTGAGAACCTTTGGAGCATCCTCAAGCAAAAGATCAATGAGGGTGGGAGGCAGTTTGCATCCAAACAGCAGCTCTGGGAGGCTATTCTGACATCTTGCAAACAAATTCAAGCAGAAACTGTCCAAAAACTCACAAGTTCAATGGATGCAAGACTTGTGAAGCTGCTATCAAATAACAGGTCCTATGTTAAAATGTAATGTGACCTGTTTAAATGTTTAAAAAGTTAAAATGTTGTTCAAAGTTTGATTGAAATAGCTTTTGATTTCAGTAAATATGCTGCAAACACAAATGACAATTTTTAGTTCTTTACAACCTATAAAGTGTTTTGAAACTTACTGTGCATAATAATTTGGAACAGTGCATTGTAAGTATTTTATTTTGAAAAAACAAACTGTTATCATTAGGAGGTTTGTTCAATAAAATTTGAATTGTACTCTTAATAGTTGATAACATGAGAATTATGCTGACTGTTGTTTACATCAATTATTTAGGTAAATGAGAAAAATATCATTGGCATAATAATATTATGGCATAATAATTTGAAACAGAGTATATATATATATATATATATATATATATATATATATATATATATATACATATACAGGCCTCGCCCGATCGCAATTGCAACAAGAAATTGTGACCTGGCGCCTAGGGAAGCTTAGGGCTGCAAAAGGCTGCAAAGCCGGGGCCTCAATTACCAGCCAGCGTGGGGCGTGATTGCGGCGGGCCCGCGCCCGCCGGTAAATGAGGCTGCGGCTTTGCGGCATTCACAGAAGGAAGCTGAGGTCTGCAGAAGGCTCAAAGCCGTGGCCTCAATTAACGGCCGGCGCGGGCCATCCGGTAATTGAGGCTGCGGCTTTGCGGCCTTCTGCAGGCCTCAGCTTCCTTCTGTGATCTGGTGCCATCTTGTGGTGGCCGTTGGCATTACAGGTTACATTACATTACATTACAATTAGCAAAACAGCAGTTCTGTGTTTTTCACCGTTTTCACTGCCATCTCCTTCCTTCTAATAAGAACCCCCAAACATTATATATATTTTTTATTCTAACACCCTAGAGAATAAAATGGCGGTCATTGCAATACTTTCTGTCACACCGTATTTGCGCAGCGGTCTTACAAGCGCACTTTTTTGGTGAAAAAATACACTTTTTTGAATAAAAAAATAAGACAATAGTAAAGTTAGCCCAATTTTTTTTTATATTTTGAAAGATAATGTTACGCCGAGTAAATTGATACCCAACATGTCACGCTTCAAAATTGCGTCCGCTCGTGGAATGGCGACAAACATTTACCCTTTAAAATCTCCATAGGCGACGTTTAAAAAATTCTACAGGTTGCATGTTTTGAGATACAGAGGAGGTCTAGGGCTAGAATTTTTGCTCTCACTCTACCAATCGCGGCAATACCTCACATGTGTGGTTTGAATACCGTTTACATATGCGGGCGCTACTCACGTATTAGTTCGCTTCTGCGCGCGAGCTTGGCGGGACGGGGTGCGTTTTTTGGCTCCTAACTTTTTTAGCTGGCTCCTAGATTCCAAGCAAATTTGTCAAACCATATATATATATATATATATATATATATATATATATATATATATATATATATATATATATAGAATGTAATATTGGGGTGATCAGACTCAAGTGGTAGGTGCATTTTCATAGAGTACACCAGTAGCCCACTTTTATTTAAAAGAATGGAAACAGTCACAAAAGATATCAGTATCCCACGCAGGGGGTTCCACTATTACTGTATCTTGCACAATCAGAATATTTCAGCCTCCGGGCTTACTCTCTTGCTACATGGCTGCTTCAGGCATCCAGCTTAGATCTTAGGTATGCTCCTTAGACCAAAAGAGTTCCTCATGCCCAT
This sequence comes from Rana temporaria, assembly GCF_905171775.1. NCBI lineage: Eukaryota > Metazoa > Chordata > Amphibia > Anura > Ranidae > Rana > Rana temporaria. The sequence goes on from NC_053491.1 coordinate 173,876,273, forward strand.
ACACATGATCGGTTTTCCTGGCGGTAAAAATTCCACCGGGAAAACCGAGGGAAAAGCCAAAAACCTGATCGGCAGCTTTTTCCCCTACACACGGCAGGAAAATTGCCATGAGAGATTTGGCCGGGAATTTATGCTCCACAGCAGTGTTTTCCATAGGAAAACTGCCGGGAAAAAGACCTCCGAGAATCCCGGCAGGAAAAAAGAAAACATGTTTTCATTTTTCCCACCGGGATTCCCATCGGTTTTCCTGTCGGGAAAATTGCCATGGAGCATACACACAGCCAGTTTTCCTGGCCAAAAGCTGTCATGGCAGTTTTCCCTAAGGGAAAACTGGTCATGTGTACAAGGCATTAGAGTCAAGCTCTCTTATAGCCTCCTGCAGACAGGCACACTCTGGCTGCCCCCATGCCACCTCTGATTCCTGACATCTGACTCCCATGCACAGACCTCCTGTCTGTTGGGTGGGGACCTGAGTCATAGTCAGGTCACAACTAAATAGCCCAGCACACAGCTGTGCAATCAGTATGCCTGTCTCTCCAAAATTTTACGTATACCAGCAATCTTCCAGGTAGCCCAGGGTCCCACTGCCTATATATATATATATATATATATACTGTATATATATATATATATATATATATATATATATATATATATATATATATATATATATATATATATATATATATATATATATATATATATATATATATATATATATAGCAAAAATCAGCTGTAAACTGACAACAATCAAACTGTATGTACAGCAACTTGTATGACAGAAGCCAGTCTCGCCACTGGTTTCTGTCGAATGTGCATGCTGGAAAACCAGCACCTGATCAGCACTCACAGCCAATGGCTGTGAGCAATGATCACCCCTTGTCAAAACACAATAACCCAACAAGGGTTGTTTCTCATTCAGCCCACTGGGTTGAACAATAAAAAAAAAAAACTTCCCGTGTGTACCCAACATAAGTTGAAAGAAATCTGGGAGATCAATTCAAGTTAAGTTTTTAGTCTCATAGGCCAATAATACTATTACATTACAGAGATCCCCTTGAGCTAAAACTCTGTCCTGTTCTCTTTGCACAAACTCAGTTGACAAGATTCTGCAGTAGATAAATTATTTGCCTGAACTACAAATTAATAAATCTTATCAATATAAAAGCATAAATGCTTTTATTTGGTACATCAGATTTATTAACCACTTCCTTATTGGGTACTTAAACCCCCCTCCTGCCCAGACCAATTTTCAGCTTTCAGCGCTCACGCACTTTGAATGACAATTGGGCGGTCATACAATGCTGTACCAAATTAAATGTGTATCATTCTTTTCACACAAATAGAGCTTTCTTTTGGTGGTATTTAATCACCACTGGGGTTTTTATTTTTTGCTAAACAAACAAAAAAACATGGAAAATGTTGAAAAAAAAAATCATGTTTCATAGTTTGTTATAAAATTTTGCAAACAGGTAATTTTTCTCCTTCATTGATATGCGCTGGTGTGCACTGATAGGCTGCACTGATGGGCACTGATAGGCACAGATAAGGCAGCACTGATAGGCACAGATAAGGCAACACAGATAAGGAGGCACTGATGAGGACAGATAAGGCTGCACTGATGGGCACAGATAAAATGGCACTAATGGGCACAGATAAGGCAGAACTGATAGGCACAGATAAGGTGGCACTGATGGCCACTGATGGGTGGCCATAATGGGTGGCACTGATGGCACCGATTACTGGCTCTGGTTTCATCACATGAGCAGTTGTCATTGGCTGACAGCTGATCACGTGGTAAGGGGTCAAGATCGCCCCCTTATGCCGATCTGTGTTTAGCCGAATCTCATTGACTCACTGATCACAGAGCGCGCTGTGCGGGCCGTGCAGAGGGCACACAGGCCGCTCAAACACGGGAGGACTTCCAGGGACTCCCTCCCAGCAATTCGGGTCCACGTTGTAGCTGTCTTTCGGCTATAGCATGATTCTGAAGTATTTAATGATGTGGGAATATTCTGCATATGTTTTTATAGCACAACTCCTAGTTTTTAAACCTATACTCTACCAGCACAACCTTAATTATAGCGGAGGTTCGCATAAGGCGCGTCACCAGTTTTCTGAAAGTAGCCGAACTGCTAGTCGGCTCTATACAGCGCTATACGGCGCCTGTGCCTGCCTTGTAGAGCTGACTGCGCAGGCGCCGTATCGAGCCGGCTACTTTTGGAAAACTGGTGACGCGCCTTATGGGCCGGGGGGGAAGTTTTTCACAAGGCGTCAATCATCTAGCCTCTGCATAGGAACGCCTACTCCCGCGGGAGTGAGAACCCGGAAGCCGGGTGGAAAATAACAATAAGACAGTATGTACAGCAAAAAAAAAAAAATGGCATAGTGTAAATGTTGGAATTATGCTGAATGGAATGTTAAATACATGTTTTTAGGGCTAACCTCCGCTTTAAGTTTGTGTTGCATGATATAAAGTATTTACTAAATTTTCAAATCTGTATCCTGAGTTTAATTTAGCAGGCAGAAGTATCCCTTGCATATTGTATCCTTGGGATACATATCCTACTGGATAAGGTCCATTTTTTGTTTATCAGCCTTAGTACTGAACGCATTACAATTTAAATAGTATGGGTTTTGAGAGGATTATCCTAATATCCCCTATATAGGTAATGGGGTCCTCTAGGTGGAGCCAAAATTTAAGCATTGCTTTATTATATGGCTTCACTTCAAGATATTCTTTCAGTCAGAGCGCCATACTGTATCCTGTAGACTTACTGTATGAGAAATACATGATCATTCAGAATGATTGTTATAGTTCTTTACCGACCTCAGAAAATACAAGGCTGTTCTGTCTCACTTACATGCATTTTTTTATATATTGTATTAAACTGCATCAGGTTGTCATTTTCTGATAGTAAGCTGACATCTAGTAAAGGTTTTGGGCCACATCAGCATGTTTACTATGTGATTTTGGTTTCTCCCCTCCTGTTTACTGCTCGTTAGTTCAGTCCTAGGTAGACCCACTCTGTTCCTTTAGTCAGCGTAATTTCTTAAAGTGTAAGTTCACCTTTACAGAAAAATCTGTAAGGTAAACTTACACAGGAGCCCCTCCTCAACCTACCCTTTAAAGCGGAGCTCCGGGCTTCTACAGAACAAAATAAAAGTCAGGAGTTACAAACACTGTAGCTGCTGACTTTTTTAATAATAGGACACTTACCTATCCATGAATCCAGCGGTGTCTTCAGGTGCTGCTGTCGCCATCTCGGGTAGGGGAAACCTACTGCACATGCGCTTTGTAAATGGCCTGGCGGCGGGGGAAGGAGGAGGGGGCCGTACTTTAGGATGAGTTTGCTGTGGCAAAGTCAGCCTGGAAGTGGGAGCGAGTACCTGTCGAAACCGGAGGCAAAAAGCTTCCTTTTTTGGGTGGAGCTTAGGTTTAAAAGACTCAGTGCTAAGAAAAGCCATTGTTTTCTTACACTTCAAAGGACTGGAAAAACATCTCTTTACTGCAATTAGCTGAAGTAAAATCATGTTGGATTCAACTTTTTAGTCTTATTAGAGGTTTAGGCTGCCTGTGGATGGTGCCAAGTCAGCAGGTGACCATACTGTCTGGACAGACTGGGTCTAAAGAGGTACCTGTATGTCAATGGATAAAGCAGTATTCGAAAAAGAACTTAGGGCCAGATTCAGGTAGAAGTGCGGCGGCATAACGTATCGTAGATACGTTACACTGCCGCAAGTTTTCATCGCAAGTGCCTGATTCACAAAGCACTTGCGATGAAAACTACGCCGCCGACCTCCGGCGTAAGGCCGCGTAATTTAAATGGGAGTGTGCCATTTAAATTAGGCGGGCTCCTGCGCCGGACCTACTGCGCATGCTCCGTTTCGTAACTCTCGCCATGCTTTGCGCAGTGACATCATTTTTTCGAACGGCGACCTGTGTAGCGTACTTCCGTATTCCTGGACGTGTTACGCAAACGACGTGAAATTTTAAATTTCGACGCGGGAACGACGGCCATACTTTAGACAGAAATACGTTTTCTGACTAAAGTTAAGGCACCCAAAACGACGACTAACTTTGCGACGGGAAACTAGACTAGCGGCGACGTAGCGAACGCGAAAAACCGTCGTGGATCGCCGTAACTCCTAATTTGCATACCCGACGCTGGTTTACGACGCAAACTCCCTCCAGCGGTGGCCGCGGTACTGCATCCTAAGATCCGACAGTGTAAAACATATACACATGTCGGATCTTAGGGCTATCTATGCGTAACTGATTCTATGAATCAGTCGCATAGATACTCTGAGAGATACGACGGAGTATCTGAGATACTCCGTCGTATCTCCTTTGTGAATCTGGGCCAAAGGCCTTATGCAAACATATTTTTTATTTGATAAGATAAAATACAATGTACATATGAACTGAAAGGAGCAAACAAACATCAAACGTCCACTAATGGTTAGGTAGTGTTACATCTCAACAATATCTTGTGATATGATATTATATAGTCAAGTACACTACAATATTTTACACACTTTAACCTACATAATGAACAATGTCACGTAGAATAAATCTGTATCAACTGTACTTTGCTGTCCTCATTGCGACCAGTAAAGCCTTGTACACACGATCGGATATCTGATGGAATCAAACTGAATGAATTGAATGAAAACAAACTGATGGGGCCAGTTGAGTGTCCATGCACACTGGCATTAAGCTGCTTCTACAAAAGTTTTATGTTTTGCCTATAGAAGCAACTCAATGTTATCATATGTGTCCATGCAGATTAGGAAGGTTACAGGCTTATTTTAAGCTCACCCTTTAGAGGAAGGAAAACAAAACCTCCCCTAAACTTGCCTAGACTATGTAGAAGAAACGCTTCATATGAGCATTGTTTTCTGCCAAGGGAACTGGCGTTTTTTTAAGCCTAGTGTGCACGGAGCCTAAGATTTATTGTCAGGGTACTGCTGGGTCTCTACACAGGCTATGTATAGCCCAGTAATGACACTGATACTTTTACAATATCTGCATTTAGTGCACACATAGTGAATTTATATCCTTTGTTTCTGTTTAGGAGTATATTTGAATAAAGGTTTTCGTATCCACAGTTCATATTTAAGGTAATGACACACTGATTCTTCTTTCCAGGTTTGTAATTCTAATCCAGCATCATGGTTTATAGACTATGGTACAACAGCCTTTCAACATTAACACTATAGAATTCTGGTGACAGGTATATCAAGTAAAATGTATTTAAAAGGTCAAGGAATTGTTCTATGTACGTGGCAAATAAATGCAGAAAACAACTTCTCTTGATGTCAGCCTCAGTGGAAATGGATGTAAATATATTGCTTGTATCATTGCAGATGGAGAGGCGTAAAATACAAAATGCCCCATCATTCTGTACAGAGTGCCATGGAGTACAACCTGAGGCTACCCTTGTGCTTGCATGTGTATACAGCCATACAAACACTTAAAAATAATCATGAGACTTGGTCACAGTAATTGCTGATTGTTGGAACCTATTCGCTGTCTCAATATTCACTGTCCTGTATTGTAAAACAAACTAAGGTATGCCGCTGAGTACAGAAGCTAAAATTATTTCTTCTGGAATGTAAACTGGTGTTGTAAGCCTTCAAGCAGGGCTTTTGCATTTGTTAGTTTGAGTTTCTCTTCATGCTCAGAATGTTTGATCTAATGTTTGATGTTGTTAGAGAAAAATATATTTTCTCCAGAGGGAATTAGCAATATGTAGTCCCTTTCAGTAACACAAAAAATAAACTTTAGGCTGACAACATGTTTAACCAACATTTCTGTCATGACTTCAAGTTTTAAGTAAAATAAAAGTTCAGTAAGCAGCTGTGTACTTAAAGCAATTTATCAAGCCCTACTTATGGAGAACATACTTTTCCACTGAAAGCATGAACAAAAATAAAATCTTTAAAGAGCGAAATATATAAAATGGTCTAAGTTATCCTTTTTTCTTATATGTTGTATTTTCTAAGCCACCAAGGACTCTTGCTGTGCTGTACTTGTTATTCCTACTCCTTTTCCTTTATATTTTGCCTTTTTTTTTTGACAGGAGATCTTATGAATTTTTTATTTATTTATTTATTTATTTCTTTTAACTTTGTGTCATAGTGTGCTAGCAAAGAATTCATTATTTGCCAGTTCATCATTTCCTTTTAGCACTTCTTTGAGGGCATCAGCAAAGCAGAGCCCAGTTTCTTTTAGCACAAGGATGGTGTTATTAAAGAAGGGCATCCATTAAGGACTTGTAAACACTGACACTGAGGAGATGACTTACTGATGATACTTACTTACTAAGCTGGTGATACTATACCATTGGTCTTTATAATCATTGGCCCACTTGCCATACAGTGCGAAATTTAACACAAAAAAAGGGTTCATACCCCTTGACATTTTCCACATTTTGTAATTTCTACAACCAAAAATCTAAACGTATTTTTTGGGGATTGTATGTCATAGACCAACACAAAGTGGCACATAATTGTGAAGTTAAAATAAAATGATAATTGTTTTTAAAGATTTGTTAAAAATAAATATCTGAAAAGTAATTTGTATTCAGCCCTCTTTACTCTTATTCCCCTAACTAGAATGTATTGAGACCAATTGCCTTCAGAAGTTACCTTATTAGTAAATATAGTCCACCTGTGTGTAATTCAATCTCAATGTAAATACAGCTGTTCTGTGAAGCCCTCAGAGGTTTGTTAGAGAACATTTGTGAACAAACAGAATCATGAAGACCAAGCAACACACCGACAGATCAGGAAATACGTTGTGGAGAAGTTAAAAGAAGGGTTAGGTTATAAAAAAAAAATCTCAAGCTTTAAAAATCTCACGGAGCACTTTTCAATCCATCATCTGAAAATGGAAAGAGTATGGCACAACTGCCAATCCACCAAGACATGGCCGGCCAACTAAACTGTTAGGCTGGGCAAGGAAAGCATTAATTAGAGAAGCAGCCAAGAGGCCCATGGTGACTCTGGAGGAGCTGCAGAGATCCACAGCTCAGGTTGGAGAATCTGCCCAAAGGACAACTATTAATTGTGCATTCCACAATTCTGGCCTTTATGAAAGAGTGGCCAGAAGAAAGCCATTGTTGAAAGAAAGCCATAAGAAGTCCAGTTTGCAGTTTGCGAGAAGTCATGTGGAAGAAGATGCTCTGGTCAGATGGGAAAAAATAGAATTTTTTGGCCTAAAAGCAAAATTCTATGTGTGGCGGAAAACTAAGGCCCCGTACACACGATAGAATCTATCCGCAGATAAATCCCATCGAATGGGTTTCTGCGGATAGATTCTATGGTGTGTACACTCCGGCGGATATTTATCCGCGGATATTTCCGAATTCCAGCAGATAAATATTTGTCGACATGCACAGAATATCTATCCGCTGGAATCGGATCCCACGGATGGATCCGCTCGTCTGTACAGACTCACCGGATCCATCCGTCCAAAGGGATTCCCCGCACGCGTCGTAATGATTTGACGCATGCGTGGAATTCCTTATATGACAGCGTCGCGCCCGTCGCCGCGTCATAATCGCGGCGACGGCGCGACGCGTCATCGCCAGAGGATTTCCGCGCGGATTTCAATGCGATGGTGTGTACATAGAAATCTGCTGAAATCCTCGAGAGGTCCGCTGGACCGTATCCGCGGATAAATCCTCTCGTGTGTATGGGGCCTAACACTGCACATCACCCTGCAAATACCACCGTGCAATATGGTGGTGGCAGCATCATGTTGTGCGGATGCTTTTCTTCAGCAAGGACAGGGAAGATGGTCAGAGTAAATGGGAAGATGGATAAAGCCAAATAAATGACGATCTTAGAAGAAAACCTGTTAGAGTCTGCAAAAGACTTGAGACTGGGGGTGGATGTTTACCCTTCAGCAGGACAATGACCCTAAACATACAGCCAGAGCTATAATGTAATGGTTTATATCAAAGCATATGCATGTGTTAAAATGGCCCAGTCATAGTCCAGACCTAAATCTAATTGAGAATCTGTGGCAAGACTTGAAAATTGCTGTACACAGACGCTCTCCATCCAATCTGACAGAGCTTGAGCTTATTTGCAAAGAAGCATGGGCAAACGTGTCACCCTCTAGCTGTGCAAAGCTTGTAGAAACATACCCAAAAAGACTTGCAGCTGTAATTGCATCAAAAGCTGGTTCTATGGAGTAATGACTCAGGGGGGCTGAATACAAATGCATGCCACACTTTTCAGATATTTATTTGTAAACAAAATTGGAAAACTATTTTCCTTCCACTTCACAATTATGTGCCACTTTGTGTTGGTCTATCACATAAAATCCAAATAAAATACATTTACGTTTTTGGTTGTAACATGACAAAATGTGAAACATTTCAAGGGGCATGAATACTTTTTCAAGGCACTGTAAAATTGATAGTTAAAATAAAACAAGCTTAACAGATTATTGTGTATCATCTGAGTGCTGGAATTGATATTGAATCAATATATGTTATGGGAGGATACTTTAAAACATACTATTGAATATATGTTATACTGTGTAGATAAGCTAAAAGAGAAAATAAAAGGTTTGGAGAAAGACATTAGAACCTCAATCCCAGTCTCAAGTCTTTTGCAGACTCTGATGCCACGTACACACCATCACTTTATGTGATGAAAAAAAATGACGTTTTTAAAAACGTCACTTTAATTGACTGTGTGTGGGGGAAAACGTCGTTTTATGTCTTGTAAAAAACGACCAAAAAAAATTGAAGCATGCTTCAATTTTATGTGTCGTTTTTCAAAAGTGCACTTTTTACTTCACAGAAATTGACCGTGTGTAGCAAAAAACGTCGTTTTCTAAGAAGTTTTTTCATCCACGCATGCCCAGAAGCTACTTATAAAGCAAGCTTCAATGGTAAAACGTGGTGGAACGTAACCTCACTTTGCAAGATCATTGTGTAGGCAACTTCGTCTTTGAAAATTGAAGTTTCAAAAACGTCATTTTTTACTTCACAGAAAGTGACGTTTTTTTTCATCACATAAAGTGATGGTGTGTACGCGGCATGAGGCCCCGTACTCACGACCAAACATGTCTGCTAAAACTGGTCCGCGGACCAGTTTCAGCAGACATGTTTGGCCGTGTGTAGGCTCGAGCGGACCATTTTCGGGCGGATCGGACAGGTTTCCAGCGGACAACTGTTTCCTGGACTTGCTTTAAAACAGTCCACTGGAAACCTGTCCGCCCGGACATGTACGGTCGTCTGTACAGACCTACCGTACATGTCCGGCCGCCCGCCATCCGTGGAAGCATTTAAAAGGCAGGCCCGCCCACGCCGCTGCGTCATTGTCGCGGCGACACCGCGTCATTGTCGCGGCGACACCGCGTCATCGACGCGGCGACACCGCGGACACGCCCCGCGTATTGTTTACGCGCGGACTTCTGTTCGATGGTGTGTACAGCCATCGAACAGAAGTCCCCGGGTAGACATGTCCGATGAAAACGGTCCGCGGACCGGTTTCATCGGACATGTCTGCTCGTGAGTACAAGGCCTAACAGGTTTTCTTCTCAGATTCCCCTATATTTGGTTCCATCCATCTTCCCATTGACTTCCCATTGACTCTGACCAGCTTCCCTGTCCCTGCTGAAGAAAAGCATCCCCACAACACGATACTGTACCACCATGTTTTACGGTGGGGATGGTGTTTTTAGGGTGATGTGCAATGTTAGTTTTCCACCACAAAACGTTTGGCTTTCAGGCCAAAAGTAACATTTTGGTCTTATCTGATCAGAGTAAAGGGGCATAATACAAATGCACGCCACACTTTTCACATATGTATTTGTAAAAAAAAATAAAAACCATTTATCATTTACATTCCACTTCACAATTATGTGCTACTTTGTGTTGGCCTATCACATAGAATCCCAGTGTGTGATTGAAATTTTCAAAATGTTTTCATGTTACAACCAAAAACTTAAATGTATTATTTAAGTTTTTGGTTGTAACATGAAAACATTTGGAACATTTCAAGGGGTATGAATACCTTTCCAAGGCACTGTAAATGTTTATTAATTTTTTTATTGGTTACTGCTTTTACCTCATTAGCTACACTGCACTACATGATTGCTCAACTGACCCTTTTTGCTCTGTGAAGTTCATAAAGGTCTTCCGCATAGCCTCCATGTATTTTCAGTTCACTTTGCTGTTAATACTGTTAATTCATTCACAACGTATAACTCACATTTTTGTAAATATTTTATTATATCTTTTCATGTGACAACACTGAAGAAACTTTGCTACAATGTAAAGTAGTGAGTGTACAGCTTGTATAACAGTTTTGCTGTCCCCTCAAAATAATTCAACACACAGCCATTAATGTCTAAACCGATGGCAACAAAATTGAGTACACCCCTAAGTGAAAATGTCAAAATTGGGCCCAAAGTGTCAATATTTTGTATGGCCACCATTATTTTCCAGCACTGCCTTAACTCTCCTAGGCATGGAGTTCACCAGAGCTTCACAGGTTGCCACTGGAGTTCTTTCTACTCCACAGGAGGATAGCAAATAAGGTCAAGTATCTTTTTAAACTTTGCCTGTTTTTACCAAATACTTGTTTCTACATTTGCTGCAGCTTTTTTAACAAACAAAACAGCATGTTTTACTTTCCGCATTTGGGGTGCCAATGTCCATGGCACTAGAAGCGCGACACAATTTTTATTTCCGTGTTTTTGTGACTGTGTGCAAAATTGCCTTCATGTGCTACACAAGTGTGAACATGATACAATGGACATTGTTAAAATAACATTGTTAAGTTTGAAAAACTATTTAAACACAATGAGAATAAGGTTCAACATTAATGTACAGCTGTAGAGGTACCAGAACCACCCGCATAATATCAACAGTGATAATATGATCTGGAATCATTTATTTATGTTATAAGCAAGTAGTTATAAGAGATACGCAAGAAGTTTATGAATTATAAATTCCCTGGTTTTTGATGTAGCAAAATATTAAAATACAGGAATACATTTTGTAACTATGTTTGATACATCATTAATATATGTATACTGTATGTGTTTTAAGGATCTAATGCTTATAAAGATAAATATTGAGATGTGAGCCTACATTCAGTAGGTGTATATCTATAATTTTAATCACTGTTTTCTACTGTAGTTTTTGATATGAAAAGTGACATGCAAAAAAAAAGAATTTAATAGACCTATGTGTTGGACATACATGTATAAAGATCATTTAATAGGAGATTAGAATGTGAACAAATCCAGATTTGTATTTAAAAGTACTTAAAGGATTTTTTTATTAGAGCTTTTCATTGTATGGCTCCCTGACATTTCCTGCATATTATTATGACTCATAGGTGAAAAAGATTGGAAATGTTGTTTTATTACATTATATACAATTTTACAGCCTATTTTATTATTATTATTATTCTTGATCATTACTATTGTACATTGCAGCCTCCACTTGACCTTGAGTCAAAATCTACAGTCTCTTAACAATGAACATAAAAGTGCCAGATTCAATGTAAACTGACACTTATCCCAAATTGCAGGTTGTGGTACATAATACTTATTACAGCTTAGTAAACATAGATGGCAATAACACGTAAAAATGTTTTTACTTTGTTACAATGGTAGTACAATGAAAACTCATGTGTTGACAGTTGATAATATGCAAGGCAGCTTGTTTAACAAATTTTAATGGACAAATTGAACTAAGTATTTTATTCCTCTTGTCACATTATAGAAAGCTTTGAAAAACCACACCAGGAGCTTTCAAAATGTGCAGTTTATTAAACCACTCATCAAAGTCAGTGGTAGTGAAGTATGTAACGTAACTGTGATGAGTCTTCTGCACCGGCTGCATAAGAAATTAAAAACCTTGACAGGCAGGTGATATATTATACGTACATAGTGATGTCAGAGCAACACCAGCTGACATTTCTAAAGCATTGCTATTTTATAACCACAGTTGATGTTCGATGCTTCTGTTCAGTTCACAAATGTATAAGGAAATTTCATATAGTAAGCAAAAATAGAACTCCTTTCCTAAGACTTAATTTTACTTATGTGAAGAGAACATGTTTTGACATTTTTAGTCTCATCTTTTGAATCACTATCCTTGGATAATAAATGAATATCTATTTCTCTGCTAACAAGAGTAAATGAATAAAGAGCAAAGCATATATTGTTACATACTCTACTGCATACAATATTTAAAAAGAGCTCTGAACATTTATACTGACCTACAGTGGCAGCTGGTGCTCAAAATTTTGGGGGGGGGGGCTCAAACGGAAAAACAAATTGCAGCCTCACTGTGCCCATCAAATGCAGCCACTGTGCCATCAATTGTCACCACTCTGCCATGCCATCAAACGCAGCCACTGTGCCATCAATTGTCACCACTGTTCCATGCCATCAAACACAGCCACTGTACCATCAATTTGCACCACTGTGCCATGCCATCAAATGCAGTCACTATGCCATGCTATCAAAAGCAGCCACTGTGCCATGAATTGTCACCACTGTTCCATGCCATCAAATGCAGTCACTATGCCATGCCATCAAATGCAGCCACTGTGCCATGAATTGTCACCACTGTTCCATGCCATCAAATGCAGTCACTATGCCATACCATCAAACGCAGCCACTGTGCCATCAATTGTCACCACTGTGCCATGCCATTAAATGCAGCCACTGTGCCATTCATCAAACACAGCCACTGTGCCATCAATTGTGACCACTGTGCCAATTGTCACCACTGTGCCCTTTCAGACCCGTCACTGTGCCCTGCCGCTGTGCCAATTGTACCCATTGATGTCACTGTGCCCTTCGTCGCCGCTGTGCCCCTTTCCACCCCCTCCCAGCACTTACCTTTACTGGAGTCAGCCATCCACGTCCTCGACCCTCGCCTCGATGTCTTCTCCCGCCCTCGATGACTCTTCAGCCAATCAGGTTACCGGTAGCCAGAACCGGCCAACCTGATTGGCTAAGACGCCTGTCAGTCTTATCCAAGGAGTGCACATATCATGCCGCTGGCTCTGATAGGCACTTCCGTACAGCCAACCAGATGCCGTTATTCAGCTGGCTGGCGCTCAACATCTGGCCAGCTGAATAGTGGGCGGCAGCGGGACAATAACATAGATTCGTGCAATGCATGAATCTATGTTATTAGACTCAGTGGCGGTGAGAGCCAGAAGGGGCGGCGCTCCAGCACCCTCTATGGACGAACCGCCACTGCTGGCCTATTATTTTGTTATTAATGACAAAAAAGCATAGATCAGTGCTAAGGCACCCTACTGCTAAAAAGGGTCCAAATGCAAACTCATAACATTACACATTCACACGCATGTTCATTACATCTTGAAGATGGTGGAAATTAATCTTTTTATGCAGGGCCAGCACAAAGCACAAGCCTTGTTTGGACCTATTATAGTCTTCACTTTGATAAAGTAAATCTGTAAAAATAATCTGTTTGATATAATATGTATTAAAATAAAATTGGTGTATAATTTGTAACAATAAAACTACATTTGGGCAACCATATTGTCTCCTTACATATGAAAATGCTAGTTTTTAAATTGTTGTACCATTTTTCTCCTTGCTGCAAAGATAGTCTATGGAACTTTTTTATAAAAAAAAACTGCTATGCAAATTTCTTAGCATTTATACAACCCTTGCAAATAATTCCTGTAATTGGTGGATTATTTGCGAAATGTCATTTTCTATTTATCTTCTATGATTGTCAGCTTCATCTAGTGCCCATAATGCAGTATTTTCCTGCAATACCACAATCAATAAAAATACAAATATGGAAAAATGCTGTAGCGCAAAATTAACACACAAACTATAAAAGTCCAAAATCTTCCTTGTTAAAAGTCTTTCACCAAAATCAAAAATATATATGTGATCCTTCTCAATCTTTCAATTCTTCTTATCCTTTAACTTAGTGCAATACAGGGAGTGCAGAATTATTAGGCAAATTAGTATTTTGACCACATCATCCTCTTTATGCATGTTGTCTTACTCCAAGCTGTATAGGCTCGAAAGCCTACTACCAATTAAGCATATTAGGTGATGTACATCTCTGTAATGAGAAGGTGTGTGGTCTAATGACATCAACACCCTATATCAGGTGTGCAGAATTATTAGTCAACTTCCTTTCCTTTGGCAAAATGGGTCAAAAGAAGGACTTGACAGGCTCAGAAAAGTCAAAAATAGTGAGATATCTTGCAGAGGGATGCAGCACTCTTAAAATTGCAAAGCTTCTGAAGCGTGATCATCGAACAATCAAGCGCTTCATTCAAAATAGTCAACAGGGTCGCAAGAACCTTTTATAAAAACCAAGGCGCAAAATAACTGCCCATGAACGGAGAAAAGTCAAGCGTGCAGCTGCCAAGATGCCACTTGCCACCAGTTTGGCCATATTTCAGAGCTGCAACATCACTGGAGTGCCCAAAAGCACAAGGTGTGCAATACTCAGACATGGCCAAGGTAAGAAAGGCTGAAAGACGACCACCACTGAACAAGACACACAAGCTGAAACGTCAAGACTGGGCCAAGAAATATCTCAAGAATGATTTTTCTAAGGTTTTATGGACTGCTGAAATGAGAGTGAGTCTTGATGGGCCGGATGGATGGGCCCGTGGCTGGATTGGTAAAGGGCAGAGAGCTCCAGTCCGACTCAGACGCCAGCAAGGTGGAGGTGGAGTACTGGTTTGGGCTGGTATCATCAAAGATGAGCTTGTGGGGCCTTTTCGGGTTGAGGATGGAGTCAAGCTCAACTCCCAGTCCTACTGCCAGTTTCTGGAAGACACCTTCTTCAAGCAGTGGTACTGGAAGAAGTCTGCATCCTTCAAGAAAAACATGATTTTCATGCAGGACAATGCTCCAGCACACGCGTCCAAGTACTCCACAGCGTGGCTGGCAAGAAAGGGTATAAAAGAAGAAAAACTAATGACATGGCCTCCTTGTTCACCTGATCTGAACCCCATTGAGAACCTGTGGTCCATCATCAAATGTGAGATTTACAAGGAGGGAAAACAGTACACCTCTCTGAACAGTGTCTGTGAGGCTGCGGTTGCTGCTGCACGCAATGTTGATGGTGAACAGATCAAAACACTGACAGAATCCATGGATGGCAGGCTTTTGAGTGTCCATGCAAAGAAAGGTGGCTATATTGGTCACTGATTTGTTTTTGTTTTGTTTTTGAATGTCATAAATGTATATTTGTGAATGTTCAGATGTTATATTGGTTTCACTGGTTAAAATAAATAATTGAAATGGGTATATATATTTTTTTTGTTAAGTTGCCTAATAATTATGCACAGTAATAGTCACCTGCACACACAGATATCCCCCTAAAATAGCTAGAATAAAAAAAAACCAAAGAACTACTTCCAAAAATATTCAGCTTTGATATTAATGAGTTTTTTGGGTTCATTGAGAACATGGTTATTGTTCAATAATAAAATGAATCCTCAAAAATACAACTTGCCTAATAATTCTGCACTACCTGTATATGTGCTCACCTTTCTCAGTGGACCTTAATTTCCATCAAAGTCATAATTGCATGTGTCCTCAAGGCTACAGGGAAGCTTCAACAACACCTCTCCTCGACATATCGCAATCCCCTTCTCTGATAATCATAGAAACTTAATAGAAAAAAAATCATAAAAACATTACAAGAAATATAAGTGATGGCTGTGCAAATGCTAAGACATTTGCACAGCATTTTTTAAAGAGTCACCTACTTTTTGAAAACAATTCACCCTTTCTGCTGCAGATATCTTTGCTTAATGGTGGTAAAGCAAGAAGCCTTTGGTTGCACAGGGGCACTAATGCCGCGTACAGACGGTCGTTTTTTGTGATGAAAAAAACCGATGTTTTTGAAAACCTCATTTAAAATGACCGTGTGTGGGGAAAACGTTTTTTTATGTCTTCTGAAAAACGACAAAAAAAATTCGAACATGCTCGAATTTTTTGTGTCGTTTTTCAAAACGTCGTTTTTTGTTTCACAAAAAATGACCGTGTGTGGGCAAAACGACTATTTAATAGACGTTTTTAAACCCGCGCATGCTCAGAAGCTAGTTATGAAGCGAGCTTCAATGGAAAAGAGTGGTGAACGCAACCTCGCTTTGCTAGAGCATTTTGGAAAAACGATGGTGTGTAGGCAACGTCGTTTTTGAAAATGAAGTTTCAAAAACGTTGTTTTATTTCATGATTTTAAACGTCGTTTTTTTTTTTTCATCACAAAAAACGACCGTCTGTACGCGGCATAAGAGTTCTCTATATAAGCCTATTTAAAAATTTCTGTTTTGATACAATAAACATATGAAAGTGGAAATTTGTATAATGTGAAAGTCAGGATATAAGTTGCTTTAAGGAAATTATTGCAAAACTAACTCAAAATATGCACTTGGAGAAAATTCAATATACTTTTAGTTTAAGCAAGTTTTAATTTGAGGAGCTCCCAAGAATCTCACCATCAAAAAAAAAGGGGGGGGGGGAACATAGTATTATAACATTCTCTTTAAATTGATTAACCACTTCCCGCCCGGTCAATAGTAAATTGACATCCGGGAAGTGGTTATCCTGAATGGACGTTTATTGACGTCCATCAGGATAACATGCTGGCACGCGCCAGTGGGGGCATGCATCGCGGCATTCGGTGATGCGGGGTGTCAGTCTGACACCCTGCATCTCCGATCTCGGTAAAGAGCCTCCGGCGGAGGCTCTTTACCACGTGATCACCCGTATCCAATCACGGCTGATCACGATGTAAACAGGAAGAGCCGTTGATCGGCTCTTCCTCACTCACGTCTGACAGACGCTAGTAGAGGAGAGCCGATCGGCGCCTCTCCTGACAGGAGGGGTCAGCGCAGCCCCCCCTCGGATGCCCACACTGGACCACCAGGGAAGCCACCAGGACCACCAGGGAAGGGGGCAACATGTGGATGGCCAGGTACATCCCCCATGGCCATCCACATGTAAAAATAAAAGCACAATAGATGCCAATCAGTGCCCACAAATGGGCACTGACTGGCAACATGGGCACTGACTGTCAAAAATTTGTAAATAAACAAGTGATGCCCAACAATGCCATCAGTGCCACCCCTCAGTATCCATCAGTGCCACCTCTTAGTGCCCCCCATGCCCAGTGCCCACCTATTAGTGCCCATCTGTGCCACCCATAAGTACCCATCAGTGCCACCCATAAGTGCCGCCTATAAGTGCCCATCAGTGCCACCTATGAGTGTCCATCAGTGCTGCCTATGAGTGCCCATCAGTGCCGCATACCAGTGCCGCCTATCAGTGCCCATCAGTGCCGCCTATCAGTGCCCATCAGTGCCACCTCATCGGTACCCATCAGTGCCACCTCATCGGTACCCATCAGTGCCACCTCATCGGTGCCCATCAGTGCCGCCATATCAGTGCCGTCATATCAGTGCCTGTAATTGAAGAAGAAAACGTACTTATTTACAAAAAAATTATAGAAAAAAATAAAAACTTTTGGTCTTTTTTTAGTTGTTGCGCAAAAAATAAAAACCGCAGAGGTGATCAAATACCACCAAAAGAAAGCTCTATTTGTGGAAACAAAATTATAAAAAATTGTTTGGGTACAGTGTAGCACGACCGCACAATTGTCATTCAAAGTGCTACAGCGCTGAAAGGTGAAAATTGGCTTGGGCAGGAAGGTGTGTAAGTGCCTGGTATGGAAGTGGTTAAAGTGACTCATGCCATTCATTTTTCTATCCCAACTAATGCTACATCTAATGTCATGGATGGGGAATCTATTACCACATGGGGCGACATATAAATGACTAGGACTGGATCATAGCAGCTGGGGCCAGGCAGTGATGTAGGCCACAGAGGGGACACATAGAGTCCAGCAGAGTCATGGAGGGGCAAAGAACACCAGGTAGAATGGAAACCTAATGGCATTGAACGAGTAAGGTCAGTGCTTTCTCTCATTTAGTGAAGATGAGAGCTGAGGAACAGGACTGCTGATGCCTCAGAGATTGCAGCCCTCGGACTTCCAGGCAGGGAGCTACCAGAAACACAGTAAGCACAGTACATGGATGAACATCTATTGTAGCACTTGACATTACGATGCAATGCCCAAATACTGAGCAAAATGTGCATGTCTTCTTAAGGTAAGTTTGGCATCTATTCTTTTGTCTTCTATATGTGTTTGAATTCCCATTTACTACCTGTTCCTGTGGCTTATGCCACCTGACATAAGGCATGAGGGAAATTCTCACAGTAAAAAAAAATAGAGTTTCTAATTCGTTATCGAAAACTACAAAAAAAAGAGCTTTACCTAAAATGTCTCCATAACCAAACCTTTTTTTGGATAGAGTGGACAAAGGCTAGTATCTCTATGGGTTTTATTTTTACCCCATGTCCCTGCTGGGGAGATTAACTATTTTTATTTAGTGGCCATTGTCATTGAGAAAAAAATTAGGGGAAATCCATATTAGTGATCCCTTTCTTTTTTTTGTTTTGTACAAACTTTAAAACGTACACTTCATTCACTACGCTGCTGTACAGTTTTGTGTGATTGAGTATGGTATGCTACTATAAAATGCAGCATGTCCACATTTTATTGTAGCACACTGCAGCGCAGCTTCAGGCTGTGTTGTTGTGTGAATGGGAGACATAGGAAACAATTGTTTTCTGTGTATCCTTGTGGTGATATGTGTTTTACAATGCATTAAAACATCTGTCACTGCACCACATGTGTGAATTCAGTTCTAAAGAGCTTTTACCGCACTGCCTGTTGTTTCTCTAGGACAGAAAGTAAAGGAAAATCTCTCCAACAGGGCATGAACCAAAAAAAAAACTGTCAGGGGTTTTAACCTTGCCCTTCAAAACGAAAAAAAAATTTTTTGGATAAAAATGCACGTTAAGCATTAATATTCATCCTGCTTAACCCCTCCCCACAGACTATCTGTATAATGTTTCCCCCACTTGAGAACCAACATCCAATACTCATGATGATCTGTCATTGCAAGTTGGGTCACCACTGATGATAAGGAATGAAGCAGTAAGGTTATCGATCAGGTGATCACAATGCCGTTTTTGACATATATTTAAATAGTGCACATAAGCGCTATGATCTTATGCCACCTAGTAGTATGGCTACACTCCATGTAATAGATGAATATACACAATCAAAATATCATACAATTTAAAATAAATAAATAAACATGGACATAAATAAACCTTTTGTTCATGAAAATCATATAAACATTAACATGTCTTAAAAATTATTATGGCAACATATGAACAGCTTCCCACCATCAAACTATGTAAGCCAAGGGTTTACTAGCAAAAGGAAAAAAAAGGAAATTCTTCAGCTTGCAGATGGACACTGCAACTTCAGGCTACAGTGCTTATCTACACTGTCATATGTTTTAATGCTTTAGGTATCAGAGTGCAGTATTTTTTTTTTTTTTTAAGTACATTTATTTGACAGATTTTTATATATTTTTATGTATTTGTAAGCCTCTAATAAAGAAACAGAACCTGATTATTATTTTTTTGGAACCAAATAAAAGCCTTAAATGCCCTCACTTTATTTATGTATGCAAATTAGTCATAAACTTATTGTCAAGTCAACCTACACGTGTTGAAGCTGCTAAATTTGATCTAGGCATCAATGACCTCTGGGTTACTGAAGCTCAATATTTGTAACCAAGTTAAATATTTATTTGTCTGTATTTTTTTTTCTTTCTAATTTAGTGATTATCCAATTTAAAATGTACTACATGTCTTTCTAATTATTGTGCTGTACTGTGAAAATACAACTGCATAAACATATGCAAATTCCTATATGTATGTAAGCAACACATACTAATATTTTTCTACAGCCAAGTGGTCTTTGATGGACGGGTTCAGATGAAAGGAAGTAATGTGCCATCTGACAAGCTCACAGTGATTCTCTCTTTGAGTTTCTTTGAAGAGGACAGAAACATTTGTCAGTGAAGACAGACTAAAAGTGACAATGTTAATGCAAGGACTGAATGTATGCCTTCCAGGCAAGATCAGTGAATGTTTACTGCCAAATGACTGCAGAGGCAGAAAGAAAATGACAGCATTGGCTTAACAGTCTCACACTTTTATATACTGTATATATATATATATATATATATATATATATATATATATATATATATATATATATATATATATATATATATACTGTATATAAATCAATATGAGATTGGCAATAGACAATTCAAGACTGTTGTTTTGCTCTTTCCTTTTTGTGGTTTTCTTTTTTCCAAATCACATATATATTTTTTACTTATTTACAATTTAGCACACTAGAGACTAAACCAACGAATCCCTAATTGTTTTCAGCAGATGAAAAGGGCTCCACAATCCCAGTGGGGAAGTACAATAAATATAAAATCAGTGTTGTTTAAAGTTTTAAATGCCTCAGTCCATATGAATGTCCTTCCAACAGTCATAACTCCCGTCAAGTCCAATATAGAACAAAGACTTTAATACTGTTCTCCCTGGTTTTGGATCTTTAGTGGTGCTCCACTCAGGAAGGTGATTAATATGGGAAAAAATAAAACATCATATAGTGTAGTATGTCAAACACAACTTGTGTACTAGCCATATACCTATAATGTGCTTACATAAAAAAAATAACAAACATTTCCAATTGATCACCAGATTTGTTCATATACAGGTTCATATATTATATATATATATATATATATATATATATATATATATATATATATATATATATATACGTATATATATATATATATATATACCCTTACCCTCCTATTTTGCATAAAAAGTCTTCTGTGGTAATCCAATGTAGCTTTCCTACACTTACGGTATCTCCACTCTGGAAAAATCTTCCTCCCCTTCCTTCAAACTGGTGACAGAAGGTCCCAAAAAGGAAGTATAAGCACATAGTGTAATACTGCAAAACACCTTATTACTACAAATTATGATCTGTGCTATCCACAAAAGTGCATTTATAAATGTGTGCATCCCTTTAAACCCGGTACTACCTCTACGGTGTGTGTTGTGATGCACCAATCACTTCCTGCACCTTACCAGATGTAAGATATTCACTGTGGCATCAATCCCCTCTAATGGATATTTCACAAAATATTTCCAAAATTATGCATGAAAAAATAAAACATATAATACCATAGTATTATAGTACTAAAACATAGTGTAATACCCTGTTGAAGTCACATGACTGAGACGATACGCATCGGAACAGACAGGCACCAGAAAAGACGTCAGGTTTGTGAGCACGCCACTTGT
This sequence comes from Rana temporaria, assembly GCF_905171775.1. Taxonomy (NCBI): domain Eukaryota; kingdom Metazoa; phylum Chordata; class Amphibia; order Anura; family Ranidae; genus Rana; species Rana temporaria. The sequence continues at coordinate 173,897,592 of NC_053491.1, forward strand.
GGTGCTTAGCTTGTACCCTTGTTTGTTTATGTGAGTACCTTATTGGTTTTAATAAAACCACCTAGTTTTTACATATTACAAGATTTGGGACCCATTTTCTTTATACACATCTATTTTGGAGGATTTCTACTGTTGTTGATTTGTATGTAGGTATACATACCATTATAATGAGAATCATCTATCAGGATACAAGGCTCTCTAGATGATATTCATGTCATTGCCACCTAAAAGAAGCCCTTAGTGTGACTCAATGCAAGACCCCGGACTCCTGGATTGCCAGTATCTACATTTATACGCTGTTACCTTACAGCAGTAAGGTAAGAGCCATTGTACACAGAGGTGTCATTGTACTGAAGAGAGAAGTCATTGTTTACATTACTTTACTTGCACAGAATGTTAGCTGGAGTCTAGCACTTCACTATTTCACCTCATCATCATTCATTTCCTTGAAGACATTTGGTTATTTTGTCACTTTTGGCACCAGCGCTTTTTTATCTGATTAAGGACATTTATTCACTTGGATTTTATTATTTTGCATTGTCATTTTGACACTTACACTACTTATTCTGGAATACATTTTTGTTAGAATAGCTACTTAAGCACTAAGGGCCAGATTCACGTAGCCCGGGCGCAGCGTAACGTAACCGATTTAGGTTACACCGCCGCAAATTTTCAGGCTAAGTGCCCGATCCACAAAGCACTTACCTGGAAATTTGCGGCGTTGTATCCTAAATCCGTCCGGCGCAAGGCGGGCCAATTCAAATGGGGCAGGTACCATTTAAATTAGGCGCGCTCCTGCGCCGGACGTACTGCGCATGCTCCCGACGCAAATTTCCCGACGTGCTTTGCGCGAAATTATGACGATTTGTGAATCGCGACGTGAAAAAAAGACTTGCGCCGGGAATTTATTATTTTTTTTTTAAAAATTCAAAAGCAACGCGGGAAAGACGGGTATACTTTTACATGGTGTACTAATTTTACACTTTGTAAAAGGTGCCCTATCTTTGCGACGGCAAACTAACACTTGCGGCAACGTAACGATGGGAAAAAGTTTTGTGGATCGCCGTAACTGCTAATTTGCATACCCGACGCTGGTTTACGACGCAAACTCCCCCCAGCGGCGGCCGCGGTACTGCACCCTAAGATCCGACAGTGTAAAACTATTACACCTGTCGGATCTTAGGGATATCTATGCGTAACTGATTCTATGAATCAGTCGCATAGATAGAAACAGGGATACGACGGCGTATCAGCAGATACGCCGTCATATCCCTTTTGTGAATCTGGCCCTTAGCACTTTATATTGTTTATATATCAATTTGTTCGCTATCACTTATTGAGCGTACTTATTGATTTTATTGTATTCCTTTTTTTGGCTCTGAATTTACCAATACGGTGTTTTCTGCAACTAAGTGTGCTACCCCCCTTTTGTTTCTGGTAGCGCAGTAATACTCTCTTAATCTTTATAGTGTATAGTCGTTTTAAATTATGAACTGTGCAATAATGTCCTAATCACTCACATTAATATGCATAATCACGGGCCATAACCACTTCTCTACCTAATGTTTTTTGGAAAGACATCTGACAGTCAATAGCTAGCCTAATCTTGTCATATACATTATTTTTTTTAGGAAATTTCAACTACTTCTTGTGAACTTTGGATAACAGACAATCGTATGCATTAAGAAAGCCTTTCACCAATGTTGGCATGACCAATATATTGTAGTCCGCATGGACATTGTATTCCATAAACTACCCCATCTGTATTGCACATGACACAGTCTTTAATATCATATTTTTTCCAGTGACCCATGATGTACAATTTCCTTCTATTTTTTCTCCCTACTCTACTACAGGCATAACATCTGCCACATGTGTAAAACCCTTTACCATTAAAAAATATATATTATTCTCTCTGGGTGGGTCTATTACATTTTTTAGAAGAACATTTTGTCAGAGCCTTCCTATAAATTTCTGAGGTTTGTCTGGGAGTATTCCTCCTAGGTGTTTGCCATTTTCTATGTTCTCTAATTATTCCTTCAACCTTTGTATACTGTTTTTTGTACTTCAAGGTCAGGCCTAATGTATATTTGTCTTCCTCTTCTGATTTTAGTTAATCAATTTACCTCTTTCTATTTGGCCAACCTACTGAATATGCTGTTTAATAGATTTTTCTTTATAACCTTTTTTTGATAAACATCTCTCCTATTTTGAAGCATGCTGCATGTAATCTTTTTCTGTGCAATTTCATTGTAGTCTTAATAGTTGGCCTTTCAGGCCCCATACACACCATAGAATCTATCCGCAGATAAATCCCATCAAATGGGTTTCTGCGGATAGATCCTATGGTGTGTACACTCCGTCGGATATCTATCCGCAGATAAATCTCCCCTGGAATGGATTTCCAGCAGATAAATATTTGTCGACATGCACAGAATATCTATCTGCTGGAATCCATTCCAACGGATGGATCCGCTCGTCTGTACAGACTTACCGGATCCATCCGTCCAAAGGGATTCCCCGCACGCGCCGTAATGAATAGACGCATGCGTGGAATTCCTTATATGACAGCGTCGCGCCCGTCGCCGCGTCATAATAGCGGCGACGGCGCGACACGTCATCGGCAGAGGATTTCAGCGCGGATTTCAATGCGATGGTGTGTACACGCCATCGCATTGAAATCCTCTGAAATCTTAGAGAGGATTTATCCGCGGATACGGTCCGCTGAACCGTATCTGCGGATAAATTCTATCGTGTGTATGGGGCCTCAGAATGTTCAAAAGCCATAAATCGTGATGACAACTATTCCTTGACATATAACTGTTCTTTTCACTTGGCTTAATGTACAGGTACTCAGTTCATTAGAACCCACAGTGATTTCCAAATCTAAGAAATTGATCTTACTATTATTCTCCTCCCAAAACAAGCCAATATTCTCTTAATTATTATTTAATCAGATAATGAAATCTCTGGGGCTCTATCCATCCCTTTCCATATTATACAATATTGTCTAAAAATATCAAATAGATGACCAATTGCTCAGGTTTCTGTCTGAAAATCATATCCTTCTCTCATTGAGCCATGAATAAATTAGCTACAATGGGCACAAATTTTGCACCCATTGATACATCTGTTACTTGTTTGTAGTACTTATGGTCGTACCAAAAATAGCTATATTCCAAACAAAATTTGTAAACACTTTAACAAATATTTTTTTTCCTTTCTAATCCCCATTTTACTGCTCCATTGCTTCTCAATTATTTATGAATCTATAAAGTGAATTTACGTTCACAGTGGCCAACAATATATTATTCATACCTTTAATTTCTTGTAATAGTTGTAACATATGTTTGGTATCTTTTAAGTAGGCTGTGGCTCCTGTACCAGAGGCTGCAAAAAACTATATATATATATTGTCCCAGCCTTTTGTTTACTGACCCAATATCATTCACTATTGGGTTTCCTGGGGGGGGGGCGTCCTCACTTTTGTGCACTTTAGGTACACTATCTATATAGTAGGTATTCTACATGTAGAATGGATAAGATATTTCTCTTCCTTTTTTATTTACTATGCCCTTTCTTGCCCCTTCATTCACAAATCCTTCCAACTCACCTCTATATTTCGGCGTGGGAATGTATAGTGTATCACAGACAAATATGGCAAATATAGCACAGAGGGTTGCCATAGAAACATGGCAACAAAGCAGTACTGGCTAGACGTCATGACATTCCAGACCCTCTCAGTATGTCATATGACATTGTAATGCATAACTGGCAGAGCCAGTGATAACAGTATGTTTCAGGACCAGAAGTTAGAAAAGATTATTTAGAGCAAAGCCACATACAGTAGTGATACATCTTAAGGGGAGAGCCCATATATGTATTTAGTATATGTGGTGCAGCAGTGTTATTGCATATGATATTGTGAGTGGCTTTTTAATTAGTTTAATAAAAGTTATATATACTTACAGTAAAACACTATGATGGCTTTATTATTTTTTCCTTGAGCATTTATTAGGGGGAATTTCACACTGGGATGGGGGGTTCATTAACGGTAAAGCTAATATTAGTGGCGCTTTACCACTGTAATAGTGGCTAGTGCTAGCGGGGCCCTTTTAACCCCCACTAGTGACCGAATAAGGGGTTAAAAGCACCAGTAAAGCACCAGCGCCAAAGTGCTTTGCAGGCGCTTCGGCAGCGCTGCCCTTTGATTTCAATGGGCAGAAGCGATGGAGGAGCGGTGTATGCACCGCTCCTCCACCGCCCGACAAATGTTGCTTGCAGGACTTTTTCTAACGTCCTGCAAGCGCACTGCCCTAGTGTAAAAGCACTCAGGCTCTCATACTGGTGCTGCAGGGGAGGCACTTTACAGGCGCTATTTTAAGCCCAAAAGCGCCTGAAAAAGGGGTCTTAAGGAGCATTATGTGGCAATGAAGGGCCAGATTCAGAAAGCATTTACGTTGGCGTATCTCCAGATACGCCGCCGTAATTTCAAATGCGCGCCGTCGCATCTTTGCGCCGATTCACAAAGCAAGATACGTCCAAAAACATGGCTTCAGCCATCCGACGTAACTTGCCTATGCCGGCGTATCGTGGGCGCATAGTTACGCTGGACGCATTCGGTGTTCCCATTTTAAATATGCAAATGACCTAGATACGCCAATTCACGAACGTACTTGCGCCCGGCGTATTAATTAATACGCTGTTTACGTAAGGCAAATGACCGGCGTAACTTTACCCCTCATAAAGCAGGGGTAAGTCATGTTAAGGTATGGACCGTCGAAATTTACGTCATTTACGTAAGTCGTACGTGAATAGGGCTGTGCATAAGTTACGTTTACGTTGTACGCAGTGTTCGACGTATCTTAGGCATTCTAGCTGACGTGATTTTGAGCATGCGCACTGGGATACGTCCACGGACGGCGCATGCGCCGTTCGTTCGGCCCCTCATTTACATGGGGTCACGACTCATTGTAATACAACATGCCCACTGCCTTGATAATTTAAAATAGGCAGGCTTACCCCGGCCCATTTACGCTACACCGCCGTAACTAAGGGGGCAAGTTCTTTCTGAATACGGTACTTGCCTCTCTAAGTTACGGCGGCGTAGCGTATATTAGATGTGCTACGCCCGCCGAAAGTTACGCCATTCTTTCTGAATCCGGGCCAAAGTTTGTATACACATGAGGAGGAAGACATAAAAACCAAAGCACCAAGGTATATGGAAGCATGGGTTCCTACCAGGAGATCTTGTAAGTGGAAGAGTGAGGGCAAACAAGCACCTTAAAGGGGTGGTTCCCCCTAAAACAAATTTCTAACAATACATTCGTAAGACTGCTTACACTGCGGGTAGGCTGGCTTTTGTTTTGTTTTTTTAGTACATACCTCGATATCGCCATTTCGTCCCTTGGCGGTGGGCGTTCCTAGTTGATTGACGTTCCTCCGACAAGCACATACGCGACGTCACGACTTTCTGAAAGAAGCCGAACGTCGCTGCGCAGGCGCCATATAGAGCCGACTAGAAGCGGAAAGTCGTGACGCGCAGTATGCGCCCGTCGGAGGAACGTCAATCAACTAGGAACGCCCACCGCCAAGGGACGAAACGGCGATATCGAGGTATGTACTAAAAAAACAAAACACAAGCCAGCCTACCCGCAGTGTAAGCAGTCTTACGAATGTATTGTTAGAAATTTGTTTTAGGGGGAACCACCGCTTTAAAGCAGAAGATGCATTTAGATCTATCTCCCTATAGGTCATATAAATTAGGTGAGTGCATTATGTGGAAGGTGGTAGGATCAAGAGAGGGCACAATATTGTAGTGTGGAGCACAATACACTAATATGTGAAGTGAACTGTTTTAAATTTGGACTTTTTTACACTATGCACATGATGATGTTATACATGCAGGTTTAATGCCTTTTTAGTTGTAAAGAGTGTATAGAGATAAAACAGGAACTGAATTAATTCTCTCTTGAGAAGAGGAGAAGAGAAGAAGATATGATCAACATGTATAAATACATAAGGTGTACATATAGTGAACTTGGTGTTGATTTACTTTAACCAAAACCGCACACCGTCATATGACGTCCAAAAAGGGGATCTCTTATCCCGGGTGGACGTCATATGACGTCCTGTACTTTGTGCAGTGATATCTGCATGATGTCTGCACCAAGAGGCATCATTCAGATATCACTTTGTTCTGGCGGTGATCCTGCGCACCATAAGAATGATCATAGCTGTGGTTCTGCCGCTTGATCATCCTTATAGGCGGCGGGAGGGGACACCCCCCCCCGCCGCCATCCGGTGCTTCTCCGGGCTCTCCCGTGCCATCGGGGGCCCGGAGAGATGATCGCTGTACGCCGAATAGGAGGCATAAAGATGACTAGTTACCAGATGGTCGCCAGTCATCTCTATGATCGTCGGAGGCCCGGGCGCGATGTCATGATGTCACGCCCGGGTACCTGTACGTAAACAAACCGCAATTGCGGCTAGTAAGAATGAGATCTGTGAATTATTTTTCACAATCTCATTCTTTCCATCCTGGAGGAGAGACGTGGGGTCTTATTTACCCCACATCTCTCCTTAAAGAGGACCTGTCACACACTATTCCTATTACAAGGGATGTTTACATATTTAAAACAAACATGTTTGCACCCACCGCTGCCCCCCTCCGGAGGTCCTCTTCTCTCCTCCCAGGTGATGTCTGCTGCTGCTTCCTCTTGTGCACGCGTCAGCCGGGGATCTTGACTATTCTCTTTCCTCCCCTCCTCCCACCAGATGCCTATAGCGCACTGGGGGCAATCTCCGCTCTTCTTTTTCCTCCTCTCCCCCCGCGGACATCTGCACCCCCCTCCCTCTTTAGTGCACGAATCGGGCTGACGTCACCACAGCTGAACTCTTCTCTTCATCACCTCAGAGATCTCAAGAGAGCAAAGGCTTTGGTTGTGCGCAGGGCTGATATTCAAGCATTTGCCCTTGAAATGGCACCACAATTTGACATATCCCCAGAAGATTTCAAAGCATCACACCACTGGCTGGATGGCTTCGTTCAGCGATATGAACTGTCTCTAAGAAGATCGACAACACTGTTCGAGCTGGAAGATAATGAAGTTGTTAAACGTGCACTTGCATTCAAGTTCTTTGTTGATGGCATAGAGTTTTCTAAATACCAACTCTCCAACATGATTGCAATGGATGAAACTGCAGTGTATATGGGCCAAGGATCTCAAATGACAATTGATCAAAGGGGAGTCTCCTCAATCTACGTTCCCTCCACTGGTTATGAAAGTGCACGTGTTACTTGTGTTTTGGCAATTCGTCTGGATGGAACAAAAGCCACACCTCTAATTATCACAAAGGACAAGAAAGATAAGATTAAACGTGTTTCAGGCATTTATGTTCTTGAAACAGAAAAAGCCTGGTGCACACAAGCAGTTATAAGAAAGTTGATCGATTTAATGCTGCCACTCGTTCTGAGAGGTGGCCAAAGAGGTTTGCTAGTCTGGGATTCAGTCAGCACTCACCGCGCAAAAGACATGAAGAACTTCCTTGCAGAGAGAAGAATAGATCAAGTAATGATTCCAGTAGGAATGACTGCTTATCTCTAAACTCTTGATACTGCAATAAACAAACAAACCATTCAAGGACCATTTGTGCATGGAAATCAAGGAATACACTGAAAATAGATTGGTCAGAAATCAGCGTGGAAACTTTGTGAAGCCTAAACTGCTATAGGTCATGACATGGGTGAAGAATTCATGGGATAAAATAACTGACAGCTGTGTTGCCAAAGCACTATGAGCACGCTACATGGACAAGAAGTACTCATTTAAGGAGAGCTACTGTATATTGCTTGAGAGATTAGGCCCAATGGTTCAAAAGAAAATGGAGATGCAAGAAAATCAGGCTGGCAATCAGGGTTTGGAGAGTTATGATGATATTCCAGAAGAAGATGACATGATTGTAATTGAATAAATGTTGTTTAGGGAGAGCTACCGTATCATATATTGCTTTAAATGAGAGATTAGGACCAATGGTTCAAAGGGAAATGGAGATGACTGTATCAGTATTTGAATAAATGTTGTTTAATGTACATACCGTAAATAAATAAGCCCTACCCTGAAAATAAGCCCTAGTGTGTTTTTTGTGACTAAAATTAATATAAGACCCGGTCTTATTTTTGGGGAAACACGGTATGTAACTACTGTATTTATAAATTATTTCAAATACACAGATTAATATTTCCAAGTAATAATTTTTTGTACATTAACAAAGAAAGTTTCCAGCACACAGGATTTTTTCAAAAAAGATTATTTTTGTTTAGTTGATTAATGTTTAATTTATTGTATGATTTAAGTTTATGAGCGTGATTATAGAAGCAATATTTGCAGTGCAGCACTATATGATTTTTATATGTTTTAGGAAAAGTGTGTGGACCACTTAAATGCACTAGCAGTGGTAAAGGACATAAATATATATGCAAAACAATAATTGTCAATATCACTGATTGCACAAGAGTTCTTATATACAAATACACATTTTTTTTGTCATCTTGCTGTAGGATGTGCTACAATAAAAAGGACATTTCCAAAGAAAAAATATATACAGTGTTCAAATTTCCAGCAAACAACATTTTATTGCCAGCTTTTTTTTATATATATAAAGACCTCTTCAAAGTTCCCCCTCAATACAAAGCAGACACTTGAGGCTCTACTATGTAATGTAGAGGAACTTTGGAGGGGAAATATAATTTGCTGGTATTATAAAACATTTTTCCATTGAAAATGTCAGTAATGCTGCATTAATATCTGTAAATCACAGAGATATAGCTTAGGCATTAGAACACCCCCCCCCCAAAACATTTAAAGGAAATTAGCATTTTTCACTGAACCCCACTCAAACCAAACCCAGGGCAATTTGGCTCATTCCTAGTCCTGACCTTTGGCTATGTTCACTGGATTATTCTCTTGTCTACTACTTGTCCTTTGGTTATGTTTACTGGATTACTCGTTTGTCTGTTGTCTGTCCTGGCCTTTGGCTTCATTCACTGGATTACTTGCTGTTCGTTTCTAGCCCATGCTCCACTGGAGATCCTGCTTTCTTTTCCTGTATTGCCCTACTGTATGTTTATTCCCACTTAATGGTTTATTTACAGCATTCTAAATTCAGATTAAATAGTTTAAGTCCTGGAGGGCATCTGAGTACCATTAGACATTATGGCCTTAAGGGAAAGGCATCTTCTAACTATTTCCATTGACTGGAGTGTCTGCACCCAGGCCTGACAGAGGTATACAGTCTAATACTGGCCATAGACACAAGTTTTTTTATTTTTTATTATTTCATTCTGCCAGTGGGCTGAACAAAAACTCCTTCATCCAAACAAACAACGTAGCTGGAATAATCCCCTAGCGTCAGGATACACTAATCAGTGCCTGCAGTCAACAAACATTTTCCAGCATGTCTCTTTAATAGAAGTCAAAAATTATTCAGTCTAGCAGGGACAGCCAAGCACTGATCACAATTTGGTTAACCCCTGCTGAATCGGACAAATTTTGATCGGTGTATGGCCAGCTTAAAGTGGATGTAAACACGTTTTTTTTTTTTTTTTTATGTCACAATGTACAGTATAAGATTTCCTATCATCTGTGCCCAGTCTTGCCACACAGAGTTAATCCAGCTCTGAGCAATCCTATTTTATTGTTCAGTGAAATAAAAACGACTTATAGAGAAAAACCTTAGTCCGTTCCGCCCCCTTGCTGTGAATGACAGGTTATTTACATATCTCATGCAGTAGCCTGGAGACAGGCATTATTTTTTAATTCTCACCCCCACTCCTTTTCTGAAGTCATGTGGTTACTTTTCTGTATTTTGACTGGATGTTAGTGATCATAGCAGAATTTAGTGTAAGGAATACACAAGAGAAAATACATGTTGACAAGGGGAGTGTAGAGGAGGGCGAGGAGTCTACTGACATCACGACTCCACCCACAGAGCTCCAGACAACAGATCCACCCACAGAATCTGCAGTTTTTCAGTTCTTATAACAGACAGAGGGGAAACATTTTACAGGTAAGGATACATGCAGAAGGCATGTATATCCTTATAGATCAGCACTATGGCAGTAGTTTAGAAAGGATGAGAGTGGGTTTACATCAAATTTAAGATATAACTTTCAATTTAAAAACAAGGGATATGCAAAACTGTTTTTAATTGCCAAACAGCATTCTAAACAAAAAGACCATGACTCACTTTCTGCAATTCTCTGCCTCAGTTTTAGTCTGGGGTTTTTTCTTGATCAAACTTCTTTCCAAATTCTTCCTTCATTTTTTTTTCTCCTCTAACATAGGTCTCTTTATACTTGTTACCTTCCTCCCATGTGTCTGCTTATATTCTTCTCTCTTGTGGATTTTTTTTTCTATTCTCGTCGGTCCTTTTCTTGAATTCATTCTCTATTTTTTTTTTATATTCCAACTTCCTTGGCATTTTTATTTCTTGAAAGTTTAACTCACTGTCTTATTTAACCCACTGAAACATGTTACAGTATAACACTAGCAAACTGCATGGCACAGTGTTCTTTCATAGAGACCT